>NC_136153.1:0-463058 GCF_965212315.1 Lampetra planeri | reverse complement strand
CATGTTACCACCCCACCGCCTTTCCGACGCGGCGTCATAACCAGTAGCACGCGTCGGCCATATCGGGGGGGGGATTTCCATGTTACCACCCCACCGCCTTTCCGACGCGGCGTCACAACCAGTAGCACGCGTCGGCCATATCGGGGGGGGGAATTTCCATGTTACCACCCCACCGCCTTTCCGACGCGGCGTCACAACCAGCAGCACGCGTCGGCCATATCGGTGGGATTTTAACCCAGTCTCTCTCCAAGACTCGCATCGCAGCATATAGCTGTACCGACCGAGCTGAGACCCAGTCTCTCTCCAAAACTCGCATCGCAGCATATAGCTGTACCGACCGAGCTGAGACGACCCAGTCTCTCTCCAAGACTCACATCGCAGCATACAGCTGTACCGACCGAGCTGAGACGAGCCAGTCTCTCTCGAAGACTCGCATCGCAGCATATAACTGTACCGACCGAGCTGAGACGACCCATCGTTCACTCATTGCACAACATGCACCCTAACAACTGAGGGATACAGTCCCAACGTAACAGGACAACTCCACCTGAACCTTACGAATCTCCAGCCCACTGTTTCAACGCACCTCCGAGTGTCTCACTCTCCGGGCCGTCAGGTCAAGCCATCAGACACAGCATGATGGGACCACACTCTCTGAGCCATGTGAGCGCACAGCCCACTTGGCTAGACAAGCCACGGAGTGTCTCGATCTCCGGGCTGTCAGGTCAAGCTGTCAGACAGCATGACGGGACCACACTCTCTGAGCCATGTGAGCGCACAGCCCACTTGGCTAGACATGCCACGGAGTGTTTCAATCTCCGGGCTGTCAAGTCAAGCCGTCAGCCATAGCATGACGGGACCACAATGTTCGTGTTAGACACACAACTCTCACTGGGCCATCCTGACCAGGATCTGCGCCCCAAGATAAGTGACAGCCAGCACCACAATTCCAAATCCCTGGCAGCATGTCACCATCGCAATTTAACACCATCACAACACATACGATTTGAATTATGATCCCCCACAGAACTGATCCAATGCCGAACAAGTACGCCCAATTTGTGACGATCCCGAATATTCAATGGTCACAACAATACACCTCACATCCCGTATCCGTACACATCATCTCCGAGACTCGCATTGCAGCATGCAGCTGTACCAACCGAGTGGAGAGAGCAACGCAATTTGACAGCAATTAACGGAAACGCACCCCCGATCGATGTAGAACACAAGCGGCATTCCCGCACAAAATACATCATCTGTGCAACAACGGACAGGAGCCAACCAGTGAGGTTGAAACACACCGAACCTGTAATTTGAAAAACCCCTTCAACATTAACCATGGGACTCAGGGCATTCGAATTTTGAGAGCAAAAAAAAAACAATACACAAACCCCAAGAATCGCCGAATTGATTAATACAGTATATGCAGTATATGAATTTCGTACAGTCAATCATTTGGTGCAATGCTCCATCCAGTCCCCACATGGCAACACACACAATCACTACTCCAGACAATCCGTACATAGTAAATAATCACAAGCAAGTACCCAACAGTCCATACACTGTTAACAATTCCAAGCAAAGCTCCATACGGTCTGTACCTTGGCAAAAATGACGATCAAAGTTTCTTACAGTTACACGTGGCAATCACGAGCGAAACTCCATACAGTATACACAATAACAACGGCGATTTCGCAACAAAACGATGTAACAACACGAGTCATTAACACGGCAACATACAGGATATCAACGGAGCTCGGGACACCAACACGAATTAATCATTAACTACACCCAGAAGATACCGATCTCGACGCCGTATTTAACAACAACACTTGTTACAAGCAGAAACCCCCCATGGTCGCCGCGTCAATTTATCACGCACACAACCGGACGAACACGCTCCGCAACCCAGCGAGTAAAAAAAAACACCCGCGATCGCAACCCGGCGCACGAAAGATGGGTGAAGTTATTATTTTTCTTGGGGACGGGTGCTTGTCATGTGACGACTCGCCTGGCAACCTTTAAATAGCGGAGCGCGGCAAGGTGGAGCACGGGGACGCCCCAAAGAATATTGCATGATGAATACGGCCTGCTCTTGCGAACCCATCCACCCTCTCGTGCTCGAGCAGAAGACGGGGGCGCCACCCGAACGTGTGGAACTCCCCCTTCGCAGGCGTTGATGTCGGCGGGAGCGGCATTTCAGCAGCAGGAGCGGCGTTCCCGCCGCCGAAATGGCGGGAGCGGCGCTTTGGCGGGAAGCGCGCCCGACCAGCCGCCGAAATGGCGGGAGCGGCGCTTTGGCGGGAACCGCGCCCCGACCAGCCGCCGAAATGGCGGGAACCCCGTGGCCCGCATGGCCGGGCCTCCCCTGCCAGCCCCCGCAGCGACGATGGTGTCCTCTCCCCGCGGCTCCGTCGCTCCATTCCCGATGGCGGCGATGCAGCAGTGTGGTGACAGTCCCGCCGCTCCGCGTGCAGCGCCATCTCTCTCTCTCTGTCACCGGGGCTGCCATCCCCGGGGCTGTCAGAAGGATGGTCGTCACACCGTCCCCGTTGTACGAAGGCGTCCAGGTGAGTTTTATATTTGTTTTTCGTGTGCCCATTTTACTTCCCTAGGATAACACCTAGCAATATTTATTTACCCCACTTCTGACACCAGATGTAGTAGGTTCGAATTAGGTGCACACACACGCAACTTGGAGGCAACACTATTTATTAAACGGTAAATAACATAACGCTGTACATGAGGTGGTGACCACCTTCCTCAACTCACTAACACTCTGGAACACGACACAGACTGGACCAGGCAGGCAACGGCCTGCCTGGCCCAGGACGACGACTCGGGACTTGACGACTCGTGATGTCTTCACTTCGGAGTACAGTACAACAGCCTCGCTCTCCGTTCACACCACGCTTATATCTGGTTTGGCGTGGCTGGCTCCGCCCCGGCGTGGCTGGCTCTCTTCAGGCCACGCCTCCCTTCCCAGGACACGCCTCACTTCCCCCACCTCTGGGAAGGTCCGGATCCCTCCACCACGTGACCCCCCGGGCACCCCCTTGGGGCCCCCAGCCTTCGAACAGGCCAACACAGTAGTGACCGTTCTGTCACTACACGTGCATCATGGAGAGGACTTGCCTCTTGGAGTTGGTGGTTATAAGTGACGACATGGCCACACATTCAGTTCTTTTGAGGTGGTGGTCTGGGCAAGGCTGGGAGCTTTGTACACGTGCAGTGACCGATGGGTTGGGGGGGGACAGCTGGGGACATGACAATGAGCAGCAGAAGAATGTTGTAAGAGTCTCCTAATTAATTGGTGAGGGGGAGGGCGAACCGGGGGAGGTAATGAATGAGGAAACTGAAGGGAAGGAGTGAGTGAGTGAGGAGTAGCGAGGGACGAAGTGAGCAGAGGGAGAGGCCGGGGCGTCGAGGGAGTGTTTGTATACAACTCTGCGGGACGGCTCCTCGCGTTCGGGGTAGCGCTGCGTGGCCCCCACACCGCAGCCCCTGCGAGGCGACGCGCCCCACGTGACGGAGCCGTCGCGTCTGTTTATGAGTAAAAGGAGGCGCAGCGCGAATAATTCTGCGTAACGCCGCCGCGTGTCCTCGCCGCTGTTTGTAATCGGGGCGCGTTCATTATTCACGCGGTGACCTCCTCGAGCAACGGGGCCGGCCCGACTTTATTTTTAACTGCCCGACATTTTCGCGAATTCTGTTCGTGCAAAATTAAAGCCTCTCCCGGCATGAACTTGCGACACGCCCTGCAACAGGCGTCTCCCCCCCCCCCTCTCTCACCCCTCTCTCTCTCCCCTCTCTCTCATCTCCCTGTATTTGCTCCGGCAGTACATACACTAAAATTGGAACGATACAGAGAATATTAGCATGGGCCCTGCGCAAGGATGACTTGCACCCCCTCTCTCTTTGCTCCTTTCTCTCTCATCCCCTTTCTCTCATCTCCCTCTCTCTCTCTCTCGTCTTCTCTATTTTGTCCTCTCCCTCTCTTGTCCACTCATCACCCCTCTCTCGCCAAAATCCACCCCCGTGTAACCTACACAGGCTGTTGTGAGCAGCTGATGTTAGTGAACAACACTCGTGGTGTCTCACAGCAAGAAATATGGGTTCGATTCCTGACTCGGGCTCCTTTCTGTGCGGAGTGTATACATTCTCCCCCTGGTCTGCATGGGTTTCCTCCGGGTTCTCTCTGGTTTCCTCCCATAGCTAAACACACCCAACACACAATGCCAGTAGTGTTAGCCAATCATCCCAGTGTAGCAGGACCCTTCTGACTATGAGTCGTCGGGCTCAGTGTGGCTTCCCTCCCCAATGGTGATATTAATACACCGAACTAGGTAATCATGAAAAGCTGAGTCGCCCTAAGAGAGGTCCACGACCGGTCGGCATTAATAGATGCTCGCTGACAGCAGTTGTCCCTAACGTATGTTCAAGCTATACGGGGGATCTTTGTCTTTATGTGAGCGAGTGTGAGAGAGTGGGGAGCGGTCACGTAGCGGTTAACGCATCGCGCTACGAACCCGGCAACCCGAGTTGGATTCCTGCTCACGACCAACACCAGGCAATGATTATTTGAAGCAGTCCTGCCTTCCCCTAGGTCGACTCAGTCTCAAATGAGTACCTGGTGCTAAGTGTAAACATCGCCACTTGGGAGACAAAGGCGGCCGGGCGTGGTGGTGGCAGCACTTAACAAATCCTGTTAAGGCTACACGGGGGATCTTTGTCTTTGTGAGTGAGCGAGAGTGAGACAGTGTGAGCGTGTGTGGCAGGGTGAGCGGGTGTCTACCAGGCAACCACCACGCATCCACCACCATTCCCACGGTAAGGCCGTCGTATTGAGTTCACTGCTAAAGGCATCGTCACGCGTCACGTGTCCGGGTTCGTGCGTGGGTTTTCCTCCTAATCATCATCACCCAACTACGCGGACGTCAGCTCGAGTCCTTGCATGTGTAGTGACATGGAATGGGTCACTACGGAGCATAGCGCTGGTTGCTGGCAGAGAAGGCGATCTGCATTTGCAGCAGCAGCCCTGTCTGACCGCAGGTCACGTGATAAGCCAGAGAGAGGGACGTAGGGGAAAAGTGATAGAGGGGGCACGTGAAGTAAGCCCGGGAACCTTCTAGTAGGTTCTGGAAGGGGGGCGTGGCCGGGGCGGAGTGAGGCCACGCTGGGAGGATAAAAGGGGACCCCGAGCGAAGACTCGGGGCTGTTGCCTGGAGTGGGATCCCGTCGTGCTGCTGGAGTCTTCGTCTGCGTCGTCAGTCAAGGAGTCTGCCAGCTGTCCTGACTGGGAGCTGTAGTTACCTTTGTAACCTGTTAAGGCTGTTAATAAATAGAGTGCCTCCTCCTAGTGTCTGTGAGTCAGTCACTACACATGCGACACTGCGCTCGACGACGAGCAGTGCAGTGTCACCTACTGGAGCGATGTTTCAGTTGACAGAGATTGGAGCGGCTTTGACTTGCTGAGCGTCATCAGCAGGGTCTCTCTCTCTCTCCACGTGAGCCACGTCCTCTCGGTGACCGTGGACCTCCTTCCACTGAGCTCTGTCCGTGAAATGTACTTAGGAACTTTGAATTCGCTACTCCCAGTTGTATGCAGTTGTTCAAATTGTTACGGTAACTTAATTGGCTGTCTTTCCCAGCTTGTTGTGGTGCCGATCATGTTGCAGATTAAAACATTACATGTGCAAGAAATAGAACTCTGCCTTTGTCCAATTATTATCATGGATGTCCTTGTTGTGTTCCCTGCTGCCACCCCTAACACGTTTCCCTCCTTGCAGCCTACCACCGGAATGAACGTCCCCTGCACATTGAGCAGTCCACCCTCCTTATCCCACTTCCGTTCCTCCCTTAAAGCCTCACCACCTCTTCTCCATCGCCCATTCGATTCCTCTTCCCTTCCGCTCACCCCTCCACTCTGCCGCGTCCCTCCTCTGTAGCCCTTTCGTGACTCCCACGTGGCCTCTCTCACGGCCACTCATCCTAGGCCCTTGCATTGCCCCGTGCCTTCTAAATACTGTCACTCGGCTTTTAAACTATGTTGTATGTACAGTGTATTGAACTTCTTTTGCACCGTACTCCCCACGCCCCACCTCCCTCCCCCTACTAATCGTAGATGTGGGGGAAGAAAAATACGTTATTTTTGCTTATTTTAAAGTGCGTAGCCCCAGTGGCTTCCTCGTATCGGAAGGAAAAGCGTTCCAGACGGTCGCAGAAGCGCAGCTGAAAGCGCCGCGCGATGCGGTGACCGCGGTCTTTGTTCGATGGCCAGCAGCCACGATCCCTGCTGCTGCGAGGATGAGCGGAGTTTGCGTGATGATGATGGTTGATGCTCCTGGACGTGATCAGCGAGGCATTGTGTGATTCATTTGTGGCAAGCACTTTGCGTGTAATGAGTGCCGAGCGATGCTCACGAGCGCTCTCCGGGCCCTGGTTGAACAGTACGCATTGGGCTCTGGCGCTCTGACACTGCAACAGATCTGCGTCACTCATCTTGTTTTTCGTCAGCAGGACGCGGTCCATTGCCGCGAATCGATGCCACGCTGGAGGTGGGAACCGCTTCGTGGGCGGCTCTCGCCGCTGTTTGACCCGAACCGTCCCCCGCCCGCGCGCTGTTCCCTTGGGCGCACCCGCGCCGCTTGCGTCTCGCGTCTCGATCTCCATCGCTCTAAAAGTAGACTCGGCGCATGAGAGAAAAAGAAAATAACCAAACTCCCCGCGTGGTCTAATCATCATCATCGCGGTGATCATCGCGGGCCACTCGTCACTCATGTGAATGCGGCGCTCCGTGGAAATACACGCCCCCACCTCCCCCCTCCACCTCGCCCCTCCCCCCACGCCCCCACCTCCCCCCCTCTCCCCACGCCCCCACCTCCCCCCTCCCCACGCCCCCACCTCCCTCTCCCGCCCCCCAAACATCCCCCCTCTCTCTTCGCCCACTCCCAACGCCCCCACCCCCTCCCGCGACGCTCCACCTCCCTCTCTCCCTCCCCCCTCTCCCCGCGCCCCAACTCCTTTCCCTCACCCCACGCCCTCAGTCCCCTCTCCCTCCCCTTTGCCCCTACACGCCTCTCTCCACCCCACCCCCTATCCTCCACGCGCTGTAGGCAAGACGCGCTGTGATCTGCAGGGTCGTTAAGCGGAGAGCCAAGTAACATGAAGGCCGGGCTCTATAAATACAATGTATTACTCCCGCGTGTTTACCCACAAGACCTCACCGAGTCTCGAGACTCACTTTTTTCAAAATGAAAGAGAACTCCACGCTCACTCTGCAGAATAGGGAGAGATCATACAAACTCCACTCACGCTCACTCTGCAGAACAGGGGGAGATCATACAAACTCCACTCACTCTCACTCTGCAGAACAGGGGGAGATCATACAAACTCCACTCACTCTCACTCTGCAGAACAGGGAGAGAACAGAAAGGCACACGAGTTGAGAATCGAACCCAGGTTCTCTCGTAGCGAAGTGTTACCCTTCCACGTCTTTTGAGGCTCCGCCCTACATAAAGATCAGAAACTTCGTGAATTTAGTCTTCACTCCATACAGGTGTGTGGAAACAAGTCATCCCACGATTAAAATACATCTCTGAGGACCTCAGAAAAAGAGTTATTGATGCTCATAAATCCGGAAAGGGTTACAAAACCATTTCGAATGATTTGGGGCTTCACAAATCCATTGTCAGACCGATCGTCTACACATAGAGAAAGTTCAAGAGCACAATCACTCTACCCAGGAGTAGTCAGCCTCCCAAAATCTATCCAAGAACAAACCGGAAAATCATCAAGGAAGTCACAAAGAACCGCAGAGAAACATCCAAGAATCTGCAGGTCACTCTCGCCTTGGCTAATGTGAGTGTTCATGGCTCAACTATCAGAAAAATACTGGGCAAAAATGGTGTTCATGGAAGGATAGTAATGAGAAAACCACCGCTCTCCACAAAGAACATTGTTGCCGGTCTCAAGTTCGCCAAAGAACACATTAGATGATCCATAACACTTCTGGAACAATGTTCGCTGGACAGACGAGTAAAAGGTAAAAATGTTTGGCCTTAATGAGAAACGTTATACTCTTCTTCAGGTGGAAACAAGTTAGCGAAAGCACACCGCTTAGCGAAAGCACACGCTTGTGTTGCGCCCAAAACGTCGTGATTTAATTTATTTAAATTTTTTACCTACGTGACTTTACCGAAAAAACCGAAGAGAATCCTTGCAGTCACAAAAACTTCAAATCTAGAAAGAGAAACGTTATGTTTGGCGAAAACCAAACGCTGCTTTCGAACAAAAGAACTTCATCCCAAGTATCAAGCGTGGTGGTTGGGAATGTGATGGTTTGAGGCTGCTTTGCTGCCTCAGGACATGGACTGCTTGCCATCATTGACACAACCATGAATTCTGCATTGTATCAGAATGTCAGGCCATCCCGTCCGTGAGCTGAAGCTGAACCGAAAGTGGGTCGTGCAGCAATACAATGATCCTAAAAATACAAGCAGATCTGCAAAATATTGACTGCAGAAGAATAAAACTCCGCGTTTTACAATGGCCTAGTCAAAGTCCGGACCTAACCCTCATTGAAATGTTGTGGCAGGACCTGAAGCAAGCTGTTCATGCAAGACAACCCTCAAATATCACCGAATTTAAGGAATTCTGCAAGGAGGAATGGGCCAACATTCCTCAAATTCGATGTGAGAGACTGACCAACGGTTACAGGAAACGCTTAGTTGCAGTCAGTGACTGAATCTAAAGGTTCACAAACTTTTTCACACTTGCTTAATTACGTATAATAATGTGAGGATAAATAAATGTTGAAAGAGTATCATGTTTTTTGTGTAATTTGTTTAATAAGTTTATCTTTATCTATTATTAGGACTTAGATTAAGATCTAATAACATTTTTTGTTTGAAATATGTAAAATGTGTGAAAATCCTAAAAGTTTCATAATATTTTTCTCGGCACTGTATGTTGAACTTCTTTGTAGCCAACCCTACTAACCGGAGGTGCGCGGTAAGGACAACACACAAAACACAAAAAGCAGTTCTAAAGAAAAAAAGTTTTCAAATCCAGATTATTTAAAATTACATAGCTCCAGTGGCTTCCTAATATCGGACGCAAGAGCGTTCCAGACGGCCGCAGAAGCCGCCCATCTGAAAGTAGGCGATGCGATGACCACCATATTTGTTCGACGGTTAGTACAGAAGCTGCTGCTGCTGCTGCGAGGATGACCGGAGTCTGCGTGGAGAGCGAGAGGCGAGCAGGCGGACACGTGGGGGGGGGGGCGCGGCTCCACGCTGGGGGACCTCGCGCCGATCCCTGGCTGGGCACAGCCGTCGCGTGGATTTCATCGCAGCGCGGCGGACGCGGACCCCGCAGTGTTCCAGGTTCCGCAGCGGCTTCCTTTTAAGAAGAACGCGCAGCTTGCGATGTTTCTGATTAAAGCGCGCGGTGCCGCTCCTTCACTACCTAGCCCGGCCTCCTCCTCCACCGGGCAGCAGAGACTCCGCGTGCTGCACGATTCGTGCGGCCGGCACGGTGGTGCTGGGAGGCGGCAGCGCGGTGCTGGCACTCGCGCATCGTAGCAGGAAGCGTTTGGGTTCGATTCCCGACTCTCTCATCCTCTCTCTCTCATCCTCTCTCTCTCTCATCCTCTCTCTCTCATCCCCCCTCTCTCTCGTCCTCTCTTTCTCGTCCTCTCTCATCCTCTTTCTCTCGCCAAAGATCCGCCCCCGTGTAACCTACACATGCTACTGGGAGCAACTGCTGTGAGATAATCATCGTGCCTCACACCAAGATATCTGGATTCGATTCCCGACTCGGGCGCCTTCATGTGTGTAATGTTGTATGTTCTTCCCCTGTTCCCCGTGGGGTTCTCCAATGTACTACCACCGCGATGGAAAAATAAAAAAACCTCTCTACAGTGGAACTTAAAAAAAAAATTAAATACCAGCAAAATACTCAATTGGGATCACGCACTTCGGTAACATCGCCACGTGATGGCGAATTCTTGGCAGGACCCTCCCGACAAAAGAGTCTTGAAACTCGGCGAAGCTTTCCTCGGTAAACACGAGTGATAACAACAACAATAAGCTTAGACTGCGTGTGTGCGTCCATCGCAATAGCTGAGTGTGTTCGCTGTGATGCACGCATTTGACATTCGACACAAGCAGTAGAGAACTTCAATTTCCCATTCCACCCACGTGTACGCGGACAAAAAGGCCATTCGCATTCGAGGGCGCAGTATTAACCAGGATGGCTTGCCGGATTCGAACCTCCACAATCGAGCGAGCGGGTGAGCTACCACTGGTGTCGTGCCACCACCGCGCGAGTGCCCTTCAACAACAGAATCAAAATCTTTATTTAGACTGCAGGAATCCGATGAGCTATAAAGCTCTTGTTCACAGATGTCTGTGTTTTTCACAGCAGAAGGTTCGGATAAGAACTTTACAAACAACGAACAGTACAAAAATACGATTGTAGTGCGAAGTACAAGAAAGTAAAAACAAACCACCCAAACACACATACAAATAGAGCTAAACCATCCTCATCCTACCAGGCACCGCCCAGCGAGGGTGTTACCGTATGCTTCAGAAGCGACCTGCCCACTAATGAAAGCTCCTTGCCGTCGTGCGAGTCGCTCGGCAGCTGAACGAAGTCAAATTTACCCCGAGCGGGGCCGGTGCAGCGCTGGGCACGGAACCGTCGGGGGCTGCGTGCGCCCGGCTGCCTCGCGCCGCCCTCCCTACCGCCGGCGATGGGGTGATTATCGATCGAGAAAAACTGAGGGCGGAAATGTCGACGTCTCTATTAAATTGGGAGAAACAAATCAACATTCTCCCCTTTGTACAGCCATTGTGCCGGTATTTTGTTTGTTTTCAACGGGCAATTGAATTACGCCGCGGCTCGTTTGATGCACACACAATGACGTCCCTCGTCAGGTCCCTTCGCCACTGACGTTGCCGCTGCTGTTGCCGCGCGGGGAGAGCGCAAATTGCGACTTTCGTGTGCCGCACAATGATTTACAACTCAAGCGTCTCTCTCTCTCTCTCTCTGTGCCTCCTCTGAGTTGCGTGCCATTCTGTCCCTGTTCTAGTGGGTTTCCTCCCGGTTCCCAGGATTTGCTCCCATAGCTTTGAAGGAAACACACACGCACACATCCGTTGCTGAAACATTACAATGCTAATGAACTCAATCGGGACAACACAGCAGCAGCATCGGGACAACACAGCAGCAGCATCGCCCCTCCTCCATCCTACTGCGAAAATCTGACAGGACCCTCCTGACAATGAATCGTGAGATTCGGTGAGTGTTCTGATACTTGCATAGTCTTTATACTGATCGCCTTTTGCCATTCTTCTGTGCTCTAACTCTGGACGTGAGACAAGGCCATAGAGAAGGACGTGTCTCTGGTGTAGGCCACTCAGTTTCAAAGACAATGTGGACATTATGATCACAGGATGTTTGCGTGCATGTTTTGCCGCGAGTATGTGTGGTTAATGCAGACTTGACGTCGTGCAGAAAAATGTTATTTGGCGTTTGAACATCTCAACACACCTCCCTGTTTGGTTGCCAGAAAGAGTAAAACCTATTCTTAGTAAAATCTTGACGTAAAGCTTTCGTGACTGCAGGAATTCATACTCGTTGGGTCTTTCGGTAAAGTCACGTAGATAGTAAAATAATAAAACAATAAAAAATCACGACGTTTCGATCGCAACACAAGCAATCGTCTTCAGGTGAAAAAATACCGCAGGCGAACTGCTGAGGTAGGAAGAAAAATATAAAATATCATATTTTCCTTCCTGCCTTAGCAGTCCGCCTGCTGCGATCGAAACGTCATGATTTCTTTTTTCTATCTGCCTGACTTTACCGAAAGACCAAAAGAGTATCTATTCTTAGTAATCACGATGCTTCTGTGATTTCGTGCGGGCAATGGATCCCTTCATGGGCAGAGTTTTCGGGGGGGGGGGGGCGGGGTGGCAACGCCCCCCTTCCCAACTGGACACCTCTTAATTTATTTTAAGTAGTTTAGAGTTAAGATTAAAAAGAAATAAATTATATCTATCCGTGATTCTGAATGTAAGAGACAAAGCAAACCCCCACCCCTCCCCCAGACATAGAAGTCGAACTCCGCCTGCGCTCCCGTGCGCGCTCACCGTGGATCGCGGGCAGCTCCAGGAGAGTCACGCGGAGCTTGGTGAGCTGCTGCCCCTCAGAGGTCCCCTCCGCGTCTCCACCAATCACAGGGACGGCGCATCGCGGGCTCGCCCTGGGGGCTCGGGCTGCCCTCTCACCCGCTCGTCGTGACGGGCGAACCTTCGTGAACCTCCTTGCACACCACCATCATCATCATCTCTGCGTCCCTACCCAATGGCCGTGGAAGGTCGTTTCAATCCAAACCCCCATCCCGAGCACTTCCGTTGGACTGAGCTGAAAGCGTCAGTGAGTTGAAGTCCCTCCAGGATCATGGGGTTCCCACTTTGACGCGGTCTCGGCGCGCCCGTTGTATTGAGATAAAGGTTTGGTTTTATTCAAGATGATTTCTAATGGCGTTTTAACGTGGCCATCGGTGTAACATCACTGGAGTCGTTCACAAATTTGTAACGCGCCGCAACAGGTTCCGTTCACACTCATAGAGAGAGAGATAATGATGCAGAGAGAGAGGGAGAAAGATAATGATTCACAAGCACGGAAACCCACGGATAAAGAGGCAGGTAGCCATAACCGGTGCCACCACCAACAATTCCCCAAGCTCTGTAGTCCTATATTGGATGCTTAGCCATCCCAATATACAATTGCCCACGAATACGGAGAGAGTTTCACATCTGTGCGTGCGTGGTCTACCAACCCCTCGCTGCTGCCTCTGCAGCGCTGAGCTGCAAGGCGTGAGTTTGTGACGGCTCGCTTCAATGTCCACTGAGCCCGTGTCGTGTGGGCGACACGGGTGAGTATGTACTGTGTATGTTGAACTTCTTTTGCACCGTAAGTCGCCAAACGTTGCTAATCGGAGATGCGGGGGAAGGATAACAAACTAAACACAAACAGCAGCTCTCGCGAAATGAGTTTTCAATCTAGATGATTTAAAAGTGCATAGCTCCAGTGGCTTCCTAATATCGGAAAGAAGAGCGTTCCAGACGGCCATGGAAGCGCATCTAAAAGCGCCGCACGATGCAGTGATCATCGTCTTTGTTCGACGGTTAGCCAAAAACCGCTGCTGCTGCGAGGATGAGCGGGGTCCGCGTGATGATGATGGTTTATGCTCCTTGACGAGATGAGCAGCGAGGTATTGTGTGGTGTATTTGTGGCAAGCGCTGTGTGTGCGTCCTGAGTGCCGAGTGATGCCCCTCCTCGGTTTGAGCTGACGTCCCGTGGGGGGCGATGGGTGGGTGGTGGTTGCACCGCATGAGGGGACCGCGAAGAACGCAGTGGGAAAGAAGTCTGTAGGAGTGGTGCTCAAGATGAATAACGAGCAGAGGTGGAGTCGCCCCCACGGCGGACTCGCTCCAAACAAGTGGCGACGTCTGTCGGAGGCGACACGGCTGGAGAAGGCGGCGGAGTGCGAGAGAGCGAGCGAGCGAGCCTGGTACGACCACTGAAGGCGGACGGGCATCACGAAGATGAAAGAAAGAGGCGGGCGGGGGCAGGGGCTGGAACGGCAAAAACAAAAGTGATGCGAGTTGGCGTAAAGCGATGACAAGAGCCGTGAGCCTCGAGGAGCAGCAGGAGGAGGAGTTGAGTCGGAGCACCACTGGGGGGCGGCCTGCGCCGCGTGCATCGCAACCACGGACACGGAGTGTAAACCATGATCATCACGCCGACTGTGCTCGTCATCCTCACAGCAAAAGCGGTTTCTGGCTGGCCATCGAACAAAGATGATCACCGCAATCGCGCGCTTTAGGATGCCCTTCTGCGGCCGTCTGGAACGCTCTTCCTTCAAATAATAGAAAGCCACTAGAGCTACGCACTTTTAAATGAAACAAAATTTAAAAAAAAAAAACTCTTTTCTTTAGAACTGTTACGTGTGTGTTAGTCTATTGTCCTTCCCCGCACTTCCGATTAGCAACGTACGGTGCGAGGGAAGTTCAAGACTACATACGTACATACAACATCCTCCATACGGACATAGCGGCTGGAGCAGCGACCAAAGAGTGTGCACAGAAGAGGGCCGCGTGCACGAGTCGACAGACGCAAGCTGTACGCGACACGAAGACCGTGAGCAGAATCAGCGACGTGCATATGGGCTGAGTGCTGCTCCTGCTGCTGCCGCGTTGCCGTCGTGCGAGTGACTCGGGAGCTGAATGAAGCCAATTATCTCGAGCGCCCGTGGCTGCTCCGCGCTGCTGTCGGGGCTGCCGCTGCGGCGCCGCCGCCACCGCTAAATCGGCGCGAAGCCAGCGGCGCACCGGCTGGCTGCCTCGCTATCGCCGGCGACGGGGTTATTGATCGAGAAAGGCTGACAGCAGAAATATTGAGGTCTCTTTTCAGTCAGAAATAAAAAAAAACATTCTCCCTTTTGTACATCCATTGCGTCGGTATTTTTAAACGTGTAATTAAATTACCCGTGGCTCATTTGATGCACACAAAATACGTATCTTGTGAATTCCCTTCGCGACTGGCAGCCGCTGTCATTCCCCGTCGAACGTTCCCTTCGCAGTGGTCACGCACAACGCGAAGGAGCTACCCAGGCCGCCGCAGGGCGCTTCCTCCTCCCACGCTTTGCGCCTCCAGTTGACTCCGAGTCTTTGGAATCACTCTCCGAGGCCGACGCATCACAGGCGTGGGTACACTTTCTAGTTTTTCACTCGCCGAGTCTCTCCGGCGCATCGAATTGAAGGTAAATGGTGTGAAACGTTGAACCCTGGTGCTGCGATGCGCCCCGGCGGTGGCGTGTTCGCCGCTTGTTGCACAGGCTCGCGGTTAGAATCAGACAGGCCACCCTGGTCGATACTGCGGTGCGTCTCAACCATAAAAGTACGATACAGTAACTCCGCGCCGTCTGCTTCACAGCGGACGTTAAAATTCCCAAGGCATCATTCGAAACGAGAAGGGCCACTGTGTGCCGCCGCCGTCAGGGTCGAAATGATCCAAGGTTGAAAAAAATTCCATCGCGGATATTCACTGGGGATGACTCGCACAGCAGCGACTGTCGTGGCGAACTCCGCTCATCCGTGGCGCGGATAACCGAGTGGGCGCCTTTGGTGCCGGGCACGCATCGGTGTGGCGGCTCTGGGAGGACGGACGAAATTGGAGAAGCCAAACAGATAATTTCGTCTCAGGAAATGAGGCTGACTCTGCCGATGAGACTCCGAATGATCGAACCCGGCGCCAGTGTTTGCTAAAGTCGATTAACAAAGTCGTGCGCCTGATGGGATTTTAAAAAAATCATTTTATTTCGTTACATGGAGGGGCCGTTATAGGAGGCGTCTTGTCTGCATCATTATTTGGTCACGTATATTCCCCACAAAGACGCGAATGATAGATTATGTTTTTAAAACTATTTTTATTTTACCAGGTTAGGTTCCACTGAGCCACGTAGCTCTTTTTCAGAAGCGACCAGGTCACAAATGATAGCTTAACGAAGTGGCTTGTCACGTGGAAATTTATATCAGCCAAATACTCAAGTCGCATGTTTAGAGTATTTGGATCCGGAGAAAAATCCACGCGACCACAGGGAGAGACATGCAAACTCCAAATGTACAGGCATCAGGGTCGGGATCGAACCCACGGCCTCCTGTATACCAGGCGAGGTAGTTAACATCTCGCCACCGTGGCGCCCATGATACATATATATACAGTATATACAGACTCCACTCTCCACGAACATCTATAGATCGCACGATGCAAACGGCACATGGACGGCATTGCACGCGCGCTGCTTCACGACGCACCTAACGCGGCGCTTCATAAACACGCGGCTACCCACGACTACCCATGGCTACCCGCGGATACCCACGGCTACCGAGGCTACCCACGGCTACCCGAGGCTACCCACGGGTACGCACGGTGCGCTTTGCTTTTTGCTCCGATCTATATTGGTTATTTTTGCTCTCAATTCGATTTCCTTCGTTGTATGGACTTTTCTCTCTCTCTGTTATTGCTTTTTGCCTTTTTGTGGCCCAAGTCAATCTTGCAAAGTGAGACTCATCTTGGTCTCTTTGAGTTCTCGCATGGGCTGAACAAATTACACTTGACCTGTCTCGTGCTCTACCCCTTAAGACAGAACGAGGCCGGCTCACGAACAACGAGAGGAGCCAATAAGAAGCCTGCAGCCATGAGAAATCGTACAATCAATGAGCGCGCAACAAAATATCTACAGCAGGCTACGGCGATGCTTCGGCGTTCCTACATTCGACAGCTTCGCTTGGTGGACACTGCCCGCGTCGTCTCAGCCACACGAAAGGCAGCTGCCGCGGCGCGATGGTGAGCAGCAGCACCACTGGACTCGCAATCCACAGAGGTCGCCGGTTCGACTCCCATCTCAAACAATAGCGAAGGTTTCTCACCAGCCTCTCTTCTATAGGGACCGTCACTATTTGTGCACAAAGGTGGAGAGCGTGCGGCTGACGTTCTGGGTAAGTCCCAACAACAACAACGCACGTGGGCGAATCGCGCTCAGCGAACACCTAAACTCGAGGCAGACCCTAACCTTGAATGCCACCACCGGCAAACATCGTCATCGTCATGGTCGTCGTGAGAGTGATGATCTGGTAATGACCCTGATGCCAATCCTCGTCATGCGCTCTCATCCGTCGCGTTGGCTCGCGGGTTGAAGCGTCGCCCACCGCGCGCTGCGCTCCGTGCGTCTGCGCTGCGCCCCCCGCTCCTCGCACTGTAGCCGACTGAAGGCCAACTCACGGTGTAAATTAACCAAAGTTGAATATTTCCATCGCGGATTATTCACACGGTATGACTCGAACAGCAACAACTGTCGAGGCGGACATGGCGCGGGTAACCGAGTCGGTGCCGTTGGTGCTGAGCACGCATCGGCGTGGCGGCTCTGGGAGGACGAACGAACTCCGAGAAGCCAAACTATTGAATAAGAAAGTCGTGCGGCTTGTGGGGGTTGCGTGTATCTACGCTTTATCACCACCACACATCACCAGCTAAATCGTCCGACCCGCGGTAAAGCCTTTTAACGCTGCTTTGTTGGAGTGGCGAGGGCCATTTGAGAGCCGCGCCCAGTGTGCTTCAACCCGCCGTGCCCTGGAGTTGGAGTCGAACCGGCGCCACCTCCGCGTTGCAAAACACCGCAGCGCTCTGCTCGCCACCAGCACAGTCGCTCTGCGCGCGTGCGATGGTAATTGGGCGAGGCGGGCTGCTCATTACCATTTTGACGGAGGGTTGTGGACGTCGGTAAACGCGGCGCGACAGAGAGGACGAGGGTCGTGTTCTAGGAATTCGCACCTGCCAATTGGAACGGGGAGAGGGGGGAGGGGGGCTTCGTCTCAAGGTCAGCGACGGACGCGCGGTGTCGCTGAAGAAGAGCGCTTTGCTTTTGGTAGCGGCAGCAGCGGCAGAATCTCGCGCCGCTGCCCCCCAGATTGTCACGCGCCCTGCAACTCACGTCACGGCTGCACGCTCAGCGGTAGAAGCGAGCGGCTCGCAATGGGAAGTTCAAATCCTGGTCGGTTCGGGGTTGGCTAAGCCCATCATCCCTCCAGGGGTCGATACAAATAAGTGGCAATTTGTAGGGGGAGAAGTCAACAGTCGTTTGTACTGTGGATAAATTCGCCCTCGTCATAGAAATGTGGCATTTCCACCACTGGCTCTGCGCGGGGGTTGTAAACAGGAGATGCGCACGGATGACTCACTGTGGCTCTTTTGCAATGACATCTGGAAAAAAATCCAGCGGGTGGTCAAAGTGAGAGCCCCCGGGCGATGTGTCCGCACTGCTCGGGAGCGCGAGCGCCGGCCGCCCAGAGAGAGATGGGCAATCGGAGTTGACGCAGCGAGGCTGGGAATGGGCACTCTGAGAGCTCGGCACTCCGGGTGCCCAGCACTCTGGTTACTCAGCACAAGGCACCACGACGGCGCAACGGCCAAACAACCAACAGCACTGCCGAAGTTGTTGGCGATAAGAGCCGACGCATTTCTTGAATTGAGCAGGCCTATTGTTGTAAGAACCTGGTGGAGATGACACATTGATGATGATAACGGGAGAAGGAATTCAAAAGTGGAGTAATGCAAGTGAAGAAGCAGAAAAAGAAATGATGTGGCCTGCAGTGTGGTGAGTTAGTGAGTGTGTTGATGTGACCGGAGTGTGGTCGGTGAGTGAGTGGGTGGGTGAGTGTGTTGTTGTTGCAGTGTGGTGCGTGAATGAGTCGGTGTGTCTGACCACGTTGTTCGAGAAGCTTTCCATGGCTGTAACAGAGGTATTTCCATCTGGTATGCATACAATGGGAGGCTGATTGATTCCCGAGTGCGGTCAGGGGGTGGCTTTCTATTAATCAACCATGTTATGTATGTTGATGATCTGGTAATTGCTACTCACTCTGAGGAGTTGAAGACCCTGAGCTGAGCATGGCCTTACCATCAGCCCCGCCAAAACTATAGCACCTGCTTGGATATTTGTGCCATCAAACACCCCACTCCTTCAACTTCCCACGAGCGATGTGGCAGTGGTGAAAAGAGTGGAGGAGTTCCCATACCTGGGCAGTGTGGTTAAAATAAAAATAAAAACTCAGCAGTCATTGGAAAGATGTCATCAACCACTTATTATTAACTTTATTTTCTTTTTATTATTTTATTATTGTTATTATTTTTTCTATCTCCGTGACTTTACCGAAAGAACCATAGAATATGAATATGGGCAGTGTGCTTATGACTAGTTCTAATTTGGCAGCAGAAGTCTCAATGCTGTGTGGAAGCTACCTGGCCAGTCGCTCCAAAATAAGCTCCAGGTCTTCTCGGCCACTGTTATACCCTTCTCCTGTGCTTGCAATACTGGGACCCTTTGAAGGAACATCTGCTCCTGTTTGAAGCATTCAGTCTAGCCTGCCTATGATTCATCCTGGGCTCAGCCAAGCTGGATTGTGCAAGCTCACAGATCTTTAAAAGATCTGGACACCATCCCATTAGTGAGCTCCTCTGCCATGCCCAGCGACTGCATGCCCAAACAGCTTTTGTTTGACCGGATAGAGGGGGCTAAAAGTGCACGGCACGAGCTAGTGAAGAGATGGATCGATATGGTACATGAGGATGTGGAGCTGAGGATACTTGCTGATAACTGATACCACGGGTGTCAAGATCGGAAAATGTGGAGGAGGCCCGTGCAGGATGCTACTGGGCAGTAGCATCCTGCAACGGAGGACAGAAGAGTGACGCTCACAACAACGAGCACAGCGCCGGACGGTTAAAAGCAGCGATTTGGAACAGTTGGGTGCACCGGTGGTGCATCTATCAGTCAGTCAACCCATGGAACTCCCATCACCTTCCATCAGCGGGACTTCGATACTTCACGCAGCCTCAAAGTGCACCTAGCCTGGCACAGGCGCTGTGATGACAAACGGTGGCTGTTGTTGTTGTGATCTGCAGGGTGGTGGTCAAGCACTGCGTGGAGGGGACGAGGCTGTCAGTGCCTGGCAGACCGAGTCCTCAACACGGGCGGAGGAATCAACGGTTGGCTACGTACGGTGCGAAAGAAATTCAACATCCATAAGTACACACGGTTGTTCCGACATGCGAGTGATCGGGAGGCGACCGTCATCAATCGCCCTGCCTCCTCGACGTTGCAATTCTGTCCAGCGCCGCGCAGCGAGGCAGCGACCGGGGGTGCTGCGTCCCAGCAGGCACGACCACGGACGGCCTCCGGCCCTCTCCGCCCTGGTCACGCATTCGCTTGCAGCGCGGCTGGCTGCGGGCCGTGCGGCTCGAGCAGGGCGATGTCGGGGACGCCCAGCTGGAAGGCCACCCCCCTGCGCTCGCTGCCCCCCGCGAGGCTGCTCGTGCTGCGCACGGACGTTGCGCGCGTCAGCACGGACGCGAGCCTCGTGCTGCGTCGCCGCCGCCTGCGTCGCATCGCGGCTCCCGCGTCTCCCCCTCCGCTGCCGCCGCCTCCGGCACCGCAGAAGAGGCGGCGGCACGGAGACAGCTCGGCGCGCAGGTGCGCGCGGAAGCCGTCGCTGAGCAGGTAGAGTGCCAGGGGGTTGACGCAGGAGCCGCAGAAGGAGAGGGCGCGCGCTGCCACGGTGAGCAGGAGGTGGGCGCGCGACGCGGCCGCCTGCCCCGGGGTGAAGGCGCGGTAGAGGTAGAGGAGGTGTGCGGGCAGCCAGCAGGCGGCGAAGAGCGCCGCCAGCACCAGCACGGTGCGCGCCAGCTTCCTGCGCGCCTGCACCTGCGGCGACACGGACACAAAGACCCCCCCACCCGTGGATAGTAAGCTCGGCAGACGCGGTCAGAGCACGTGCTGTGCGCGAACACCTATTAAGGGGTGGTACGGCACCAAGGGGGGGAGGGGCTGGCCAACTCCACGCCCAGCTGCTCCCTGTGCCCATGCTGACACACCGTGCCAGGTGTTAATGTAAGGCCGAGTCGATGAGGGAAGGCCGAGGACCGGTTGACATATTCGCCACTGTGTTTATGTAAGGGGTGTGTTCATTTAAGCGGTGGAGAGATGCTATCTGCCTCGCCTGGTTTACAGGAGGTCGTGGGTTCGATCTTGAGCCTGGCGCCTGCTGCCGTGTATTTAGAGTTTGCGTGTCTCTCTCTCCTCTCCCCGTGGATTTTTCTCCGGGTCCTCCGGTTTTCCCCCTCCACGTTTAGAATGGACGTCACGCACTTAAGAGTGTTGATGAGCTATCATTTGTGACAGCCAGGTCGCACACTGTCAGGGGTCTCCCCGACGCCTTCAAACTAAACCGGCGGTATGACATCTGACACCGCGACGTCGATGCCCCCCCCTGCCAAAGCGCGGGGCCCGGGGCGGTCACGACCGATTGGCCGTACCCTTGGGGCGGCTCTGGCCGAGGGGAAGTAAAGAACGCCGAGCGTCAGCCACCCACCCGTGCACCCTCCCCACGTGTGCTGGACCCCTCCTGGCGCGCAGTGGAAACGATGGGGGGACAATCCTTTAAACCCTCCTCCAACACAACCACCACCACCTTCCTCTGCCCCCCTGAGCAGTGTAATAGATACGCCGCAGTTACTCGAGTCTAGTGGGGTAAAGTGTGGGTACTCCTACCCAGGGGGGGAGGTATGTTGCAGCGTTCTGCGACGCGTCGGGGGCTCAGTCGCCCACGGGGGGGAGCGAATCGACGGATAAACAAATAATACAAGTGTTGAGAAAAAAGATTCAAAATAAAATATCCCACAATTAACCGTAAATTCCCCAAAAAAATTTTGTTACAAATGAAAAAAAATGTTTCCGAAAAATACACACAGCGTGAAATCTCGTCGTAGCGCTACTGATGGTGGTTGTTACTGAACAGCAGCAGGATCGATTTACGACTGACATGCGCATGAAAGCAAGATGCGCCATAACTGAATTGTAAGTATTGTTACCTTTACATCTTTTTTTAATCACTATCACCCTGAGACTATCTTCCTCTAAACCCAACACGCGGTGCAACTGAAATAATAATATATAGCGTAATAGCCTAACATATTGTATACGGGGTGAAACACTATTTCAGTAAAAAGTGAGTCGGGAGAAAGGAGGGGGCCACAGTCGGATCTCGGATAGCCCCCCCCCACCCCGTTGAAGGGAGCTGCGCCCCTGCTCCCACCTCTTCCCGCGCACCTCCGATTAGCACGCTTGGCTGCTGCATGTTCCTGTACGTGTGTTGAACTTCTTTCGCACCGTACGTGGCCAATCGTGTTAATCGGAGGCGCAGGACGAAAGAAGTTCAACACTAGCTTCACTACCCGGCTTCGCCCGGGACTTGGATTCACCACGCCCGGCCGCCTTTGTCTCCCCAGTGGCGATGTTCACACACCACACCAGTTACTCGTTTGAGGCTGAGTCGACCTACGGGAGGCCCAGGATCGGTTCAAATAATCTTCACTGGTGGTGGCCGTGAGCGGGAATCGAACTCGGGTCGCCAGGTTCGTAGCGCAGCGCGCTAACCACTGCGCATGCGCGGGTCACATGACAGAGATGTGACGTCACAGTTCACTTGCCGTGCATTATTGCCCCCCCCCCCCCCCCCAAAAAAAAAACAAAAGTGTATTTTTATAATTTCTGCATGGTGCACAGTCTGGAAAGTACCCACATGGCAAATTTCAAGTTTGTTGCATGTCGGGAAGTACGCTAAACGTTTTGAACAGACACACGTAATCACAAATTTCCCTTTTTTATATATATAGATGTAGTGACATGACACTACGGAGTATAGCGCTGTTTGCTGGCAGAGAAGGGGATCTGCGGTTGCAGCAGCCCTGTCTGGCAGCAGGTCACGTGATAAGCCAGAGAGAGGGATGTAGGGGAAAGGTGATTGAAGGGGCACGTGAGGTAAGCCCGGGAACCCGCGAGTAGGTTCTGGAAGCGGGGCGTGGCCGGGCGGAGCGAGGCCACGCTGGGAGGATAAAAGGGGACCCCGAGCGAAGACTCGGGGCTGTTGCCTGGAGTGGGATCCCGTCGCGCTGCTGGAGTCTTCGTCTGCGTCGTCACCATCTCGGCGTCGTCAGTCAGGCAGTCTGCCAGCTGCCCTGACTGGGACCTGTAGTTACCTTTGTAACCTGTTAAGGCTGTTAATAAATAGAGTGCCTCCTCCTCCTAGTGTCTGTGAGTGCGTCACTACACACACACCATATATATAGACAATATTTACATCTGGCGAACGTGGAATATGAGGTCCAAAACACCCCCTACAACAGTGGTTCTCAACTTGTTTGGCTACTGCTGTTACCCCCCTTGTTGAATTTTGTTTCAACCGCGTACCCCCTTCAACTGACCCAACATGGTTCTGAGGCAATAAATGCATGAATAATGAACGTAGATATTTTAACCAATTGTCGATTTTGTGAGATATCCTAACTAGTGAGTAACTGCAAGCGAATGAAACAAATCAACAGACGCTCTGCATGCATCACGCAATTTGTTCGCTGGCTACTCTTGGAAACAACTTTGTTTACGATTAATGAGTTTAGAAAGGTATTTATATAGTTCTAGGTTACATATGGATTTACATTTTATCGTAGTTATTTTATATTGGCAGATTCATTCAACATTATTATTCAACATTAACTCACGCACCCCCAGGGGTCCGCGTACCCCCGGTTGAGAACCTCTGCTCTCATAGCGCGGTCTCTGGAGCTCGAGTTTGAGTCCATTGGACTCCCTTCCACCACCAGAGGCGTGAGCAAGAATAATAATTCAAATGTCTCATGCGAATTCCATCCGAGGATCCCAAATGCGCAATGCATAAAAATCAGGAAACTAAAATAGAACCAGTGGCAACCGACCAAACTAAAGAGGGAAGGCCACTTTCAAGAGATGGGGCTTCAAAGCAGACAAGTGTATCTACCAACTTCGATTGCCTGATTTAAAGTGCCAAGGCGTTCCATAGCGTTGGTGCCACGCTCACCGATCACCAAAAGAGCGCAACCTGACCTGGGAGTGCTGAGCAGATGGAGATCAGAAGATATTATGGACCTTGATGGAATATATAAAAGTGTTATGTAAGAAGTTGCAGGGCCGCACATTGAGCTCATCCATACAGGACCACCACCCCAGACGCACGCTCAGGAGGGTCCTGCCACGTTTCCCGGGTTGGGGCAATGTTGCTTCGTGTAATCCGACTTTAGGCATTAGCAGGCAACTGATGTTTGGCCAATACCAAATACTGTAGATGTTTTAGCTATTGAAACTGAAGAACCCCGGAGGAAACCCACGCGGAACAGAGGGAGAACATACAAACTCCACACAGTAAAGCACCCGAGTAGGGAATCGAACCCCTAGGCCTATCTTGCGAGAGGAGGCGCGAGTGTCACCACTTCGCCATCACCACCACCACCGCCACTACACCCTGCCGCCATGTGGCGGTGCAACCCTAACGGAGGAGTGAGAGCGCTGAGAGCGGGCACCTGTCTCCACGCGTGCTCTCCACCGCCGCCTCCGCGCTCCCCCGGCAGCTCGCGCGCGCTGGCGAGGAGCGCGCGCGCGATGTGATAGTAGTAGCCGCAGATAGCGCACAGCGGCAGCGCGTAGTAGGCGAGGAAGAGGAGCGACGCGTGGATGCGCAGCGGCTGCGCGTCGCCGTCCAGCGGGAAGGGCACGCAGACGAGCAGCGTGTGACCGTGGGGGGCCGTCGCCGCCCCCGCCGCGTCGCCGCCGTCGCCCGAGGCGAAGTCGCCCGTCCGCGGCTCCTCCTCAATGTCCACGACGGCGGTGTCGTCGTCGTCCAGGTGGAATACGTGGACGTGCGAGAGGACGGCGTCGGGCAGCGCCAGGGCGAGCGCCAGTGCCCATATGAGGGCGGCGCGCGCCAGGGCGCGGCGCAGAGCGTGGCGCGGCGCGGCGCGCTGCAGCTTCATGGGCTTCACGATCGCCCTGTACCTGCGGGGGTGTGTACATTCCACATTTCCATGACTGGAGTTTATCCACAGGACAACCACCGTTGACTTCCCCCCACCAAGTGGTATTTATTTGGGTCGACCCTGGAGGGATGATGGGCTTAGCCAACCCGGCACCACGCACGGAACAAAGTTGCGTCTGCCATCTGTGCGATGGCGTGGTGAACGGGATGGTGTTGGCGAGCGGGTGGCAGGATGGGTGCCGAGATCTGGTAGCGGTATTGAGTTGAGCTTCAATGTGACAGTAAGACCGCGCAGTGTTAGTAGATGCTGCCTGAGAAATACGTCCCGGTTTTGGTTGATGGTAAAGGTGGCCACCCTCACCCACTCACTCGCTCCCTCACCCCCTCACCACGCACTTATTCATTCGTTCTCTCATTATAATTCGCCAAGTCACTCACTAACTCGGCGCCTTCGTAATGGCCTTGCGCTATCCGAGTGGTGTGAATAGCAATTGTACTCGTATTATTATTGACTTGACACTCAGCGGTACTTACTTTATCCACCTGGAGAGAGTGTTAGTTGTGCACGCTGAGCCACAATGCAAACACAATGCCCCCTCCCTCTCCCCCCAGACCATTCCGGCTTAGAGCAGGAGCCACGCTTGAGTCGACAATATGTGCTCATTTCCGCCGCCGTCTCTCGTGGGTTTGTTTTCGTGGTCTGGATTTTGTGTTTTACTGCGGCGTGCATTCGTCTTCCTTGACGTCGTAGATCTGGATAAAGGTCCGCATCTCTCCATCGGCATTCTCGAGCTCCTGGGGAGGAATTCCACATTCCACCCTTTCCACACGACCCCTCCGAGACCCCCCCCCCCCTCTCTCTGCCTCTCTCTCTGCCGGGTCTCTGCAAAAGCGTGCGGATCGCTACTTATCTCACTTTCATTTTCGATGCAATATTCAGAAATTGTATTTATTATTGAACACGTAGTAGGCTTTCGCGACCAACATTATCCATAATAGAGGTTTCTTGGGTGGTTGTACTGAGATTGTAAATGTTTGTGGGTTTATTCTCCAACATAAACGGTGTGCTGAACTAGTAACAAATTGGCACGTTTTGTTTACGTGACAAACCTTACTAAGTGGGCTGTGTCGGGTGGTGGTGGTTTAACGACACATTTATATATTTACGCGATCTAATCTAAATAGAAAATAATCTCTATTCGGGAAAATCTATTATAATAATATTATTGTTGTTGGTGGTGAGGCAATAGGCGGGCCCGTTACATGGCGTTGTGTCGCGTGCTCGAACCATCGGCGTGCAGCTAAACCGGGGCTGGGGGTAAAGAGAGCGGGGGGTATTCTGCAATTAAACTTCTTTTCCAGTTCCGCCACTTTTATTTGCCTCCATTTATACCCTCCCCACGTGTCCGTCGGTAACCGATCAGCTTTGATCGATCCCTCCCAGGGCATTGTGTGCAGTGTCGAGAAATCGCAAATTCCGGCCCGGTGGCTGCTACGAGCGGGAACGGCTAGCAAGCAAATCCTGGCACGGAGGGTTCACTCGCCTGTCATCATCATCCTCCTCAGGGGGTCGGTAAAACAAATGAATGAGTACCACATTTGTGGGAATATAAACGGCGGTTGTCCTACGCTGAAACTATCATCAGGGTTCAGCAATGTCCACCAGCGGCTCTACAGGACTGGTCAACAACAACAACAACAACCACAATAACTACAACAACAACCACAACAACAACCGCTGTTCACTACTAAGTGGAGGTGACGTCACCACAGCGCTTGTCCCATGCTGGGTGCGCTTTGAGGCCACGTAAAGTGTTGAAAGTTCGTTGACAGGAGGTCACAGAAGAGAACCCGGTGCCGTGGGTTGACTGACTGAGGAATGACAGATGCACCAGCTGTGCCAACTCTCTGCGTTTTATCTGCCCGGCGATCTGCTCGTTGTTGTGAGCGTCGCTCCTCTGCCCCTCCGTTGTTGCCGGAGGGCGACTGCCCCCAACTGCCCGAGCAGGGGGTCCTTCACGAGCTGTGGACAGTGGATGAGCACCAACGCCTCGGAGCCGACTCGCGCAGCAGGAACTCACTGCAGCTGTGAGGAATCGCTGTGCGGACTCTCTTTGCCTTTCGCCCCTCACACTCCTCGCCCCTCGTGCCGCGTCTTCACCGCATTGGACGCAGCTGTGGATCGTTCGCCTCCAGAGGCCAAGAGCCACTC
This sequence comes from Lampetra planeri, assembly GCF_965212315.1. NCBI lineage: Eukaryota > Metazoa > Chordata > Hyperoartia > Petromyzontiformes > Petromyzontidae > Lampetra > Lampetra planeri. The sequence goes on along the minus strand of NC_136153.1, from coordinate 436,370 downwards.
TGGAAGCATCACCAGCCACGGTGGCGAGATGTTAACTATCTCGCCTGGTAGAAAGGAGGTCGTATAAGTCTCTCTCACCCCGTGGTGGCGTGGATTTTTCTCGGGGCCCTTCGGTTTGTCCCTCCGCATTTAGAATCAGCATCACGCGTTTCGAGTATTCTGCTGCTATACATTTCCACATCATGATAAGCCACTTCGTTGAGCTATCATTTGTGGCCAGATCGCTACAATAGCTCAGTGGACCTTACCTGGTAAACTACAATACACATGTTGACTTTAGCAACGCATTCACCAAAGGCAACTCTGGTAACTCGGTGGGCAATAGGATATGGCCACTAAGCGCTTGCTAAACAATGATGGGTCGATATACTCTACATTCAACTTGCTGAAATAGTCCAGAGGCCCATCACACCATCTGTTCAAACCCTTACTCCGCCACTTGACTCCACACCATCACTCCGCAACATCGCATTGCACTATCACTCCACCCCATCACTCGACAACATCGCATCATAAGCATTGAGGCATTCCTGCTCATCTCCCGTTCACAGCCTTGCAGAGCCAGTGGTTCAAATTCCACATTCCTATGACAGGATGGAGGGAGACCATCAATAAAACCGCTGTTGATCTTCCCCACACCAACTGGTACTCATTTATCGACCCCGGAGAAAGGAATGATGATAATGGGCTGAGTGGACCCCCCACCCCAACGTACACACCACGCATCGTCGCACCTCGAGATAATCACAGAAACAGTGCAAGTCGGTGGGGTGGATTAACAGGCCGGACATTCTTAGTGCTCGCATTATTCTGCTCCGTGGGACTGCAAGGTTATAGCTTCAAGGGCCAATTAACCCCATGGTGCGAGGGCATCTCCCAAACGCGCTGGGGATGAGGGGGGAGCATCATTGACCTTGAGAGGCCGTCATTAACACATATTGTGAGGTTTTTTGGTATTCCTCTCTTCCTGCTCGACAATGACCGTCCCCGTGTTGGCGGGAGGATCGCAGCAGCTGCCCGATGGGGCTGAGCGCGGCTGTGCGCCCTGATGCGCGCCACCACCATCATCATCATCAGGAGCGATACTCCCTCCCTCCGTACCTCCTCGCTGAGCGCAGCAGAATCTCCACCGCTCACGCGTGCACACCCAGAAACTGGCGACATCCTGATCGCCGATCGTGACCTCAAGGAACGCCACGCGCAATGTACTCTTCTATGGCTGCTACGACTGCTGCTGTTGCTGCCACGGTGACACCGACCGGTGTGAGGGACACGCCGCTCCGCCACCCCGCGTGGAGGGGAGCCGCAAGGAGCGCGCTCGGCCACACGAGGCCGCGTCGCGCCCGACGAGTGGCGAGATGTTAACTACCTCGCCTGGTGCACAGGAGAACGAGGGTTCGATCCTGACCCTGGCGCCTGCTGCTGTATATTTGGAGTTTGCGGTGTCTCTGTCTTTCTCCCCCGTGGTTGCGTAGATTTTTCTCCGGGTCCTCCGGGTTTTCCCTCCACATTTATCATCAACGTCACGCATTTAGAGTATTTGGCTGCTAAACATTTCCACACGATAATCTACTTCGTTGAGCTATCATTTGTGGCCCGATCGCTTCATAAAAAGAGCTGCATAGCTCAGTGGGCCTGACCTAGTAAAATACAAATAGAAGTCTACGCGGCTCTTCACAGAAACAGGTACCACGAACATCCTCAGAAAATTAGAAACGTAATGCACAATTGTATTCGAAGGTGTAACTGGTCAGGCGCCTCCTCGTCACTCCTCTATCGCTGCTACTGCCGCGGTCACTTTCCCGTGAACTTCGCTCGTGAACTCCTACGCCCATGTTGAGGACTCAGACGACCAGACGCCCGCAGTGGCATCTCATCCACGCTCTGTTCAGCCACCACCGCACTGCCGGTCACTACAACGCACTCATTCTCTTATCCACTTACAAAGACAAAGATCCCTGTATAGCATTGGCAGACTGCAGAAGCATGTGCCGTTGGCGAGAACCTAGAAAGGCCGGTACGGCACACGAGGGGGTGGGTGGCCAGCAACACGCACGGCCGCATTTGTCTCCCGAATGGTGATGTTTACACACCGCACGAGGCACTCATTTGACCTAGGGGAGGCCCAGGATCGGTTCAGATAATTGTCACTGGCGTTGGCCGTGAGCGGGAATCGAACGTGTAATCCCCCCACACACACACATTGTGCAAGAGCGCAGAAGCGTGGTCACCACATATACGCCTCTATGTAAGGTACGAAACAGGTGGACTTCTCCACAGGACTGGCTGTCGCCTGATGAAGCTAGTTGTAATTACTGGCGAAACGTCGTACTCAGATTGTAAATGTTGTGGCTTGGCTCTCCAACACACCGGTGTGCTGTACTAGTACACTACACTATACACTAGTGCTGTACTAGTGACAAATTGGCACGTTCTGTTTACGTGACAACCCTTACTCGTTGGCTGTGTCGGGTGGTGGCGGGTTTTAACGACACATTTATATATTTACGCGATCTAACCCAAAACCTCTATTACGTTTGATCAGCGCATCGAGTAGAGCTCGTCGAGAGGAATAGATCGCCGTGTCGTTCGCCTTCAACAGACATAGAATGACGTCGCAACGCAGTTTATGCGAGAGCCAGGCGCTTATGGGACCCCGGGGTCCCGCCATAAGGTTACATTCAAGCAACGCGTGAGCAACACTTGTAGCTGTTACATCTACGACACTGCTGTTTGTAGCTGGCCGTTTGACATTTTCGGCCTTTGCGTCTGTGCTCGTCAACTGTGTTGAAATCCCGTCAATATAAATACGTCGTTAACTCACCACCACCTGTCACAGCCAATCAGTGAGGTTTGTCACGTAAACAAAACGTGACAATTAGCCGCTAGTTCAGCAGAGCGGTGTGTTTGTGGGTTGACTCTCCAACACGCCGGTGATGCTGAAGTAGTCACGAATTGGCACGTTTTGTTTACGTGGCAGACCTTACTAATTGACTGTCGGGTGGTGGTGGTGGTTGGTGGGTTAACGACATGTTTATATCTACGTAATCTAACAAACCATACTTTTATTATGGACATTATTGGTCGCGAGAGCCCTCCTACTGCTGCTGCTCTGTGTTAAAGCAAACAACACTGCTGATAAGTGGCGGGGTCAGAGGTTAAGGCCGCGAGCCGTCACCGCGGAGTCCGCGACTCCAGCGGCCACTCTGCGCGGTAGCCAGAGGCTGCACGTCACGGGCAGCAAGCCACAGGTGGTGCGGTTTCACGTCGTCCGTCATCATCGTCATCATCCACCGTGCTCTATCCGCTGCTGGACAACAGCTTCCCCAAGTCGTCCCCTCGCCTGTCGCGGGGTGTGCGGGCGAGCAGCACGCAGGCGGAGGGTGAGGTGGCCGGGTGAGGTGGCCGGGTGAGGTGGCCGTGCCCCCTCCTGCTCACCTGTCGGCGGAGAGCGCGGTGAGCGTGAACACGGACACCCCGACGCTCGTGAGCTGGATGTAGGGGATCAGCTTGCAGCCGAACTCTCCGAAGAGCCACTGCGGCGCGAAGTACTTGGCGGCGTCCACGGGCACGCAGGCGAGCAGCAGCACGGCGTCGCCCAGCGCCAGGCTGCACAGCTGCACATTTGGGCCGCTGCGCAGCGAACGCGCACGGCACACGGCGCTCATCAGCGCCACGTTCCCCACCACCCCCACGGCCATGATCGCCGCGTACAGCGCCGCGATGGAGGCGCGCAGCGCAGGACCCGGCATCGCCGAGTCGCCCTCCGCGTCCTCGTCCCACACGGCGTCGTCCTCCTCCTCCATCCATCCGGGCTGCACCCCCGAGGCGCCCGACCACAGCAGGGCAGGCGCCGGCGTCGCGTTGCGCGGGGCGCTCATGGACGAGTTGAGCGACGTTCGCGCTCCTCCTGCACTCGCCCGTTCTCTCTCGGAACCCTGAGAGACGAGGCGAGGAGGACTCGGAGTTTGAGACTTCAGGTCGGATCGTGCCAGCACGCGTGGGGGAGGCGTGTTAGGGAGAGCAGCGTGTAAGTGAGTGCAGAGAGTGCGGAGAGTGAGTGAGTGCGGAGAGTGAAAGAGTGCGAAGAGTGAGAGAGTGCGGAGAGTGAGAGAGTGCGGAGAGTGAGAGAGTGCAGAGAGTGCGGAGAGTGAGAGAGTGCGGAGAGTGAGAGAGAAAGTGCGGAGAGTGCAGAGAGTGAGAGAGTGCGGAGAGTGAGAGAGAGAGTGCGGAGAGTGCAGAGAGTGAGAGAGTGCGGAGAGTGAGAGAGTGCGGAGAGTGAGAGAGTGCAGAGAGTGCGGAGAGTGAGTGAGTGCGGAGAGTGAAAGAGTGCGAAGAGTGAGAGAGTGCGGAGAGTGAGAGAGTGCGGAGAGTGAGAGAGAGTGCGGAGAGTGCAGAGAGTGAGAGAGTGCGGAGAGTGAGAGAGTGCGGAGAGTGAGAGAGTGCAGAGAGTGCGGAGAGGGAGAGAGTGCGGAGAGTGAGAGAGAAAGTGCGGAGAGTGCAGAGAGTGTAGGAGTGCAGAGAATGAGAGAGTGCGGAGAGTGAGAGAGTGAGAGAGTGAGAGAGTGCAGAGAGTGCGGAGAGTGAGAGAGTGCGGAGAGTGCAGAGAGTGTAGGAGTGCAGAGAATGAGAGAGTGCGGAGAGTGAGAGAATGAGAGAGTGAGAGAGTGCAGAGAGTGCAGAGAGTGCGGAGAGTGCAGAGAGCGAGAGAGTGAAAGAGTGTAGAGAGTTCAGAGAGTGAGAGAGTGCGGAGGAAAGAGTGGAGAGGAGAGATGGGACTGGAGGAGAGTGGCGATGAGTGGAGAGGAGAGAGTGGAGAATGGAAATTGTATTGGAGAGTGGATAAGTGTGGACATGGCGGTGGAGGTTAGAGGAGATTCGAGAGATGAGGGGAGAGTGTAGGGGAGAGTGTGGGGGAGAGTGTGGGAGAGAGTGTGGGGGGAGAGTGTAGGGGAGAGTGTGTGGGAGAGTGTGGGGGAGAGTGTAGGGGAGAGTGTGGGGGAGAGTGTGTGGGAGAGTGTGGGGGAGAGTGTGGGAGAGAGTGTGGGGGGAGAGTGTAGGGGAGAGTGTGTGGGAGAGTGTGGGGGAGAGTGTAGGGGAGAGTGTGGGAGAGAGTGTGTGGTAGAGTGTGGGGGAGAGTGTGGGGGAGAGTGTAGGGGGAGAGTGTAGGGGAGAGTGTGTGGTAGAGTGTAGAGGGAGAGTGCAGAATCCTCTGCTCGCCCTCAGCTCTGGCAGCACGTACTCTCTATCTCTTTCTCTCTGTGTCTCTCCTCTGCAGGAGTGGAGAGTGGCACAGGGAGAGACGCGCGCCTGGAGCTCTGAGCGCACGAGAGAGGTGGGGGGCGAGGCGGAGCCTGCGAGCCGGGAGGAGGAGGAGCGGGAGGACGCGAGGGGACGCGAGGGGAGTCCTCCACAAGGGCCACGTGGCTCCACCTGGCGGCCGCGGCCCCAAGTCCACTCGGCGGCGCTCGGGGGGGGCGACCCCTCTCCGGTGCCCCCACCCCAGGGGCCATGAACCACGACCTCACTCGCCTCGCTCTTCTTTCGTCAGCGGTGACTTCTGGCGTAGCCATCGAACGAAGACAACGGCCTCCGCATCGACCGCGGCTCATCCAGCTCAGATGCCGTCACAACCAACGTGTGACCACGCAATGCCCCCCTCCCCGCCCCGTCCACCTGAATGTGACGTAATTGTCGCTCTGCGTCTACATCAGCAGCAGCGAGCAAGAACCATGGCTCACGCGGCACTTTCAGATGCGCTTCTGCGGCCGTCCGGAACGCTTTCCCTTCCGATACGAGGAAGCCACTGGAGCTATGCACTTTCAAATCACCAAAAAATATCATTTGTATCTGCTTAGTTTGTTGTCCTTCCCTCCACACCGTTCTCATGATCATTGCAACTCCACGAGGTGAGATCTTGCATGGAGCCCCAGGCCGAGGGAGATTGACAGTTTTTTTGTGTTTCTTCCATTTGCGAATAATCGCACCAACTGTTGTCACCTTCTCACCAAGCTGCTTGGCGATGGTCTTGTAGCCCATTCCAGCCTTGTGTAGGTCTACAATCTTGTCCCTGACATCCTTGGAGAGCTCTTTGGTCTTGGCCATGGTGGAGAGTTTGGAATGTGATTGATTCCTTCTGTGAACAGGTGTCTTTTATACAGGTAACAAGCTGAGATTAGGAGCACTCCCTTTAAGAGTGTGCTCCTAATCTCAGCTCGTTACCTGTATTAAAGAAACCTGGGAGCCAGAAATCTTTCTGATTGAGAGGGGGTCAAATACTTATTTCCCTCATTAAAATGCAAATCAATTTATAACATTTTGACATGCGTTTTTCTGAATTTTGTTATTCTGTCTCTCACTGTTCAAATAAACCTACCATGAAAATTATAGACTGATAATTTCTTTGTCAGTGGGCAAACGTACAAAATCAGCAGGGGATCAAATACTTTTTTCCCTCACTGTACATACAGGGTGGAAGGGTGATGTTGGCATTGACAGGAGATGAAGACGGAACTTTCTAGTTTTCAATGTTGCGTAATTCATTCAACACCGACACAATGGACAATTCATGAACTGTCTAAATATTTGGCCCAACCTGATTGTACGTGACAGCAAAATTGAGCGCTGTCTAAACTACGTACGTGGCATTGATATTCTTGAGATATTTTTATCTGGGTCATGAACTCGCGCACTGTGACGAACTCGCTGCCTCTTGCAGTAGCAGCAGCGGCAGCGTTCCCGATTCCAGCCCTCGATGGAAGCCGTCACGTGTGGCTTATTGCGGCGGTGCTCGTGGGAATGTCGAATTTTCAGCACTGGCTCAGGACGGAGAGTGGAGACTGAGCGCACCACTCCGATTGCGCGTAGAGTGCAGCAGGGTGGCAGCCGCAGTGGTGACGGTCGGGCCTCACGGAAGGAAGTTCCTGAGTTCGATTCCGGACTCGGGCGCTTTACTCTGAGGAGTTCGAGTTGTTTTTTCGGGATGGTTCTGTCGAGTTTCCGCAACACGATTGAGGGTGGGGGAGGAGCAATGTAGCTGCTTTATGAGATTCCAATTGGTGAACTTTGCATGAATTGTTCAGGATTTGGGATGTTTTACCCAATACCAGTTTCTGTTGTACGTTATGTGAGTGGGCATAACTATGGGAGGGAACCGGAGAACCTGGAGGAAATCCATGTAGAAAAGGGGGAGATCACACAAACTCCGCTCACTCACTCTGCAGAACAGGGGGAGATCACACAAACTCCACACTCACTCTCAGTCTGCAGAACAGAGGGAGAACACAGACTCCACACTCACACTCAGTCTGCAGAACAGGGGGAGAACACACTGACTCCACACTCACTCTCAGTCTGTAGAAGAGGGGGAGCACACACAGACTCCACACTCACTCTCAGTCTGCAGAACAGGTGGTCGCCACCCGTGATCCGTGGATCAAACAAATCACTCGAGACATCGATGAATGGCAGCGAGAGCGGTTGAAGCGAACGCTGTCGCAAGAGGTCCCACGTCTGGCGCAATGCTCCTTCGCTGACCGTGGATACATAGCTGTCAACCTATACGGTTTATTCCGTATTCTTGTACGGGGAAATTGAGTTTTCAGGTCCATACGGCGTACAGCCTTTTCAAAACTGGGAAAATATATTTTTGTAGGCACTGATAAGGGGTTGACAGGTATGCTAATATATTTGTTGTCTATTTGTTTGTGTTTCTCCCTTGTGACGTAACTTTGTAGGATGAACACTGAGATGTATAAGTAGTCCTTAGGCTAGGCCAGATATCGGTACCACCCAAGGTGGCAACACTTCAATGGTGCCATTTTATTTGTTATACCAACACAAGTAAAATAATACGTGATAACCTTTCCAAATGAGCAGCTGTTACATTTTTCTCGCAGTTAACCTGTTTTTGCACCGATCGCAATCACGCCTATTAGCCCCGACGTTACAAATAAAACATTCCAACACAGCGGCGGCTCCTGCAAAATCTCTCAGGGTGGGCAAATGTCTGGATGATTGATAAGGATAAGGTCCACCCATGCAATGGATAAATTAACAGCTTAAGCATGTAAAGGCAACTTCACTTCTTTAATATTAATGAAAAATAAAGTGACTCTTACAATACATCTTGTTTGTTTCTATACTCACTATTAATACAATCCACTCAAGTTTCTTTTATTAAAGATTCCACTAGGTGGCGACAAATTATATTGTTGGATGAAACGTGCTTACGTATGATGACGTAAGCACGTTAGTGCGAGCCCTCCCGGAAGCCATAGAGAATGCATTGCAGCGCCCCCCGTTCGAAAAAAACATCTTAGAATGTAAGCCTATGGGGCCACTCGGGGCGATTCTCAGCCGGAGTGAAATCGCCCAAAAAGAGGCGGTACTCCACAGAACGTGACATGACGCTGATTGGACTATATCCAGAGGCACAGTGACGGCTAGCGTGACTCTGTGGTTGAATGACATTGGTGGTGCGTCGCCCAAACGCCCTAATGAAGAAACCGCCCCTGTTCCAACACCTCTGCTGTTAATTAAGACAATAAATAATTTACAACATGGATGTTTGTCCCCAAGGCATGTATTTCATACATATTCTTGCATTTATTCACGCTTGTTCTTCAATTTCAGCGACTTAGTTAAGTCTTGAATAGATTGGTGCTATCTGTTTTCATTCTGTTTCTCGCTGCTTGTTTGCTCATGATCATTTACTGGCAGGTGAGACAATTACTGGTGGTTCTGTATTGTCTGTTCAATAGAGATATCTAAAGTGCTAAATTTACCCAAAATGTACTCTTAATGTACCTGTTAAGATTATTAGTTAAGGCCAGGTACTGCAGGCAAAAATAATGATTTTGTTACGTTTGTCAATTTTAATATATTTTTTATATTGCTTCTATAAATTGTAAACTTTCATAACATGTACACAATTAATACCAATAACCTTGTTATTGGTAATAATTGAAAATCATAAAAACTAACTATTTCTATTTTAAAATAGTTATTTTTTACGATTTTATACAAACTTCGCCAAGTATACAAAGCGTTAAATTAGCGCTTTTTTCCATCTTTCATCGCAATTTGTCTCCGCATTTTAAGAAATAATCTAGTTGATTTGCATATCATTGAAAAGCTTATTCTCTGGAGCAGATGTCTCGCTTAGTCACATATGGATATTTTCTTTGCTGTCATGGCAATAAGAGGGGGGACACAAGTAGAACTCTCAAAGATCATTGCTACTAACATCACAATGCCAGAATTGGCATTGCGATTTTTTCAAAATGACATTTTGCATGCTGAGTTTGACAACTCATGTTTCATAATAGTGTAATGAGAGAGCGCCACCTGAGGGATTACAGGGGACATCTGCATGGTCACTGCTGGGTAACCGGTATCCAATCTGGAGTAGGGATTCGATCTAGGCCAAAGGTAACGGGCGGAGCTACGGGGATTATACAGGAACCATCCAGAGGGTGCCACAAGGGGGCGTGGCTGTAGGCGGAGCTTAGCTCCGCCGGGAGGTATATAAGCGGAGGCAGGAGAGGACTCGGGGTTGGTGTGGGAAGCCTCGGGTCCGGGCTGCATCGCCGCTCTACCTCTCCTCGCCAACGACCACGTGGCAAACCTCCAGCGAAGCAGCATCTCCTCCGGGCACGCCGCCAGCCAGCGATGTGAACGGAGAGAGAGAGGCGTGCCATGGCAGCGGACAAAGATGGATCATCGAGGCAGTGGGGGAAGCGAGAGAACTACCCAGAGAGAGAGAGAGAGCGCGGAACTGTGCAGACATTCTGTAGAATGAAAGATACCAGTCCAGAGTCGTCGTGGAAGTCGTTTATTACATTGGAGTCACAAGTGGTTCTTCTGGAGACGGAAACATACAACGGAAAGAGAAATGTCCAAGCATCTCAAGAAGAAAAACCCACCTGTTGTGTCTTCCGACGACGACGAGCCGGTGAGCCAGGACCTGCCGACCCCGGGATCCGTGGTCCTGATTACAGGAACCGCGGTTGAAGTCGCCGCGCCAGATGCGGGCGGCGCAGCTGCAGCTTCTTCGCCGTGGCAGGTGGAAGACTGCTGGAGGAGGATGGAGGAGCAGCTGGAGTCACTGCGGACGGTGCTTCTCCAGCTGGTATCACTCGTCGCCTCGTCCACATCGTCGGGGCGCCCGCAGGAGGTACTGCTGAGGGGTGACGTGCAGAGGCTCGAGACTGGAGCCTCAGAGGGTCCCTCTGCGAAAACGACGGCCGCCGTCGCGGGCGCTCAGGAGGCATCTGACATTACGCGCTACGGAGACCACACGTCAGGACGCTGCCATCTTGGGCGGCGTGACTGAGACGCGGTCGAAGCCCGCCATTTCCAGTGAGCCACATGGTGCGCTGGCTGTAGGGGCCGCTGCTCCTGCTGGGCGACACGGGGCTGAGCGCACCCGACAGCTTCCGCACGTCAAGGAATTCGTCGCTGCCGGCGGCGATTGGAGTGCCTTCACTTGGAGGTTTGAGGCAGCGTTCCGGTAAGTGCAATGGTCGGAGGAGGAGGCACTGGTCGCTTTGCCGACCATCCTGGACAATGACGCTCTTGCGGTCTTTAGATCGATCACCCCTGAAAAAAATAAGACGCTTCAAAGTGTTTATGCCGAGATGGCGGAGGTCTACAAAACCACCTTCCGACACCCGATGAAAGTTTATGCAATGGAGAAGGGGGAGCTCGGAGTCTCCACTTGACTACCAAAATGCCCTGATGGTGTTGGCTGTGGCCGCCTACCCCGATGTTAAGCAGGAGGTCCTTGACTCGTTGGTCATGGACCGCATGTTGGCTTTGGCAAGAGACATGGGCGTGGTCTTGCTCACTTGCGGGCACGATGTGCAGACGTCCCGGTGGGCTGCTACGTGTCTTCACGCACACGAGAACCTGCAGAGATGGTCCCAGATGGCTGCGTGGATGGGCGATGCTGCTCGGGACGGTGAGCCCAAGGGGTGGTCGCCGACTAAAGTGGTGGACATCCCGCCAGAGCACGCGACTGCTGAGGGCGATCTGGCCACTGCGGTGCCTCGTTGGGGTCGGGATGACCCTTCGCGATGCCAGAAGTTTGGCAGTCCACGTCAGTGTGAGGACCTAGGTGCCCGATGGCCGGCCGTGACCTGCTTCTGGTGTGCGTGACTGACCCTGCCTGCTGCTTCAGCTCCTGCTGCTTCTTTGACGGATCACCATCATCCCTCACAGGTGAGTCGGTACACGGACACCCGGCCAAATTCGCCACCTCAGGCATCTCATACCACAGGGCACGGTTGATCGAATCGCGATTTGAGGGTTGACGGGTTGCGTTCGGGGCCGCGTTGGCCTGTTTTGGTGACCCAATGTAAAAAATTGGCACGTCGCGTGGTCGCAGCGGCTGCGTGATCCTCGGCGGTACCTGGTTCCATTCAGGGTGTGGATGTCCGCGTCTTAGTTGACACGGGGACTTCTGCTACGATCATTTCGGACGTGATCTTTCAATTGTTATTGATTCCCGTCTCGCGTGTTCGTCCGGCCTCTGCTGCTTGTGTTGCTGCTAACGGGGGTAGCATGGGCGTCATCGGTCAGGTGGACGCTCATATCGCAATCGAGGAGATTGCTGCGTCGGGGTTGGCTCTGATCTCCAGGTCCTTGGCCGTGCCGTGCTTGTTGGGTACTGATTTCCTTGGGGAAATGCCTTTAAAGATCTTGGTGGACAAGGGCTGCTTGGAAATGCCCTCGGGTTGCGTAATGTGTTCTTTCTGCCCTCATCGCTGGGTTGCTAAGCTTGCGGTGCCGACTTGCAGGCGCTGGTCGATGTCACGGTTGAGATCCTGCCGGGTTCCCAAATGTTGGTGCCGCTGCGCTATCGAAAAGGGGGTGGCTGTGATAATTCGGCGGCTGGGGTGCTCCTGACCCCATCTAATGCCGCGACTTGAGGTCTGACACTGGTTGGCACTTAGACGATCGTTCGCTCCGAACAGGCACCGTTTCTGCAGATTCTCAACGGGGATCCAGATGAGGTTGTCGTTCCTGCCTGCACTGTTTTGGCCCATGCCACCACCGCCTTTACGGAACGAGCCGAGGTGGAGCCGTACCAATTGGTGGGGCCGACTCATGCTTCTCCTGTTTCGGACAATAGATAGATTTCGATTTAAAGCTTTCATGACTAATTTAAAGTTGGGTTTGTCTATGGCAGTATATAGTACGGGGTAGATCCGTGTGATGTAAGGAAAAAGTTTAGCTGGAGGAATATTATATTTTTTGCAACATAGAATTGTAATGTATGACTTACTGTTAGTAGCTCAGCTTATTGGAGAGTATATTTAGTATATTGATGATATTGATGTAGTTTATATTTTAGTTTTTTACGTGGTGGTTTGGCTGCTGCTGCTCCTTACTATTAAAATCCCTTCCCTTTATTACTTCTAACCCTACCTCCTCCCTTTGTTGCTGCTAATCCTACACAATGCACGGGCATAATATGACTTTGAGACCCCCCCCCCCCACCTCCTACGCATTCCACAAATAGTGACTAATCCCATATCTGCATTTACCATAAATATGCTAATTCCTCTGTTGATATGCAAATTCATTTGTCAAGGCGCCCTTCCTCCCCTAACCCAGCTTAAATACACCTTGCCAAGCTTGGTGGTGTTCATTCAGACGCTGTCTTTCCGACAGACCTGTTCTTCACCTGAGGACGGCTGCTTGCGTTGTGGCCGAAACGTCGTGAGAATTGTATTTAATTATGTTTCATTTTTATTATTTTATTATTTCCCTTTTACGTGACTTTACCAAAAGAACCAAGAAGATGAATAGATAGATTGCGGAGTTGTGTTGTGAGAATTCGACATAGTTGCCCGAACAACGGAATGGGTTGCGCGCGCTTCTGCATGATTTTTATGACGTCTTTAGCAAGGCCGATTTCGACTTGTCTCACCACATTGACACGAGCGGGGCCAGTCCTATTTGCCAAAACTCGCACCGGTTGAGCCCAGGGGAGAAGGAGCGCGTACAGAGCGCTGTCAATGACATGCTGGCCGCAGATATCATTTCACCATCTAATAGTCCTTGGGGCACGCCAGTTGTGTTGGTATAGAAGGACGGGAGCCTCAGGCTTTGTGTGGATTATCGTCAATTAAATAAGGTTTCAGTGGCCGATGCGTATCCACTGCCGTGTATGGATGACTACCTTGATGCGCTGTCCGGGGCGCGGTACTTTTCCACTCTCGATTTGTCGTCCAGGTTTTGCCAATTGCCACTGGATGACTCGTTGAAGCCGAAAACCGCTTTCGGCCTCAGGGAATCTTTCAGTTGAACTGCCTTCCTATGGGCTTAAATTCGGCTCCGGCTACCTTCCAACGTTTGATGGAGCTCGTGTTGGCTGGCTTGCAGTGGGATACGTGCCTTATTTATTTAGACAATGTGATTGTGTTTAGTCGTACGTTCGATGAACACCTCCTACGCCTGCGCTCCGTTTTTGAGAGAATGCGCTGTGCCAACCTCAAGTTTAAATCTAAAAAATGTCATCTGCTACAGAATTCGGTGCATTATTTGGGTCACGTGGTGAGTTCGACGGTGTCGCCACGGATCCGACAAAAACTGCTTGTGCCCGTGACTGGCCTACCCCCACGTGTGTGGGTGATGTTCACTGTTTCGTCGGATTCGCGTTGTATTACCGTCGATTCGTGCCGAATTTCGCTACGGTCACTAAGCCCTTGTGCCCGTGACTGGCCTACCTAAAAATCTGAGATTCAAATGGGGCTCTGAGGAGGAAGCGGCGTTCGTGGCACTTCGTGCTCGCTTGTCCGATGCACCGATGCTCCAATATCCCGATTTTTCGTTGCCGTTTATCCTGGACACCTATGCCAGCGATACGGGCATAGGCGCCATTTTATCTCAGTCGAAAAATGGTGTGGAGAAGGTGGCCGCATACGACAGCCATTGTCCTTTCCCCCGCGGAAAGTTGCTATTGTGTCACCAGGAGGTAACTGTTGGCCATTGTCTATTTTGTGCGGCTGTATAGGCCTTACCTTTCCGGCAGAAAGTTTATTGTACGCACTGATCATGCGGCTCTCCAATACTCGTTGGCTCGAGATATTACAGGAGTTCTCGTTCGATGTCATTTATCGTAATGCCGATGCACTGTCTTGACTGCCGCCGGTGACTCGTTGCGCGTGTTCCTCCGGGACAAGTCATTGCTCGCCTGTCGCTTCGCTGCCGCGAACTGTCATGTCCGCGGTGAGCGAATCTCCCTTGCATGGGGCGGATGTGCCAGCCGACGATGTATTGCAGTTGCCGCGCTTCGTATGGATGTGCGAGCAGCTGTTGGATGACTCCTTAGGGGCTGTGCGGCGTCAGGCGGAACAGACGCATGAGGGTTCTGTGTCAGTGTAAGGTGGTCTATTGGCTTTTCAGGAAGGCCTTTTGCTGTGGAGGGATGATATAGTGGACCGTTGGCACATTGTAGTTCCCGATGCTCTCCGTGATGGGTTGGTTCACATGTTGCACGCTGAAAAGTTGTTGTACCTTGGTGTTCAAAAATCCTGGATTATTATTGGCCTGGTATGACAGCCGACGTCTCTAAACTTATTCGCTCCTGTCATGAGTGCGCTTGGTGGAAGCCGCCACGCCTGAAGTACCATCCGCCGCTGCAATCTATTTATGTTACGCGCATCAATTAATTGGTGGTTCTTGATGTCCTGGGGCCCTTCGCGATCACTCCCAGGGGTAACAAATACCTTTTGGTGGGTGTGGAATATATTTCCCGGTGGCCGATAGCTTGGTCCTTACCTGACCAATCCGCATCCTCCATTACTGATGCATATTTTAATGGCTATATCATGGACAAAGGCACCCCGGACCAGGCCGGAATTTCTATTCTAAGTTGCTACACGACATTTGCGATGGTTTGGACACCAAAAAGATGAGGACGTCGCCATATCACCCTCAGACTGATGGGATGGTCGAGCATCGAAATCTGACTTTGACAGTCATGCTCTGCCAGACTGTGGATGCCAAACAGGCCGATTGGGATTTACACATGCCTAGCATGCTCGCCGCTTATAGGATGGCTCCGCACACTTCCACGGGGTTTTCTCCATTTTTCCTCATGTACGGAAGGGAAAATATGCCGCCTATTGATGCTCAACTGAGATCGCCTATTGGGGGCACTAAACTGACCCTGTCTGACCATGTGCGGGACTCCCTGTGCCGGACTTCTGAGGCGCGGGAGGCGGCTCGGATTAACACTGCAAAAACGCAGGCGCGCAATGAGCACTGTGCGCGCAGGTACGGCCACGATTTGTCATGGTCCGTCGGTGACCGGGCCTGGCTGCATTGCCCTCAGGTGCCTATTGGCACCTCTCCCAAACTTCACAAGCCGTGGCATGGGCCGGTTGAAGTGGTTCAGGTTAAGCGCCCACAGTGTGTACGTATTCGGGTGGGTCGGCGTCGTTCGTTCGTCCATCCGTCGCGGTTGAAACCCTTCGTTCCTCCACGTGTTGCTTTGTCATCTCCACATATTGGGTTGCCGGGGTCCGATGAGCTGGAGGGGCTGCAGTTGCACGTTGTTTTGCCGTCCACAGCATCCGAACCCCTGACTGCCGTCGCGGACGATGGCCTTGCCCAGTTCGGCCCTGTTACATCGCTCTTTTGCCGACCGCTCGACTTCCTGCCGCGCCGCTCCACCCCAGCCACACCTTCATTCTCGAACCTTTGAGAAGGATCCGGGGATGATGTCATCCCCCAGCCCCCCCCCCTTCTGGGGTCTGGGGTCCGCCCCTTTTACATACTGTTACATAAGGTACCTGTTGGGCCCTATGGCCCATAGACTCTCAGCATTGGGGCTCAGCCACTCTGTTGTTCCCTATTGGCCTGTGGCCGGTATTACCGGCAACTGCATGGGAATGGCGCATTTTGGCCTGATAACACCGTTACACATGTATATTGCGAATAGCAGCACTGGTGAGGTGAATGAACTACGCTACCAGCTCTTCTGCACCAAAAGGGGGGAAGTCGAGTCCAGCCAGCTGCAACCATGTAGAGACTGTCTCTTCATGCATGTTCAACGAGCCAACTATCAGGCAGCAATCTGGAAGTGCTGTCTGCAGGCTAACCCTGTGGTGCCAAGCCCTACTGAGTATGGATGGACAGACGATGATTATCAAGTTGGCCATTTACTGGATGCGCTCCCCACCTGCACCAGATGTGGTCTTGGAACTGCTAGCATGCAAGTGTGTGCGTTCATGCAAAATGCCAAGCTACACGTGCCTGTCAAATGGACTGCCATGCACAGACATGTACAGGTTACAGACCTGCAGTAACCAAAAACTGCAGGATAATCCAGAACCTGACTTTGAACTCAGGGAGTCAGATGACGAAATAGACGAGCAGTTTGATGAGTGACACAGGGTGGTGATTCTGATGGTATTACTGTGGTAGTAGTAGTATCCACTGATGCACAGTGTGGTGAATCTGGACCTGGTTACCCTTGTTAACACCATCTAGGTACACACAGAGCTTGATAACAATAATGTAACCTTATTCACATATGTAGTGGTGTAACGCGCGAATGGCTTGCAAACAACAGTTGCATTCATGTACGGGGTTGCAATCAGGTCAGGTCAGGACGAGCAGGTGCAAGGTGTGGCTTGGGAGACAGCAGACAGAGAGACGCCAGCAATTAGGGAAAGAGGCAGCGATTGGCTGGCTGCAAACACGGAGGAGGAGCCAAGAAGGCGAGAGATAGAGGCGATAAGGATGGGAGCACGTGAAAGAGACGCCGGAAGGATGCCGGCTTAACGAGGGCCACCTTAGGACACTTAATGAGGAGGAGGATATAAGGGGAATGTGTGAAGCAACGGGTTGGGTTGGTTGGAGATGAAGAAGTCAATACAAGAGAAGTCCGGGACCTCACCCTCCACACCTCGTCCTCCTCAGCGGTGTTGGCTGAGCCCCCGCTGGGGGCACGGGTGAGGTTGGAAGTGTGGGTGTAGTAATAAGCTAGCGGAGGAGAGGCTAGCAAAATCCTTAAAGTGTGATAGGCTAGCGGAGAATAGGCTAGCAGGAGATTCAGTGAGAGGTTAGCGGGGTGAGAAGCTAGCGGAGTATACAGTAAGAGGCTAGTGGAGAACAGGCTAGCGGATCCAGAGAGAGAGAGAGAGGGAGCATCCGTGGCAGGCTAGCAGAATGTGGAGTAACAGGCTAGCGGAGCAAGAGGGAGAGTTCGCGAGAGGAGTACGTGGTGTGGAACGTGAGCATCCGTGTGGGATGCTTCGAATAAAGTGAGAGAAAAAGAAGTCCGCGTGAATAAACACCACTACACATATTTCCATCACTAACGATATATATGGGATAACATGTATCGACGAAGTATATGCGAATGTCAAGGTTTATAATATTCAAGTAGTTCCTTACCTCACTGTGGTATTTCCTTGTTATCCTGTGTTTTCATTGTGTATTTAAACCAATAAAGACCAGTTTGTGACCGAACTGGCTTTGATATAGGTAGTTTTTCAGTAATAATGCCCATTTAATCGTTCCGGACGCCTGTCATAGGGTATGGGTATAACAAGCATTGTAACTACAACGAAGCTGCCACTCCGCAAAGGGGCCGTCCATAAATAACCTCACGATTTTGACCTCCCCCCCTCGTCACAAAAAGTCAGACCCCCCTCAAATATGACGTTTCAAAGCTCTGCCACCCGCACCCCCCTAGAACCATATTGCTTCAAATAACTTGAAACTATTGTCATTGTAGTGCGTATTAAATGTGGCGCGGCACTCCGATGGAGAAAACACGTATTAAAAAGGAGGCATTGGAAAGCTGAAATTTAGCATAAACTTCACTTGACTTATTCATCGTCTAACTAAAACGAAGGAAAATAGTCAAATTATAACAATCACATATTCATGCCAGAATTAAAAGTCCTAGTAGAATTTTTTAGAATAAAAATGTTTAATAACAATCATTCAAAAAAATTACTCAATGTATGCTTCTCCATTCTCCCATGGAGAAGCAAAACTCCTTCATGGAATAAAAAAAAATGTATTTATTTGCGCGTAAAATGCTAAATCATGCACACGATATACTGAATCGTGAGCGGTTAAAAAACACGTTCCTTCGGAGTGGGCAGGTAGGAACTTGGTTGGATAGCGCATTCGTGCACGACAGACAATCCCTTGTGGGAAGTGTGGAACCTATTGTTTCTAGCTGTAAAACATACCATGCCACTAACCCACTGTTTCAATAATGGCCATGCAATGCAGAATAGAGGATAAGAGGCTCGATACTCTTTAGTTCTTTCGGTAAAGTCACGGTGAAAAGAACCAAAGAGTGGATCCTTGCAGTCACGAAAACAAATTTAGAATATGAAGCTCAATGTAACTACAAAATGATCCCTGCCAACAGCAAAGGGTGAAATATCCATGTCTATAAACATTAGAACCTCGTAAAAATGTAAATTCCTTACATGTGTAGGGGTGTTAGAGAGAGCCGTTATGCATGGCAGCTTATGGGAAACAAACAGTGGGCGGGGCTACGTGTGTGCACGGGGGGGGGGGGGGGGTGCTCTCAACGACGTCCGCACCAGGCAGCCCGGGGCCCCACCCCTCAGCGGGGGTGGAGTATAAAGGGGGATGTGTCAGAGGGCTCGGGGCAGAATGTTTAAGTAAACTCTTGAAGACCAAAGACTGCCTAGCTAGAGCCCTGGACTCCCCCTGGGACGCCGCCCTTGTCAGGGCCGCGCAGTACCGAGCCAGCGGCGTGGTCCCGTGAACCAGAGCCAGGACTCTGGGACGCGGGGTACCGTAGCCCGACTGACTAGTGTCGGGCCAGACAGCCTCCCCTAGCCCAGTAATTGGAGGATTAGGAGGCAGGCTAGGGGTAGCTAGCCGTGTGTTCCCAGCTATCCGGGTGAGGGGGCCGATACCCCCTCCAGTACTGTATGTCCCCAGTGACTGTGAAATAAATACGTGTGCCTCTACTCCGGTGTGCACGCGTTCTCAACGGTACTACACATGCAACCACAAACATGCAAAGAGAAAATTGAAGTGCAATGCAGAAGGCTTTTATTCGTAGTCAGCCACAATTATTCTTTCAGAACATTTGATCAAAAAAAACGGTAGAAAAATGCTGCTTATTTCTCAGTAGCACGGGCGGTCATTTTGGTGTAAGTGAGCCCCTTGTAGACGCCACTCAGGGGAACGTCAAAGAGAGCGCCATTCATGCAGGTGATGCGCAGCAGGGCCGTGTACAGGAGGTCGATGTTGGCACGCCCGATTTTGGCGACAACGGTGACAGTCTTGTGCGGAGGAACGGAGACGGGGAACGTGAGAGTTTCCGTCCGCTCCTCAGAGTTCTCCAATGCGTGCGTGGTCTCAGAGCTCAAGGTGAAGCTGAACCCGGCCTCCCCCTCCACGACCTCAGGTATGCCTGCCGAGACGGTCAGGCTGAAGGTGAACTCGATCTTGTTGGTCGTAGACCACGACGACTTTTTGGTTATCGTCTTGGAGCTCTCGAAGGTGTGAGACTGCATGACGCTGGTGTCGTTTATGTACTCCATTTCTTTAATCTCCTCCATCTGCACGTTAGGCAGAACCTGGTGCATAGTTGGGTACTTCATGTTCTGGATCACCGACGACTTTACAGCATTGATGAAAAGGAAGCCCATGGAGTCGATGTCAGCCCCCGCTCGGCCCTGAACGCCCAAGCAGATGCCGGAGCCCACGTCGATCTTGTACTCGGTCTTGAGCCCCCAGTCCGTCATCTTGGCAAAGAACTCGCGGTTGCGGCTCGTTCTGAACTTGATAGCACCCAGACGCGTGCCGGCCCCATTGCCCCACAGGGAGAGCTGCGACATGAACTCGCCCGACTGGAATTCAAACTGCTGAGCAGAGGAGTCCACGGTGCCGAATTTCTGCCTTCGCCCGTCAGTCAGCCACACCTCCACACCCCTCACTTGCCAGCCTCCAACGCTCACGGAGAGTTTCTGCAGCGTGGCCGCATTGCTCCTCCCATCAAACGAGAACGCATTTCCACCTTGCCCTCCAATGATGTGCAGCGTAAGTGGGTACGACATTATGTCAACCTAGATGGAGATGGAAGGGAAAGCATGTTTCAAGCCAAGTATTCCTGCCTAACTATCATTTACAAAAAACAGAATCAGGACTACAGTTCACTAGCAACTGTAGTTCAGTGTACCATTCGTGTCTTAAAATTTGGACATTAAAATACTAAGGACTGAAAAATAGTGGGCACCAAATAGTGCACAATAGCCATTTTACATGCTGCCAAATCAGGTTTTAAATCTTTGGCAAGTATCCAACATAAACATAATCAGAGTCAAAATTACTACCGTTTCTAGATTAAAATTTGTGGAATCAATATTAAAGCAAAAAGTGTACAACAATGAACTCTGCTGATAAAATTAACAATTAGTCCTTCAAGCACAAGCGTGCGTGCTCATGGAATTGCGGGCATTGTTGGTGGCAGAGTATAAAAACTAAATTCCCATACATTTTTCTCCCAACATCAAACAGCAAAGATAGAGTATGGCCCATTCCACAACCCTCAATCCACTCAGCCACAGTAGACCATCATGCAGTGGGGCAATGCAAGAGGGATGCACGTGTCAAGTTGCAGTAGCACAAATACCTTTTCTTTCCACTAACAATGAAAAGTTCGGATTGACGATCCAGGGACTTGGCTGAAGGCGACCTAAACGGGTCATATGAACAGAAGCAGTTGGGTTAAGGTAGTGTGGAGAAACCAGATTAAACCTATAATCAAAAAGGCAACCATGTTTGTATATGCAGATCGCCCAGGCAAGAACAATCTTGGCCGAAAAAGAAACAGCAGAGGTTTTTTAGCACGCAGGCATAATGCAGTGGTCATTAGGCGTTGCATCATATCAAGGTAGAGACATTTATGACAGCACTGTTTGAAAAGGGGTCAAATTAGACCCTTCTTTAGATTAAAACAAATAGGTGGCAGACAAATAAAATTAATTTGAGAATTCCCATTAACTGGGTTTCAAACTTAAAAGGGTTTTCAGCTTCTGCCATACAACCCTCAGATTTCAGGTCAATAAAACGGAAGTAGTGCAGCCCTATGCTACAAATCCATTTTTACAACAGATTCAGCCAGAATTTTGGCAGGTGAGACTTTGAAAAAGGTACAGAACAGACATGGTTTAAAAAAATTACGGGGAGATCAACCCGGCTAATACTGGAAAATATATTATTCAAACAGCAAGCCCATTGTTGACGTTAAGGGAAATTTTAGGTAAACAAGCTAATGCATGCTTTTATTTGCAGTATAAAACCTCTTGACCCCAAAATTATTCAAAATTTGGTGTCTTTAATGAGTGGTTGGCTTGCATAAAAATGTCGAAATGGAAGGTTACGTGGATTGTTAAAACGCAATAAGGAGCAAAATGTACGAGACCTGGACAGGCTTTCTTAAGGAAATATTGAATGGTCATGCGCAGTGAGTGCGTGTTGAAAGCGTCAGCTCGTTCGGCTTAGTACCTCCGAAGACATTAATCCTCAAAGTTAAAAAAGAAAACCGACCACGCACAAAGTTAAATACAAGTATGGAAAAAAGACAACCAACATGCACCCAACATGGTCTGGAAAGGGGCACAACAGCAAATCCAGCAATGTAGCCCGCCCCACTCACCACTTACAAAAGCAGTCAGCCCCGTGAAGAGCAGATGCGGTGTGCCGTCTGCTCCCTACTTTATATCGAGGGAGCGCACGTCACGTAGAACAATCACGCGGGTTTGCCTTCCCATCCCTGGCCAATCATGGGGGTCGGAGGGAGAAGGCAATCACCGCGAGTCAATCAGTATGATGATTCACTAATTGGATGGGTGGCGCTTCCTGAACTCGTTCCTATTTTGCGTGAGACTCCGTTAACGAGCCCAGCCACGCGCGCTAGGGCTTCATAGACGCAATCACGACCCCCAAATGAGTATGTTGAGAGTCCATTGAGGGAGCTCACATCACGTGACAGAATTACGCGCGCGTGCCTCCGACCATCTTCCCCTCCAGGCCAATCATCGGGAGCCAATCACAGCGAAGATTCGCTCATTGCACGCGCGTCCATTGTGGGAGGCGCCGTTCATGAGCCAAGCTACTGGCACGCGCCTCGTTAATGCAATCACGGTCCCGATACCAGGCCGTGAGTTGATTGAGTTGTGTACTCAAGTGATTTAAACGGTTTTTTTTCTCTTTAACATGGTCCACACGAAAACGTTCAAATTAGCCTCGCTGCCATCACCATCTGTAAATCATGTTGTTAAACAGGACCCTGCGGGGTGGGCTGGTAGGAACGAATAACCAAAGAATATAAACATAATGTATTATTCCACTTGTTTAGCCAGGAAAGCCCCACTGAGTCTAAAGGTTTTTGTAGGGTCCTGCCAAGTGTTTGCAGTAGGGGGCGATGTTGCTACACCGAATCGGACGATACGAAGGGAGAGTGTGAGGCCTAGTTCTAGGCTTTAGGCCTAGCTGTAGGCGTTAGGCCGCTGTGAGTTAATTTTTAATTTAAATGTTTTAATTATTTATGTAAAAGCTTTAAATGTAAATGTTTCTATTAAAAAACATCAGGGAATGTAACATTGTTAAACATTAACTCCCTTTCACACACGCGGGGGTACGATACGAAGGGAGAGTTTGAGGCCTAGTTCTAGGCTTGAGGCCTAGCTGTAGGCTTTAGGCCACCGTGAGTTAATTTTAAATGTAAATGTTTTTATTATTTATGTAAAAGCTTTAAATTTAAATGTTTCTATTTAAAAGCATCAGGGAATGTAACATTGTTAAACATTAACTCCCTTGCACACACGCGGGGGTACGATACGAAGGGAGAGTTTGAGGCGTAGTTCGAGGCTTTAGGCCTAGCTGTAGGCTTTAGGGCGCTGTGAGTTAAATTTTAATTTAAAAGTTTTAATTAAAAGCTATATCAGGGAATTATAAGGGAATGTTACACTTGTTTAGCCAGGAAAGCCTCATTAATTTAAATGTTTTAATTAAAAGTTATCTGAGGGAATTATAAGGGAATGTTACACTTGTTTAGCCAGGAAAGCGTCACTGAGTCTAAAGGTTTTTGTAGGGTCATGCCAAGTGTTTGCAGTAGGGGGCGATGTTGCTACATGGACGGACGGACGGACGATAATATCTATTGTAGGCTGGTCCACTTCGTTCCTACCAGTATAAGTGCCTTATCGATTGAACTGAACGTGCCTCTGGATATTTTGTTTTTACTCATTTGTTCAATTGTGGAATACAGTACTTTGATTTGTCTGCTGGCCGGGTCTCCCTTGAACACATTCCTTCGGAGTGGGCAGGTCAGAACTTGGTTAGACAGCGCATTCGTGCGATCCGTGTCACGCGGCAAAAGCTGCGTGGGGCGGCGCATCACGTGGTGCTGAGCCCGCCCGAAGCGCTCTATGAAATACAAATCGAGGGCGTGGCTATGCACAACAGACAGACAACGAATCCCTGGTGGGCAGTGTGGGACTGTTGTTCCTACCTGTAAAAATGCATTTCTATAAGGGAACTCCGTAGTTAAATTAAAGATCCTAAACTGTAAAATTCAGTCACTCATGGTTCATAGTCGGACAATGGCGAAAAGAAGCATGACGTCATTTTCTGGGTACAAAGAACTAAAATTTCATGGAGGAATAATTAATCATGGAGGACGCGTTGGCTATTGTACACTTGCTGAATGACGTATATTTAGTAGGTACTCCATGATTCATTATCCCTCCATGCTCAAAAATGACTGATATCATTGTACCTAAAAACTTATCTCTCTATATTATCATAAATGTTATAGTAACATAATAATAGTATAGAAATTAAATTCTGATATTTAAAATATTATTTAATAAACAATTGCGTGCTTTAAAATTCTGTCGATTGTTATGACAGGAATAATAGTACTTATCAAGCGTTTTAATATAACGACTGCATTCACATTTTATTTGCACTTCCTCTTCCTGACGAAGTATTTTTCTCTATAAAGGTGTGACGTAGTTTGACTTCCGGTTCTTAAGTTTAACATAATATAATCTATACTAAAAATAAAAGGTGACCTTAATATATTGAAATAATAATAAAAAATTATAATGAATATTAATCAAAATTAGTGTTGTTATAACAATTCTACTTAATTAGCGTTCACGCCCCCCCCTTCCCCTGCCACACCCCCACCCCCTCTCTCCCCCTTTGCCTCCCCCCTTTCTTACCTATATAACCTCTTGCCACGGCAGCTCTCTCGCCTCCTTCAGCATTTTTCTTGCTGTGGTTGTTCCACCTGATGAAAATTGCTTGTGTTGCGATCGAAATGTCGTGATTTGTTTTATTTTATTTCTACCTACGTGACTTTACCGAAAGAACCAAAGAGTATAGAACGTGTTGTTTATATTTATTTAAAGTTGCGCATTTTCATGTGACGTCACATTTCTCAAACCTCCCCCCCCTCGTCACATATCGTCACAAATGTCTGACCCCCCTCCCCCCCTAGGTGCGTGACGTCATTTATGGACGGCCCCAAAGGATATCATATTAGAATATGTCCCACACACATGGAGGATTACAAAAATCATGACTCGTCTTTGACACCTCAGGTGGTACCAATAAGTGATGTTTTGGTCTGGGCCCATGGACTAAAGGCCACGGGGTGACCAATGAGGTCTGAATTGATCCGTGATAAGGTCGGACACTGATAAGGGGTTGACAGGAATGTGAATGGCCCCCAGTAAGGGGGCGTGGTCTCCGTGTGGCGGGGTCTCCGCGTGGGCGGGGTCTCCGCGTGGGCGGGGTCTCAGCGTGGGCGCAGTCTCCGCGTGGGCGGGGTCTCCGCGTGGGCGGGGTCTCCGCGTGGGCACGTGACGAGGGGGGGTCTCGGCGTGGGCGGGGTCTCGGCGTGGGCGGGGTCTCGGCGTGGGCGGGGTCTCGGCGTGGGCGGGGTCTCCGCCGGTCTCCGCGTGGGCACGTGACGAGGGGGGGGGGCGCGAAACGCGAAGCGGCATTTGGCGCGAAAACTGCGAGGGGCAACGCAGCGCGCCATAGGCTCCTGTTGAGAGAAAGGCCGGGAGAGGAGAGATTGTGGGTGAAGTTGTTGTTGTTCAGAAGCCATGGCCACGACTCCCATCCACGCCGCGTCTCCATTCAAAGTGAAGGGGCAGATCCAGGTGACATACACATCCACACCTCTCACTCACTGACACTCTCACGCTGACTCTCACGCAGTCACTGACTCTCGTGATTCTCTCACTCTGACTCTCACGCTGTTATTGATTATCACGAGTGATTCTCACACTCTCACTGATGCTCACACTCTCACTGTGACTCTATAAATCTCACACTGATTCTCAATCTCACGCTCTTAACTCTCACACTCTCACGCTCTGACTCTCCCCGTGAGGCTGTGTGAGCACCGCGAGTGGAGTTGTCTCAAGCCCAAACCCGTAATTGACAGACACTCATATATTCACTCTCACAGTCAACACGGCTAACATCAGTGGCGAGTGACATCTGAACCCATCTATCACCGCCCCATCCCTCCATCCAACCTGGACTGACCAGCGTGAAGTATGGTCAAAGACCTCCCGTGACCCATGTAGGTCTGGGGAGGCCTTCATCCAGCAGTGGATTAACAGGACCCAAGACATTCTTATTGACTTTGCAACGAGAGAAGTGGAGATCTGTCCACCTCGTGTCCCGCATCGCACCACTTCAAATCCAGAACACCTTTGTCTCCCTGGTTATGAGTGAACTTAACCACAGGCAATCTATCCACCTAGCCTAGGACTTCATGAAGAGAATGATAATCTTTAATTAGACTGGAATAATCCAATGAGCTATTATACTTTTTTCACAGATGTCCAGTAGTGTCGGTCAGAAAGTAAAAAAAAACGCATCGTCACTCGATCATACATAATAGTAACAGTAGTTTGCCATCATCATCAACCAAAATCCATCATTAGTCATAGTCTCATATAGTTCATCATCAGCCAGAATCCATCCGTCAATCTCATAAAGTTAATCATCGGCCACAATCCATCATCAATGCATATATTATCAGAGTATGTTTTTTGTTTGCATTTTGACCACAAGTATTGTGGTTAATGCAGACATGATTTCTTGTAAAATGTTTCAGTTTGGTGTTTTAACAATTTAACACCTGTTTTGTTGCCAGATAAAAGGGGAAAACCTATTCTCATCAGTCATAGTCTCATATAGTTTACCACCAGCCACAATCCATCATCAGTCATAGTTCTAGATTTGAAGTTTTCGTGACTGCAAGGATTCATACTCTTTGGTTTTTTCGGTAAAGTCACGTAGGTAAAAAATAAAATAAATTAAAACAAATAAATTAAATCACGACGTTTCGGAAACAACACAAGCAACCATGATCAGGTGTGACTACGCTTCAGTAATTTTGCTGGAACAGTCACACCTGATGATGGTTGCTTGTGTTGCTTCCGAAACGTCGTGAATTAATTTATTTGTTTTCATATTCTTAAGTTTTTTCGGTAAAGTTATTTTTTTATTAATTTTGATGTTTTACCTACGTGACTTTACCGGAAAAAACCTAAGAATATGAATCCTTGCAGTCACGAAAGCTTCAAATCTAGAATTATTTGTTTTAATTTTATTTTTTACCTACGTGACTTTACCGAAAAAAACAAAGAGTATCAGTCATAGTCTCATGTAGTTCACCATCATCAGCCACAATCCATCATCAGTCATAGCATTCATCATCAGGTGAGTCTTGACGATTCGGCGATGCGATTTGGCCCACAACGCGACTGAATCATCCTGCATGACGCTGTCTTCGGCTGCAAAAGCCACCGGTTTAGGAAGTTAGAACCCTGATCAGTAACACCGAGACTCACGTTACTGGTAACCCATTGTGTATTATGCTGGCCGATGAACGGGACTGCATCAGTGTGCTAACACGCAGCGTGCTGTGCCCTGCAGGTCATCTTCGGGCCCATGTTCTCTGGCAAAAGGTAACCCCAGCACATTCTCGACACAAACTGCGCTAGCAGATCTTAAACCCAGTAAGGCCAATACTCATCAACACGGCCCTGGCCTCGGTGCTGTTAGGATGATCTCTTTCACATGGCATTAGGAATGCAGGCTAGCTATAGATATTTCATCTGGTGGCTTTTGACTCTGAAACTTTAGCGCCCATATTGGATTTTATTTCGTACTTTTGTATTTAAGTGGATTACGTTTTAATCACATTGGGTGGCCGGGTGGTGACGGAGTGGTTGATATATATTCGCGCCTCAGCAAAAAGCTGACTCATACAAACTCCACACAGAAGGTAAGGTGCCTTCTGTGTGGAGTTTGTACGTTCTCCCCCTGTTATGCATGGGTTTCCTCTGGCTTTTCTCTAGTTTCTCATGTAGCTAAACACACACAGAATGTCATTGATATTGGCTCCTGAAAAAAATTTCTTCAGGCTGAGTGTGGCTTCCTGGGAAATAAACTTTCATTGTTTATGCACTGTAATACTGTTAATCGATGAATTTTATATATTATAACGTTCCAACAGTAAAACAAACACTCGAATTGAAGATGTTTTTATGTGTTCAACTAAATACTGTTTGCTTTTGTAACTGGACTGGATTTGTCTTTTATTAATCTACACATGGGGACACAACCCTCATGGGCAACAACCACCACACCAACAGCCACAGCCGCCATTCACCACTACGTGGTGGCCATGGAACTAGTGCCAGGCTAAGTGCACGTTGTGGTATCATGTCAAATGTGGAAGGCTCGCTGCCTGCAGGAGGTCACGGGACAGACCTAGGTGTTATGCGATTCTGCTGAACTCCACATCCTTTTACCGCATTAAACCCACCTCTCCTCCAGCCTGTCCCATGCCCGTTTATAGCGCCCTCTAGCCAGCCAAATAGAAGCTGCTTTAGCATGTGGTGGCTGGGCATGCGTGTTACATGACCCAGCCAACGCATCCTTGCCTGCTGCAGAAGCTCACTGATGGATGGAGCTCTATCCATATCTTTCAAGGATCTCACACAATCCAGTCTGGTTATAAACCCAGGATGACTTGCAGGCAGGCCAGCCTACATATTTCAAACTGGCGAAGATGTTCCTTCAAAGTGGCACACATTTTGCAAGTACTGTATACAGAAGGAAGGGCATAACTGGCTGAGAAGACCCGGTACAATTTAGTACGAATGTGTATGAATATCATGTATTAGTGTCAGAAATGCATTCAAAGTCAGAGTGATTTCATGCTCAATTGAACATTGATGTTGCCGTGGTCTGTGATGCTGTAATGCTGCTATACTGCTTTGATGTTGCTGCTAATGTTGCTACTGTGGTGCTGCTGCTGTGATGATTTCCCGCAGCACGGAGTTGTTGAGACGTGTGCGCCGTTTCCGTGTCACACGGCACGAGTGCCTCCTGATCAAATACGCACGTGACACGCGCTACTCGGAGAGTGGGCTTGCCACACACGACCAGTACGTACATACACACGCACCACACACGCTATAACAGCAGGCTCGCCACGCACGACCAATACGTACACACACATTATATACACTCTACACACTCGCTACACACACACCAAACCACACATGCTACTTATAAGTGGTTTGTAGAGCCAAGAACTCACTGCTCTAGTCTGTGCCCTGTGTCTTTGTGTATGTTCTTTGTCTCTCACTCTGTGTGTCTGCCTCTGTATATCTTTCTTTATTTGTCTGTGTGTGTGTTTGTCTCTCTCTGTGTTTCTGTATCTGACGTTCTCTGTGTGTCTATGTGTGTCTTTGTGTCTGATTCTGTGTATTTGTCTGTCTTATTCTGTGTTTGTGTAGATATGAGATGGCAGCTGTCCCGGCGTCATGTCTGTACGACATTCATTCCCTCGCACTACCCTGCTCCGTCATTGGCATTGATGAGGGCCAGTTCGTGAGTAACACACACTGCGACACAGAGACAAAGATCCCCCGTGTAGTCTACGCTGGCTTTTGGGACAAGTTCTGTTAGTGGGAACCTATTAAGGCTGGCATGGCATAAAAGGGGGAGAGTGGCTAGCACTACACCTGACCGCCTTTATCTCCCTGGTGACGCTGTCTACACACCGCACCAGGTTCTCTTATAAGGCTCAATCTGCCTAGGGGAGGCCCAGTACCATTTCAAATATTTGCTGCTGATGTTTGCCGTGAGCAGGAATTGAACTCGGGTTGCTGGGTTAATTGCACAATGCGCTGTCCCATGCGCCACCCCTTCACTCCCGTGGGCCTGTGTGGTACAAAAGACAAAGATGCCTCATAGCCTTCACAGGTGTTGGGGCAAGTGCTGTTAGTGAGCACCTATGAAGGACGGCACGGTACATGGGGAGGTCGGTGGCCAGCACCACGTCCGGCCGCCTTTGTCTCCCCAGTGGCGATGTTTTTCCACACCGCACCAAGTACTCATTTGGGGCTGAGTCGACCTAGGGGATGCCCAGGACCGATTCAGATATTCGTCCCCGATGTTGGCTGCGAGTGGGAATCGAATTCAGGTCACCGTGTTCGCAGCACAACGTGCTAACCACTGCTGCATTGCTCCCCACTCCGTGTGGTATACACATACATATACACATATAAAAGACAAAGAACCACCATATAGCCTGAACAGACTGTTGGGGCAAGTGCCGTTGCGGCGCACCTATGAAGGCCGGCACGGCACGCGAGGGGGTGGGTGGCCAACACCATGCCCTTTAATTTTCCAGTGGTGATGTTTACACACCACACAAGGTACTCATTTGAGGCTGATTCGACCTTGGGGAGGCCCATGACCAGTTCAGATAATATCGTCACTGGTTTTGGCAATGAGCAGGAATCGAATTTGGGTTGCCGGCTTCATAGCGCAGCGTGCTAACCCTACACTACTGCTCCCCACATATACACACGTGCACACACACAATTACTGTATTTTCCCGCATATAACCCACGGGGTATACCACTTTTTACAAACAAAACAAACCTTGCGGGGTATATGGAGGTGCGGGCTATCCCAAACATATTTTACATGTGTGACATGTCATAACTCGTTAAACGTTTTCATGGTAGGACTATCTACTATGCAACACTAAAGCACTGCTGAATAAACCATTCACACTAAAATTGCACATGTTATCACGGTTTAAATTATTCGAATTGTTTGTACAATAAAACGACAATGTATGAAGTGGGCGCACTTTGTTTACCATAATACTTTCAGTGGCTGTAGGGGGGTGCAAAAGTTTCAGCTGAGGCTATGGATAGGCTATTAATTGCACAATGGGAAGGGCCTTAACAAGCGTCTACCAGACACGGAATCATAATTGCTGAGTCCCTTAGGCCGCTGCTATTGGCTGAGCACTATACAGTCGCGACCATGAGCTTTGTTTCAAACTTCCAATAGCTTTGTTGCCAGGAGACAATGGCGTTACCGTAGTGCCGCTATTGTCTGCGCAGTGCGCAATCTACCAGTGCTAAAACTACAGGGGTATTTACCGGTCCAGTAGCTGTAATATGATGAGGTCGAATGCTGGTAAGCCTAACAGTACGCTTACTTACGGTACTTATCTACCAGTTATGTGTTACTTATTTATTGGATATTTACTTTTTTTACTTATTTACTGTTTTAAGTTCACTCGTTTACGGTTAGTTTGTTTTCTTTGTGCACGTTATGATTTTAATGTTAACAATTTATAGTGGCATCTATTACAAATGTAAACTTTGTATTAATATGATGGAATTAAGCTGCGGTAAAAACGTTAAAGATATGAATGCATGCGGGGTATATGGAGGTGCGGGCTATCGGAAATTTGTTTTACACAAAAACTATTTTTGTGGGGTATATGCGTATGCGGGAAAATACGGTACACACAAGGCTCCATGAGTCTGCCACACTATGGACATTATGGTAACGGGGCAGCACGGTAACAAGACACAGGCCGACACAGTTAACACGCAGCACATGCTACTGCCATGCCGTGATGGTAAGTAGTGCACTGCGATCTAGAGGTCGCCGTGTTCGATCTCCCAGCATGGGAGTCGACTTTGCTGCCCTGATCGATTGGCGAGCCCTGGTTTGTACGCCTCACAAGCGAGAGAGAGTTCTGACACGTGGCGTGCCATTCCACAGTTCCCAGACTGCGTGCAGTTCTGCGAGGAGATGGCGAACTTGGGAAAGACTGTCATCGTTGCGGCCCTCGATGGAACATTTCAGCGCAAGGTTTGTGCCCCCGCTCCCCGGTTTGAAAAATTATCAAACATCCAAAATTCCACTTTTAAGTTTTTACTGATTAGCAAACACCAAGCAGCAAACACCGCGATCAATTCGGCCTGTGTAGGCTCCACGGGGCGGTGTGCGTGTGTGTGCGCGGTGCCTTGCTGGCCTTCATAGGTGGTCGCTAACAGCACTTGCCCCAATAGTTTCTTAAAGGCTATACGGGGGAACTTTTTTTGTCTTTGTGTCTGTGTGAGGCAGGCGTTTGGAGACGTTCTGGCGCTGGTACCACTTGCAGAGAGTGTGGTGAAGCTCAGCGCTGTTTGCATGCGCTGCTACAAGGAGGCGGCCTACACCAAGCGCCTGGGCTCCGAGACACAGGCAACGCTCTCAGATCCTTCACTGTGCTCTTCCTTCACTCCCCTTTACCGTGCAACGGATGTGCTTGTGATTGGGTATCCTGTGTGCATGTGCGTTGAGAGGGAGTGTGTGAGTGTGGGGAGCAGTAGTGTAATGGTTCATGCACTGCACTACGAACCCGGCAAGCAAACACCATTGGCAATTATCTGTACTGGTTCTGAGCATCCCTGAGGTTGACTCAACATCAAGATGAGTACCTGGTGTGATGGGTAAATATTGCCAATAGGGAGATAAAGGCGGCCGGTCGTGGTGTTGGCCATCCACCCCCTTCATGTGCCGTGCCAGCTTTCATAGGTGCTCACGAAGAGCACTTTTCTGAGCAGTCGGTTAAAAAGGCTGCATGGGGGATCTTTGTGTGAGGTGTGATTGAGAGAGAGTGTGCGTGAGCGTAGTGATTAGCACACGGTGCTATGTAAACCGGTGACCCGAGTTCGATTTCTGCTCACAGCCAACGTCGGTAACATATACAGTAAACCTTGGATTGCGAGCATAATTTGTTCTGGAAACGTGTTTTTTATCCAAAGCACTCGTATATCAGTTGTGATCACGTGACACTCAGCAGACAAAGCGTATACATACTACTCGTATTGCAAGACCTCGCTCGTTTATCAAATTCATATTTATTTTAAAAATTTGCTCGTCTTGCAAAACACTCGCAGACCAAGTTACTCGCAATCCAAGGTTTTACTATATCTGAACCAGTCCTGGACCTCCCCTAGGTCGACTCGGCCTCATATGAGTACCTGGTGCAGTGTGTACAACATCAGCAGTGGGGAGGCAAAGCTGGCTGGGCGTGGTTACGGCCACGCCACCTTCTGTGCTGCGCCGACCTTAATAGGTGATAACTAACAACACCGGTGGACTCTTTTTGCGCAGGTGGAGGTGATAGGAGGAGCGGACAAGTACATGTCCCTGTGCAGACTCTGCTACTTCCACTCGGAGCAGGAGGCGCTCCTGTCAGAGCTCCCGGCTGAGAACGAGACTCCGCTCGGCGCCACCGCGCAGGCGGCACTGTCATCACGCATCCCGGCTCGGCAGCTCTTCCCCCTGCAGCCTCACAACTCGTAGCGGTGCCACGCCGGTCTCCAGAGGGGAGCGCCTGCCGTCTTTGTCGCGCAGTACGAACGGCACTCCTCAGAAGGAGGCAGACATTGACCATTTTATATCTGCCACTCGTACCTGATTTTTTTACTTGAGGCCATGTAATGATCTGGCCACATTTGTGTGTCATTAAGAAATCGGTAATTGTCATGTGGTGCACGAGCATTTAACGACGTGCCAGTTATTGTTTTGGCTCAACTCGCCGGTAAGCCGATAAACAATTCTCTCAACCAAGCATCTTTACGAAGAGATCCAAAAAATCAGTCAGATTCACTTCCTGGATCTTTATTCTGAATTCCTGGCACTTGTCCTGAATACTTGATGCAGTTTCAAGTGAAACGTAATTTCTTATCTAATCGCTGTTAAATCTGGCTGTGAGAATAGTTTTCTAACTCACCGGTAAGTGAGCTGAAACAAAAGGTGCGTCGTTAAACGCTTGCATGCTGTGAAATGAATTTGTTTGGCTGTGTCGGGTGGTGAATGGTTTCACTGCATGGCCTAATCCAAAAATCAATGATGATTTCTAACAGTCTGCAATAAATATAAATTGTTGAGGCTGTATATCAATTGTGGGAATGCCAGCACACCACGCCGGCACTTCTTACAACACCAAAGACGTGCACTGGCACTATTCCTATTTCTGTGCTTTGATGTTCGTGCAGATGGGAAAAGGGCAGTGAGAGTAACTGGGTGTGTGAGAGTCCGGGTGTGTGCGACGTTACTTTTGTGAGTGCGAGCTTATTAGATGTGCGAGCGTTGCGTGAGTGTGCGAGTCTGAGTATCGGTGTGGGATGCGGTACATTCGGGTGGAATATTAGCACTCGTATATTGACGCAACGTACTATATTTTATTACTAAATATGGACAATGACGAACATTGTCGTTTTAAAAAGAATAAACAAACTACTTTGACCTGCATATAGAAGCCGTCTCTCTGGATTGCTATTGGATTGAGTGTTTGAGGTTTTTTGGTGTTCCAGTGCCACTCCACGTTCGGTGTGTAGATCCACACTCGACTTCACTGTGGTTTGTCTTCGATTGCCATTCATGATGGAGATGTGCACATCAGCCTCTTAATGTTCTGATTACTCCAGTGTCTGAGGAGGAATGTCAAAACCAGGAGCTGTGATGCTTGTCTCGAATGAGGAGGTGTTTATACTGCATGTCCGTGTTCCACTGTTTGCAACCATTCTTCTGGATCTGAGTGAGATCCTCGGATGGTGACAGCAGCATGATCCCAGAACGGGGATCTGGGCTTGAGTTGACGGCGGGGTACATGACTGAGGTCTTGTTTGATGAGTAGGTTATTGCAAAAAAGTGTGTAAACTCTACAGTTTGCAAGTCTTCCGATATGTAATGGCAGGATGTTTGCCAGAACAGGGTGCCCAGGGTAGTGATTGGTGCCTGGTTGAGAGTTATGGTGCGCATCGCGTTATTCAACTGTGCATCTAGGAGTTTTGTGTGCGAGCTCCTGGACCAGGCTGAGGCACAGTTACTCTGCCACTGAGTAGATCAGTGAGAGGGTGGCAGTTCTCAGAACATCACCTGAGGCTCCCCAGGTCGTTTTTGGCAGACTAATACACGTGGACAGCTGCCACTGCGGGTGCCAGAGGCTCGACCACACAGCAGCCATCGTTTTTTGTATGGCTGATGTCAACGCAGAGCAATAACTACAATTTGACATTCAGGTGGTCAAACCAGATAACTACGTCAGGAGCAGCGGAGTGTATTGTCGCTGTGATGTATTTGTGGATTGGACATTTCGTCGTTATGTTGTAAAATCTGTTCTGGATGACCACAGTCTGGAGAGTTTTAATTTCCATTTGTGTATCAGGTATCCGCATCTGCCATGGTTTGTGCATATGCAGTTTAGGGTAGACCGTGATCTTTGTGGAATATAAAACCCAGGGATCTTCTGCGTTGGGTCTTTCACGAGGTGTTTGTGAGTTATTTTGAACTCCATTCAGCTCTCCAAGCTTCATTGGAGTTGAACTCGCATTGTTGAAGTTGAAGTGCATGGGTCCATAAGGGCTTGCGGCTTGACTTCAAGCGATAAGGAGGGACGTTATTGAGGTTCTGATGAATGGGAAAGCGACTGCTTTACTCGATTCGCAGTGCTTCACAGAGGGTTGCAGCGTTTCGGCGGATGGATGGGGGAGAGATTTGTGACAGCACAGGCAGCCAGGGTGTTGGGGTCGATTGGAGGGTTCCAGTGATACACCGCATTGCTTTGTTCAGTTCGACATCAACAAGTCGAGTGTGACTACTTCTGATTTATACTGGTGCACAGTACTCGGCTACAGAGCACACAAGGGCCTCGTTAATGTCCGTTGCACTGTTGCTGATGCTCCCCAGCTTGTGCTTGCCAGTTTATAGACAGCAGCAATCATCGCTCCATACAGACTAATGCCAACTCGCAGAGGCCTGGTGCCGAGTCACCTTGTGATACATCGGGACAGCTGCCACTGGGGATGCCATAGGCTAGACCACATCGCCCCCTACTGGCAGATGAGGGCACAGGGACCGGTCGACTAAGGGTGCCCTTTCAGCGTGAAGCGCCCAGCCGTTCTGTCATTCACATGTCGGCCCTTGTGTCTCCACCGTGGTTGCCATCATAGTCGGGGGGCTGGCGTCTGTATGTGGGTGGTAGGGGATGATTTGCACGGAGGGATGGGGGGGGGCTGATATAGCAGCAGCTGATTCTCGGGTCTCGCGGTGGCAACTCATGTTCTACTGGACATCTGTGGGAAAAAAGAGCTTCATAGCTCATCGGATTCTTCCAGTATTTCTAATTCTGAACTCGATCTTGCCCGCATCGATTCCCGCGCGGGATTCACCGAGCCGTGCGCATGCGCAGTCCCGGCAAGCACCAGGCCGGACCCCCGGCACGTGAATGGGGGCCAAGCGCCCCGTGCCGGCACTTGAATGGACGCCAAACCTGGTCACTCGCGGCCGCCGCGTTCTCTGCGATGTTTCTGCCCGCTGAATGTTCACTCGGCTCATTTTCAAATTGATTTGCCAGAAGCCGAGAACTCTTGTTGCTGAAGTGAGTGACTCTCCATTTTTTTTCATTCCTGTAACGCGGTTTGCTTTTTAGCGTTGATTTGTGTTTTGCTTTTAACGTGGCGAGGACCCCCCCCCCGTAGTCTAGCAAGGAGAGTCCTTGCTCGACTACCAAGCGAGCCTGACTGCTGCTGCTGCAGAGACTGAATGTTGAGACCGGTCCAGACTTTTTCTGCTTAACCAACGCTGCTTAAAGTTCAGTCCGCAACCCCTAGAAGTGCCGTGTGACTGATGGGGATGTTTCGATTTAAAGCTTTCGTGACTGCAGGTATTCATCTTCTTGGTTCTTTCGGTAAAGTCACGTCTGTCGGACCTGTTCTTCACCTGAGGACGGCTGCTTGCGTTGTGGCCGAAACGTCGTGAGAATTGTATTTTATTATGTTTTATTTTTATTATTTTATTATTTACCTTCTACGTGACTTTACCGAAAGAACCAAGAAGATGATGGGGATGTGTAAACAAAACGTTCGTTTGTCCATAATATAGGTGTCTGGGTTACATCTCGTAAATATATAAATGCGTCGTTAAACCACATTATCCATGCACATTATTCATGCACATTATGTGAAAGCCTTCGTGGTAAACTGATTGCAAGGCGGACGGAAACGAAGAGGAGGAGGGGGGGGCGCAAGTCGCCGCGTCTTGAGCCGCATCGCGCCGCCACCTCCCTGCGCCGCGTCGCGTGGGGCCCCCGGGGTCATTGAGCACGCGGGGACGGACGGCTCCGGAGGTGAGTCGAGACGCGGTCTCAGCTACTGCGGCATCACACCAGACGACAGCCGCAGCGACATAGCAGCATAACCACAGCGACATGGCAGCATAACCACAGCGACACAGCGACATAGCTACTTCTACACACCAGCTACACCTACACACCAGCTACACAACCACACCTACACACCAGCGACACAGCAGCTACACAGCTGTGCATACAATATGTGCCTCTCTCTGTGTCTCTGTGAAACGTGGACCACCCTGTGCTGGTTAGAACATATTGAAGCTGGCCTACCTACGATCCATCCTGGGTTTAACCAGCAGGCTGAATTCTGTGAGGAGCTCACAAATCCTTGAAAGATCTGGACACGGTCCCATCAGTGAGCTCCTCCGACAGGCAAGGCCGCGTTCGCTGCCCAGCCACCTAATGCCCAGCTGTGCATACAATATGTTTGAACGGATCGAGGGGGCTAAACGGGCACGACACGGGCTGGAAAAGAGATGGACTGATATGGTACAGGAGGTTGTGGAGCTAAGTGGACTTGCTAATGACTGGTACCAGTGTTTCAAGATCGGCCTATGTGGAGGAGGCTCGTGAAGGGCGCTGCTACTGGGCAGTTTGGAGGCAGTCGCCCTCCAGCAGTAACGGAGGGCAGAGGAGCGACGCTCACAACAACGAGCGGAGCGCCTGCGGATAAAACACAGCAAGTTGGCACAGTAGGGGGTACAGCTGCTTGCATCATCTGCCAGTCATCTCAGTCAACCCATGGTACCTGGGTCTGTCCCGCGACCTGTCAGCGAGCCTTCGACACTCAAAGTGCACCTGGCCTGGCACTGGCGCCGT
Organism: Lampetra planeri; assembly: GCF_965212315.1. Classification (NCBI taxonomy): domain Eukaryota; kingdom Metazoa; phylum Chordata; class Hyperoartia; order Petromyzontiformes; family Petromyzontidae; genus Lampetra; species Lampetra planeri. Next base: position 398,977 of record NC_136153.1, on the reverse strand, counting down.
GGTGGCGTCACCGCCACTAAGTGGTGAATGGCGTTTGTTGTCTCCAACCCATTGAGGAGCGGTGGCGCAGTGGTTTGGGCACTGTGATTCGAACCCGCCGAACCAGAATGTTATTCCTGCTCACGGCCAACACAAGTGATGAATATCTGAACCGGTCCTGGACCTCCCCTGGTCGACTCAGCCTGAAATGAGTACATGGTGCGGTGTATAAGGATCAGCATTGGAGGGGCATACAAACATGTGCTTGCCACGCCACCCCCTCGTGTGCTGTACTGTATGTATATATATATGTTTAACTTCTTTCGCACCGTACGTAGCCAAACGTGCTAACCGGAGGTGCTGTGCCGGCCTTCATAGGTGCTCATTAACAGCCCTTGCACCAAACAGCCTGTGAGCTCTGCAAGCGAGGCTGCATTAGCCTGGGTTATGTAGCCCGCATGCCCAAGTAGCTTATGTTTGGCTGCATAAATGGGGCTAAGTTGGCACAGCATGGGCTACATAAGAGATGGACCGGTGCTATACAGAAGGACGTGAAGCTGATTTGGATTGTTGAAGACTCAGTGGTGTCGAGATCGGCCTCTGTGGAGGAGGCTCGTGAAGGACGCAACTGCGCAGTTGGAGGCAGTCGCCCTCCAACAACCAGAAGACGGTGGAGGAACGACGCTCGCAGAGGAACGATGCTCGCAAAAGCACGCGGAGCGCTGCGCTGATAAAACGTAGCAAGTTGGTACAGTAGGGGGCACAGGTGGTGCATCAGCCGGCCATCTCAGTCAACCTATTGTCACCTGGGTCCCATTAACTGCTAATGAGCCTTCGACACTTCACCTGGCCTCAAAGTATACCGAGCCTAACACAAATGTCTTTGCGAAATGGCGGATTTTCCATACATATTTTTCCGTGTGCACGTCTGTGTGTACGTCTGTGCGTACACATTTATGGCTCTCTGCGTGTACGTACAGCCGTGTGTATGTGTGTGTACATCATGCGTGTACCGTACAATCTGCGTCTCCCCCCCCCTCTCGTGCGGTGTCAGTGAGCCAGGATTTCCTCTCGCAATGGGGCTGCTGTCGCGCGTGGCACTCGGCCTGGTGCGTGGCGCCGACCGCACCTCGCCGTTTACGAGCAAGCGCGGCCCACGAGACTTCTACAAGGGCCGCGGGGCACGCATCGCCGGGCGTCACACGCCCTCGGGGAAGTTCGTGCCGGTGCGGGAGATGATCCCGGAGCTGGTGGTGCCGGACTTGACCGGCTTCACGCTGCGACCTTATGTCTCGTACCGGGCGCCCCCCGGCTCGACGGCACCGCCCACCGCGCAGAGCCTCTTCGATGCCGTGGTGGCTCCTGACATGGAGCGCGACATCAAGGCCGGAGCCTTCGACCCGGACGCGCTCGAAAAGTACGGGTTTGAGCCGTCGCAGAGCGGGAAACTATTCCAGCTCTACCCCAAGAACTTCCCGCGGTGATCTCCCTCCCTGCCTGCCCTGCCCGCGGCTCTCCTTCGTTCCTGCAAAATGAATAAACAAAACGTTTGCCTCCAGTTTAAATTGTCGGTCTTTTATTTTCCATTAACATTGCTGTGTGGATCAGAGAACTGGATCCTAACCAAGCATTACAGAGAGGTTGCTTTACCTGAGCACCGGTGTCGTGAGACGGAACGCTGGGAATTTGGGAATGTTGTAGCGAGGCAGGAGAAGCGATACAGAGGTCCAGAAGAAACGCGAAACAGGAGGTCAACGTTACAGATGTGATCGAGCAGAAGCAGGTACACTGGGTGTGGGCACGTGCAAGGTGGGGCTAATAAATTTGGGTTGTTTGCTGTCGTATCTCAAGTTTTGCTGAGATTTGCTCATGCCAGAAGGATATTTAGAAGGTATTTGCTCTGCTACATGCTGACCAGGCGTGTGTGTGAACAGTCCAATCGACTGTGGTGATGAACCCTTTTACTCTGCTGGTTGGATAGAAGCCGTGATGGGCGATTTGATAAACGTGCAGCTCCACTTGAGCTGCCTTGCCAGGAGATAGAATTGAACCAAATCGGAGGGTGCTGCCCAGTACACCACCAATGTGACAGCTGCCTTTTCTCAAGGTTTAAAATTAGAAGTTTATTTTGTATAAAGAAGTGCGAACTCAAGAGGGGTGCCGTGGTGGAGATATGTTAACTACCTCTCCTGGTAGACAGGAGGTCGTGGATTCAATCCAAACCGTGATACCTGTTGTATATTTGGAGTTTGCATGTCCCTCGCATGGATTTTTCTCCAGGTCCCCGAGTTTTTCATTCACATTTATAATCTACATCACGCGTTGAAAAATATCTACATAGCTCATTCTGTCTTCTCTGGTAAAAAAAAAACGGATTACATCACTGAATCCAAATATAAATCGGAACAAAAAAACAGTCGCCCTCCACAACAACAGCGGAGGGCAGAGGAGCAACGCTCACAACAACGAGTTGGAGCACTGGGTGGCTAAAACGCGGCAAGTTGGCACAGTAGAGGGAACAGCTAGTGCATCTGCCAGTCATCTCAGTCTACCCATGGCACCTGGGTCTACCCCCATGACATGTCAGCGAGCCTTCGACGCTTCACGTTGGCCTCGAGGAGTACCTAGCCTGGCACAAGCGTCGCGGTGACGTCCCGCTACTTGGTGGCGACCGCCGGCTTGCTGCTGGTCCCGGGCTGCGTTGTGGCGCTGCTTGCAGGTGGCCGCGGCGGCAGCCAGGAGGCGGTCGGGAGTCACCGGGCTGGGGGCTGTGCCAGGCTGGCTGGGGGCTGTGCCAGGCTGGCTGGGGGTGTGCCAGGCTGGCTGGGGGTGTGCCAGGCTGGCTGGGGGCTGTGCCAGGCTGGCTGGGGGCTGTGCCAGGCTGGCTGGGGGTGTGCCAGGCTGGCTGGGGGCTGTGCCAGGCTGGTTGGGGGCTGTGCCAGGCTGGTTGGGGGCTGTGCCAGGCTTGGCTGGGGGCTGTGCCAGGCTGGTTGGGGGCTGTGCCAGGCTTGGCTGGGGGCTGTGCCAGGCTGGCTGGGGGCTGCCCGTGCGGATCGGACTGCTTGTGCATTTTCTTGGTTCTTTCGGTAAAGTCACGTAGAAGGGAAGTAATAAAATAATAATAAAATAATTCTCACGACGTTTCGGCCACAACGCAAGCAGCCGTCCTCAGGTGAAAACCAGGTCTGTCGAGGCGACAGCGTCTGAATGAAACAGCACCATGCTTGGAGCATATATTTAAGCTGGGTTGGAAGGAGGGAAAGGGTGCCTTGACAAAATAATTTGCATATCAAGAGGAATTTAGCATATTTATGGGAAATGCAGGTATGTGATTAGTACTACTTATGCCCGTGCATTATGCAGGATTAGCAGCATCAAAGGGAGGGGATATGGGAAATACAGGTATGTGATTAGTACTACTTATGCCCGTGCATTATGCAGGATTAGCAGCATCAAAGAGAGGGGATATGGGAAATGCAGGTATGTGATGAGTACTACTTATGCCCGTGCATTATGCAGGATTAGCAGCATCAAAGGGAGGGGATAGGGATAGCATTAATAAAGGGAAGGAGTGTTAATAGTATGTAGCTGCAGTAACTAAAACCACCACGTAAACAACTAAAGTATAAACTACATAGTATCATCAGTATACTAAATATACTCTACAATAAGCTGAGTTACTAACAGTAAGTAACACATTACAATTCTACGTCGTAAAAAATATATGCTTCCATCTAAACTTTATTCTCTTACATCACACGAGTCTACACCGTACTATATACTGCAATAGACAAACCCAACATTAAATTATATACTGTATTGCTATAAACCACCCTATATCTATACATTGTAATATTACACTGTATTATTCTACCCACCCTAATGTATATCACACTGCTGTATATTGACTATACAATTACGATACTATATATTACTTTGTACATTGTATTAAGCATATAAATGTTATACTATTTGTTATTATACACTGTACCATTGACCGTCGTGTGAAAGGTACTAAGAGGAAGCAACTAAATATGTCAATGGGAGAGTAGGGGTAGAAACTTGCAGCAGGGTAAAGAATCCATTCCCTGCGGAGAATACAATGCCAGTGAGTGGCACGCGGTCTGAAAGTCACCGTAAACGTGAACACAATCAGTTAAGATCCGAAATGGTGTATTACGTCCTTCCAATGATTGCTAAGCCAGAATCCATCTTCTCGGTTGAAATTGTCTCTGTGTTTGTATATGTGGATCGCCTCATGAACGAATCTCTCATGGTAGCCAGATGGCTTGCAGAGAACCTCTGTCTTTGAGAAGTCAATGTCATGTGAGCCCACTGAATTGTAACAGTGATCTGCCACGGCTGAGGTGTTTGTCCTACCGTGTTTCAAGTCTGCTTTATGTTCACGGATGCGGTCCGAGACATGTCGTTTGGTTTCTCAAATGTAACTGCTACCACAGAGGCAACTTAGTTTGTAGACGCCAGGGTACTGTATGTCTGGAACCACATCTTTTACAGACGAGACCAGATCACGGATTTTATGTACTGTGTTGAATCGGACCTGGATCTTGTGTTTTATCAGGATTTTGGAGATCTTTTTTGTGACCCCAGCAATGTAGGGTAAGGTGATGGTCTTGAAAGGCTCCTCAACAGGATCCTTCTTGATGGTTGGAGTGATGGCTTTACCATTAGCCTTAAGAGCTTGGCGTACGTGTTTGAGTTCACTGGCAATGTGTTCCTGGTGGGATATGCATTGGGCTCTATGGTATAGAGTCTTGATGAGGGAATTCTTCTGGGATGGATGGTGGTGGGAATCCGGTTTTAGGTAAGCATCCGTATGGGTGGCTTTCCTGTAGACAGAGTGGCTCATTGAACCATCAGGTCTCCTTTTAATTAGGACATCCAAAAAGGGTAGCTTGCCATCTTTTTCGACTTCCATGGTGAATCTGATGGCTGGGTGTATGTAATTGATGTGGTCGAGAAATTGGTCTAGAGCAGGCCGGCCATGTGGCCAGATTACAAAAGTGTCATCTACGTACCTCTTCCATAAGGTCGGGCGTAGTGTGGCAGTCTGGATGGCGTCAGTCTCAAATTTCTCCATGAAAACGTTGGCTACAACCGGAGATAGGGGGGGGGGGCCCATTGGGGTGCCCTCAGTTTGCTTGTAGAAAGTTCCATTCCAGGTGAAGTATGTATTGGTTAAGCAGTGTCTCACCAGGGGGGGTACCCCAGTATTCTGTCCTTGATGAACCAAGTCTTCAATGATTGCAATGGTGTCAGGTACAGGAACTTTGGTGAATAAGGCAACCACATCAAAACTGACAAGCAGGTCGTCTGGGGACAGGGAAATCCCCTTGATTGTCGATACCAGGTCAGTAGAGTTTAGTACCGCAGAGGTGTTTTTTCCAGTGAAAGGCCGTAGGATTTCAGACAAAAAACGAGCCAGTTTGTAGGTGGGGGAGTTGATAGTAGAGACAATGGGACGAAGAGGTGTATCTTCTTTATGTATCTTTGGCAAGCCGTATAATCTTGGTGGCCTGGCTGCAGAAGGTTTCAACGAGAACTGTTTGGTCTGATCAATTAATTCAGTTGAATCAAAAATAATTTTGTTGGTTTTAGTGACGAGGCTGTTGGTGGGGTCTCTTTTTATATTTGTATAGCTGCCATCGTTGAGTAGTTCTTGAATTTTGTTGTTGTATTCTATTTTGTCCATGATGACAGTGGCATTACCTTTGTCGGCAGAGAGGATGACAATGTCATCCCTCTTTTTTAATTGAGCTAATTCAAAACGCTCATCTTTGCTGATGTTGCTAGCTGGCATCTTAGCGTTTTTGAGGGTTGCAGAGATTTCAGATCTTGCTATGTCTGCAGCGATGTGACTCAGGCCCTTGAGAGCTACATCTACTCGGGCAATTATATCATTAACTGGTATGTGTCTCGGTGTGACTGCAAAGTTTAGTCCTTTAGCTAAAACGGATTTCAGACCTTCTGAGAGTCCGTGGTGAACGGGATACCCACCCTGCCTGGTAGGATGGGGATGGTTGAGTTTTATATTTGTGTTGTTTTGTGCTTTACACTTCTGCCGTGTGTTTGCGTTGATTGTTGTAACGTGCCCCTACTGGACATGTGGGGAAAAGCTTCATAGCGCATCGGATGCCTCCGGTATGAATACATATTCTGAATCTGATTCACTTGTTCTCCAGACCGGTGAATGGGTGCTGTATACAGCACACCGAGCGTTGACTTTGACCCGTGTGTGGAGAGTTAAATTTGAATGTGGCAGCTGTCCTGAGAAACGGACTGCGCCTTGTCTTGGTGTGGTCATCAACTCTGTTATTTTTCTACCTTCCCCAAGCTGTTCTCTCTTTTGCACTCCTATCGTGTGTGTTTGTGTTGTTGTTGTGACTCGCTTGACTCCGTACCCCCCCTACTCACGACTCATCGTATTCCCTCCCCGAAGTCTCGGCACGCATTCTCATTCTGAATTGCAAATTTCTAAGATTGAGCGCATGACGTCATGTTAATATGACGTCGCGCGACCGATGTCTCGCTTTTACCCGAGGTGGACGTCATCGCCAGATGTTCCCGTCCACCCAAGAAAACAGCCGCGGCCCGTGACGTCAAAAACGGGCTATTACGTCATTTCGCGCTGACCTGCTTTGCCGAATTCAAGTTGCAGGAAGGAGAGGGCATGAACGTCATGTCCGCGGAGAGATCACTCGTGACGTAGCGCCGGGGAGAGTGCGGGGAGAGAGACGAGAGGAGAGAGAGAGCGGGGGCAGAGCAGCAGGTAGAGCGAGTGAGACGCGGGGCTGGGTGTGTGCGGCCCAGGGGCTCTGCTCTGCGCGACTGGACGACGGCGGAGAGAGACAAAGACGGAGGCGAGGAGAGGGACACAGTGAGGGAGAGACGGGGAGAGGAGGCCGCGGTGCTGGGTTGCAAGTCGCCTGGGAGACGCTTCCACAACAGCGGGCGACCCTCGCTCGAAGCCACCAGCGCCTGGTGCGCTGACTCTGACTGTACCATGACTGTACCATGAGTCTCTCTGTACCATGAGTTTCTTTCTAATACCATGTCTCTCTATAATACCATGCCTCTCTCTGTACCATGGTAATGTACCACCACTCTCTCTGTAACATGTCTCTCTACTATGACCCTCTCCGTACCATGAGTACCGTAACTCTCTCTGCACCGTGACAATGTTCCATGTCTCTGTACCAAGACTCTCCTTTTAACGTCACTACCAGGTCTCGGGGTCTCTCTGGACTGCGACCGTGTGTGTGTGTGCCTCGTCTCCATGCATCGTGACTGTGCCCCTCCGTGTGGGTTTGCTCTTGGCCTAGGGGAGAAGTGAGGAGTCGGGTGGCCCCCCGCCATGAACCTGTCCAAGATCGTGGAGAACGTGAAGATGGGCCGCGAGTTTGCGCTCTTGGGCCTGTACGACGCTGCGCTCGTGTACTACCAGGGCGTCCTGCAGGAGATCCAGCACTACATCGGCTCGCTCAAGGAGCCGCTACGGCGACAGCGCTGGCAGGAGGTGACTTCGGCGAAATTAATCCCCCCACCGTCGTTTAAAATTCGTAGGAATCGCGAGCCAGTGACACCGACGGCATTAAAAAACCCGTGTTACCATTGCCGATGACGGACGCACGTACGTGCACGTCATCGGGGTTTTATTCCGATTCCGTTCCAACGACGTAGACGTACGTCACGTCATCGGAAGGGAATCGGAAGAAAAAGGACATTCGAGAGGGCGTATGGCACAGTTTGGCGCCAGCTATCGTAAGAGTGTGGTCGTGTCGCTACAGTTCTCTGCGGTGAGTGTGATGTCTTTAAAACAACGGCCCTATGACTCTCTGAATAAAATTTACATTGAACCGCGGTGCATGGGACATTGACCCTGCCTGGTAGGATAGGGATGGTTTAGTTTTATATTTCTATGTTTTTGGGTGATTTGTTTACCTTTCTTGTACTTTGCACTCCTATCGTGTTTTTGTGTTGTTTGTTGTTGTAACGCTCTTACCCGCCCTCTCTGGACATCTGTGAAAAGGAGCTTTATAACTCATCGGATTCCTCCTGCAATCTAAATAAATATTCTGATTCTGAACTTCTGGTCATCTCGGAACAGGAAGAGGGTTATGCAGGTGGAGCATTTGAACTGCAGTATTTAGGTAGCATGGTAACTGGAGATGGAAGGTGCATCGCAGACATAAACAGAAGAATAGCATTGGCAAAGATACGTTGCAGAATATGGGACCTATATTGAAGAATAAGGAATTGTTAATGACAACGAGAATTATAATGCTGCAGCGTTGCATATGCTGGTCTGTATGGATGTGAAAGCTGGACCATTACAACAGGCCCTGCAGAGCTAACTGTAAGCGACAGAGATTTGGTTCTCAAAGAGGATGTTAAACATTTAACGGACAGACAAAACGAGTGACGTAAATGTAGTTTGGATAGCGTCAGGTTACATAACAAGAAAATGTTTAAGAACAATCATAGAAATGGCATAGTTAGATTTCTTGGACTTGTAATGAGAAAACAGGGTACTGAATATAAACGTGGTTTTAACTGGGAAATTATAGAGTAGCAAGCGCGAACTTCTCGAGTGAATATTGTGGACAGAGCTGCTAAGTGGAAGGAGGCCACGACCACCAGACATTTTCGAGAAAGGACGTGGTGCGTAGAGCGAGGAGCGAGATGCAACATTCGAGCTCGTTGAAAAAACGAGACAGGACGGACGAGAAACAGCGCGAGCGTGCTGTGAACCCATTCGGTCGAATCGCAACACTGAATTCACGAGGATTGACGTAACCGCCGGTGTTGACGGACGCGACGGGTCACCGCTGCGTGCCTCAACGAGAGAGAGCGCCGGTGGTCGGGCTGCTGTTTAGCGAGCGGCTAACGTCGTTTGTCATGCGTGCCGCAGGTGAGGGCAGAAATGGTGCAGGAGTACGAGCAGGTGAAGGATATCGTCAAGACTCTCGCCAGCTTCAAGATCGACAGCTTCCCGCTGCAGGTTTATGAGGAGCCCACCCGAGACCCTGACGTGTGGCCGGCCCCAACACCCGCCGAGAACAGGTGACCGCAGGGGCAAGGTCATTTATAATTTTTTATTATTATTATGGTTATCACGCTTCTTTACCCAGGAAAGCCTGTATATTTGTCGTTTGTATGTTATCCCCGTGGTCGCGTGGGGAGAACATCCAAAGTTCAAATATACAGCAGGCGTCGGGGTCGGGATCGAACCCACGGCCTCCTGCATACCAGGCGAGGTAGTTAACATCTCACCACCGTGGCACCCATACAAAGCACAAGCGCGTCAAACTCTGTCTGCACTTGAAACTGTTAACATGAACAGTAGTTCAAAATGTAGTACATTTGGTATTGGGTTTCACAGACACGGGCTGCAGTAGTTTCACAGTAGGTGGGGGGCGATGTTGCTGTCGTGTGCAACCCCAATTGAGTCATTTGCGATGGCTTTTTTTGATCAAATTTGAACTGTGGCGCCAGCCACACAATGACCTACCCATTTGCAATCACGTCAGGAGATCTCTAAAGTACCCTGAGAGTGAAGCAAGATGGCGCATAGTATTAGTATGGTTAAGAACACAGGGCAGCCTGCAGGTATCGAACCAAGAACCTCTTAACAACCTGCGAATGCACTAAATCTCTGGGCTGCGGTACCTCCTCAAAAATCCCTACTTCGTTTGTCTTTTCACAGGCATTCTCCTGCCATCTTCAGGCCAGTAGATGCAGGGAAAGGCAAGAGGGAAGTGAAGCTGGGTCGGAGGGAGCAGCAGGCAGCCGCCGCCGCCGCCGCTGGCAGGGTGAAGCCCTCCCAGCCGTCGGCTCGGAGCGAGAAGCCACGGATTTCTGTTCCCTCTGCCAAGGACAGGGAGGGGCGGGCACGTGGCCGTGACGCTGACAAGGTGAGGGAACTCGGGCACTCACCGCGTCCTCACGCCTCGGCCTTTTTGTAATGTGATGAAGATTGTGCAATGCGCACGGTTATCATTCACTCTCAAGAGATAGAGAGACGGACTGTTCAACCGCCACACTGCAGGTCACCTCACTTCCCTTTCTGCTTCTTCCCTTAACACCGCTCCACCTTTGAGATCCTTCCCATCGTCTCTTATCCCGAGCTGTCATGACGACAACCTTTCTCAATTCAAGAAGCGCCTTCATAACTCTTTGCTACTGTACCTGTGATACTCGTGCCGTTTGTTGCTAGGGCCTTAAAATTGTGGGGGCCTTTTGCACCTGTGCTCGTAAAATCGTTCGGGAAGCCATTTAACCCTCGCGCGTTTCGCTGGCGGGGAATGTGCAGGGCAAGCGAGGAGTTCAAGAGCCGCTGTCGGAAGAAGGGAAGAAGTTTGACGGAACAGGCTACGACAAGGATCTTGTGGACGCTCTGGAAAGGGACATCGTCTCCCGCAACCCCAACGTCCGCTGGTGAGCATGGTGCCGCGTTACCACTGGCGTCCACTCGCTCCAGTCGCAGATCCCTCATTTGGCTGGGGCCGTGTACCTGGTGGAGGCCACTCCACGCTGTGCCTGGGGACGTATTTGCACCCCCCCGCGTCGTCCCCACAATTGTCTTCCCACCGCTTGTGTTCAATTTTATTGTTTTGTGCTTGATTGCACATTTTTTACGAAGGAGTAATCTTAATTTTAAATCTTCGTTGTAATGGTGCATTTGAATACGTACGGTTGTGTTGTTGTTTTTCTGTAAACAGTAATTGTTGTCGTTCTGTTGTCTTGTTTAAGCCAGGTCTAACCAAGGTCAGTCACTTATTGCAATTCAGAGTCATCCTTGTCGCTTCAATTCTCGCCTCTCGTTAACAAAAGAAACTGGGAACTCGCGTGACTGAGGCCGGTCTCAGTGGGCTGTCGCATCGCATGGTTTTTAAATATGAGAGATTCACTTTCATTGACTCAGTTGTTAATGCCCTGCGGCGGTGTCATTCCCAGGGACGACATTGCAGACCTTGACGTGGCCAAGAAGCTGCTGGAGGAAGCCGTGGTGCTGCCGATGCTCATTCCGGATTTCTTCAAAGGCATCCGCCGACCATGGAAGGTGAGACAGAGGGGTGGTGAACATTGACGCCCCTGGTGCCCAAGTTAGTGGGGAGCGTAGACACGGACACACGCCAGTAACTGTTACGGACTTCCCCAGTGGTGCGTGGTTACTTTGGACGGCAGGGCGGAAGCAGTACAGTGGTGATGCCCGCGCTTCACAGCAAGGAGCCCCTGGGTTGAATTACCGACCCGGGTGCATTTCTGCCTGGAGTTTGTGTGTTCTCTCCCCGTGTTCTGCGTGGGTTTCCTCCCATGGTTCTCTGGTTTTCTCTCACGGCTAAAACAAACTGTACAATTAACCGATATTGGCCGAAACATCCCATTGCTGAAAAATTGCGTGAAAATTACTGATGGGATTACACATGGCAGCAATATCACTCCCTTCTGCAAAAATTTGGCAGGACCTTCGTGACAGACGAGTCTTGACACTCACGCTTTCCTGGGTATAAAAGTGTAATAATATGAATGTTGTGCACTGACGAGTCTCCCATTGGCAGGGTGTGCTCATGGTCGGCCCTCCAGGCACAGGCAAGACCATGTTGGCCAAGGCTGTGGCCACGGAGTGTGGAACAACCTTCTTCAACATCTCCTCGTCCACGCTCACGTCCAAGTACCGCGGCGAATCCGAGAAGCTCGTCCGTCTGCTCTTCGAAATGGTAGGACGGCAGGTTTGCTTCCGGCCGCCCTTCCTGCCAGATTTAGAATCTTGTGCCGCCAAGATCCTCGATCGCCAAGGGGTCTCGCGGCGCAACCACGGCACGACCGCAGCATGACCGCGGCACCAGTGCGCCCCGGTTGACTCACGTTCCGCGCTGTGTATTTTGCTCTTTGCCCCAGGCGAGGTTTTATGCCCCGACCACCATATTCATTGACGAGATCGACTCGATCTGCAGCCGCCGCGGCACCTCGGACGAGCACGAGGCGAGCCGCAGGGTCAAGTCCGAGCTTCTCATCCAGATGGACGGTGAGAGTCTCCCCCATCCCCACTCCCTCCATGCATCGCGCACACTCTCTCCATTTACTTTCATTTAACGGAAACCTTATTCTTGGTTCTTTTGGTAAGTCACATAAAAAAAAAATATATATTAATTAAAAATAAAAGCAAAAAACCATGACGTTTCGATCGCAACACAAGCGTGACTTTACCGAAAGAACCAAGAATATTAATTCCTGCAGCCACGAAAGTTTTAAGTCAAAACGGAAACCTTGCTGAATTACAGACTGTTGGGGCAAGTGCCGTTTGCGAGCACCTATTAAGGCCGGCGGTGGTTTTTGGTGGTCAGCACCACGGCTGGCCACCTTTTCCGAAATGTCACGCCGCACCAGGTACTCATTTAAGGCTGCTTAGTCGACCTAGAGGAGGCCCAGGACCGGTTTAGATAATTGTCGCCGATGTTGAGCAGGAATCGAATCTCAGGTCGCCGGGTTTGTGGCAGTGGCAGCGTGCTCACCACTGCATCACCGCTGGCGAATTTGTGGGCGCAACAGCACGCATGCTCGCACGCACCCACATAGGTTTCCTAGGCGCCGGTTCATGCTCCGCCAAACGTTGCTGCGCAGGTGTCGGGGGTGCCTTGGAAAACGATGACCCAACCAAGATGGTGATGGTCCTGGCCGCAACCAACTTCCCCTGGGACATCGACGAGGCCTTGAGACGCCGCCTGGAGAAGCGCATCTACATCCCGCTCCCATCGGGTAGCTCACGGCGACACGCGGGCACCAACACGCACTTGTGCGCCAACAATTTAACGTCGAATTTAGTACATGTGGTACTGGCGCTGATTTGTAGTGGAGTTAGCACATTTGGAAAATTTGGGCCGTGACCACCAGCCACGCAACGGCCCACTCACTTGGAATAACGTCACGGAATCGTTAATGTTGACTGTGAAGCAGACACACAGAATTATTTAAGACAAATTATTTGTTATTTACCAGATAAGGCCCACTGAGCTTTGTAGCTCTTTTTCAGGAGCGACCTCGCCAAAAATGACAGCTGAATAAAGTGGCTTATTGTGTGGGAGTATATAGCAGCCAAATACTCTTAATCGCATGATTCTAAATATGGATGGAAAAATCGGACCCGGAGAAAAATCCACACAACCACAGGGAGAGAGACATGCAAACTCCAAATATGCAGTCTTCATGGTCGGAATCAGACGAGGTAGTTAACAAGCGGCTAACACGCCACCGCTTGGCGCTTCCCCGTGATGGCAGACTCGGGTCGCGAGGAGCTGCTCAAGATCAACCTACGTGAAGTGGAGGTGTCAGCCGACGTGGACATGAAGAAGATCGCAGAGCAGCTCAATGGCTACTCGGGCGCCGACATCACCAACGTGTGCCGGTGAGTCCAGATGGTGCCCCGCCATCACCGCCACGGGGCTCCGTAAAGGGACCCGTCGGTTTTATATTTAATGTTATTTTTTTTAATAGTTAAAGCCACACGCACGACTGTTGATTTAATATTAATTTGGATGCCGATAAGTCTATGGCGCCATATTCTTGGTCACGGCTTGGCTCAATTGAGCCAGATTGAAGCCATGCACTTAATTTGAGCCGACTCTTATGGGCCTGGTCCAAGCCGCACTAACTCAGGATTCCCATGAGCTGAGCCCGATTCGAGCCCGTGGCCAAGCCCACTCGCGCGTCGTTGGAAGCAGCTGAGCAGCTCAATCCAGAGCTGAGCCGCGTTCGTGGCCGAGCCAGAGCCGAGCCGCGACTGAGAATACGGCCCCAGGAGATTTGACTGATTTGACTTTCATCATTTTTTAAATTATTTTTATATTATAATTATATGGCCTCCCCAAATCCCTTACCTCTAAACTGCAATCGATTAAAAATGCCACTGCCTCTTCTTGCGAAACAAATGATGATGTCCGCTGTGGGGAATGCTGTGTTTGACGATGGCGTGAGATGGTTAGTGGTATCTGTTTGCTCTTGATGCATCCTGTAGGGACGCGTCAATGATGGCCATGAGACGCAGGATTCAGGGTCTCAGCCCAGAGGAGATTCGCAATCTCTCCAGGGAGGAGCTGCAGATGCCCACCACGATGGAGGACTTTGAGTCTGCCATCCATAAGGTCTCCAAGTCGGTCTCTGCTGCCGACCTGGAGAAGTACATCCAGTGGATGGCAGAGTTCGGTTCCACTTAGCCACGCTGCAAACTCTTCAGTTGGAGAGGAAGTTTACAGGAGACCAAATCAGGGCAAACTGAAACCCTCTTCTCTCCTCCCACAGTCCAACAACTAGTGTAACGAGAAGTGTGTGTGTCTCCGTCTGATGTGAAATCCCGTGGCGAAAGATTTAACCGCACATCTTCACCCGGTGGGCGATAATATTTTAACAACAATAGGTTGAGTTTGAATCCAATCTTTTTGCCGCACTTACGACTAAAGTAGGGTCAAGCATAACTCCGTCTTCTTGTGCATCTGAGCGAATCAAATAGTGTGTTATTTACCTCTTTCAAGTTAAGTGTGGTGGAGAAATCAAACGCCGTATTGCTGCTGTACGGTGGCATAGAGTGGTGGCAGTGCGGTGGTGACCCGGGCGCCTTTTCTCTGTGTGGAGTTTGTACGTTCTCCCCCTGTTCCGCGTGGCTGGTATTGGACCAACATCCCACGTACCTGCAAATTACTCAATTAGGATTAGACAAAGCAACATTGCCCCTGACTGTGAACACTTGGCACGACCCACCTGATATTAGCCTTGAGACTCAGCGAGGCTTCCCCGGAAAAACGAGTGTAGCAGTAGTAATCGTAATGAGTGGAGTGCGGAGCTCCTCTCTGCGTATCGCGTGTTTGCGCTCTCCGTGCTTTATTTAAAATCCAGCTGTTGGCACGAGGGTTTAACCATTGACGTGGCTCAGGGTTCAATGGTAAGTTGTGATGTAATTTTTCCATTCGGAACACCCACCCGCACGCATCCGTGAGGTCGTGTGACGCTGTTGTATCGCTGTGTGCGCCGTCATGCGCACGGTGTGCCGCGCCGTTACGGATCTGTACATTTGAGCCCGGCGAGGTTTGCTTGTGAAATGAACGATGCAATTAAAATAAAGATGCTAATGATGACTAAGAGGGAGATTTTGAGAGCTTCACTGTTTATGATTACATGGCCCATGGGCAGCTCAAGGTTTGTTTGTGGAGGTTCGCCAGTTCGAATCTGGTAGGCCGCCACGTGGTTATTACTGCGGTATGTGTTGACCGTAAAATACTCCACAGTTGACGTTCAACAACCCGAATCGAGTGGGCCATTGTGTGCTGGCGTCCCGCTTAATTATTTGCCAAATTTAGAAAGTTACACCGCTAATGACTCTGTTGGGATTACACGCGACGACACACAGCAGGCGGCTCTGTTAGACACAGCTCGGCATTACGAACGGTCCCCGGTATGGGGATGAGAGTCCAGCCCAACGTGCAAGCACAGACCAATGAAACGAAGTCTCATTGTAGTCCCCTCATGACCTTGGCACACGACTACTGGCTGGGTTGGACCTCTGGAATATTAATCACATTCCTCTGTTTATGGCCACTACAAAAGCCACCACATCTTGTCACACCACCCAATGAGAGGCCATGATTAACATACATTTTTTATGACTTGATATTACGATTCTTTACCCAGGGGAACTTTAATGAATTAGTAGGGTCCTGCCAAGTTTTCACAGTAGGGGGGTGCTGTGTGTGATCCAAATTGAGTAACTGGCAGGTAATGTTTCAGCGCTGGGATATTGTGGCCAATACTGGTTGCATTGTGTGGTTTTGCCTTTTAGCTATGGGAGGACACTGGAGAAGCCGGTGGAAACCCCATTCCAGACCACCAGGGGGGCGAGCAATCTCCACACAAGAAGAATCGGAATATTTAGACTGGAGGAATCCGATGAGCTATAAAGCTCTTTCACATATGTTCAGTAGATACAGGGTAAGAACGTACAAAGAACAAATCAAAAGGGGTGGCGAGATGTTAACTACCTCGCCTGGTATACAAGAGGGTGTAGGTTCGATCCCAAACCTGACGCCTCTATATTTGGAGTTTGCGTGTCTCTCCCCGTGGTTTTGTGGATTTTTCTTCCGAGTCCTCCGGGTTTTCCCTCCACATTTAGAATCAACATCACGTGTTTAGAGTATTTGGCTGCTATTCATTTCCACGTGATAAGCCACTTCATTGAGCTATCATTTGTGGCCAGGTCGCTTCTGAAAGAGCTACATAACTCATTGGGCCTTACCTAGTAAAATAAAATAAAAATAGTTTTTGGATTAGTCAAACCCGGCCTCTTCTTGCTGCGAGGTGCGAGTGTTGCCACTGCACTCCTGCCACCCCTGCCTGCCCTGTTGGTTTGTTTGAGGAGAATAAGTAATATTTTAAAAAAAATTAAACACGCTTTAATGAAATGTACAGTACGAGTAATGGCAGAACTCCACGACTCCAGGACGTGGCCCCAAAGCTTGCCATAACGTAAGGGGGCCGTGGTGATTTACAGCCAACGTCAGTTGAGCGTGGACAATTAGACCCAAGCCAAAACATAACATATAAAAAAGATTGTTTAAAAAATATTTATTTTTTATTTTAAACGATAGAATATAGTATTGTCAAGTTTGCAGTCGATACGACATTGGAAAGTGGGTTAAAATTGAGTTACAATATTTGAAGATACGACAACAAAGTGAGTTAGATAAAAGCGTGTAAAATAATAAACAAACACCCGGATTGAGAAATATTTGAGGGATGTCGATTGCAATGTTTCTCATGTTCAGGATTGTAAACTAGAGCGGAGAGTGTGAGTGATGTTTCTCTGTTATGTAATTTCAGTATCCCAATTGTTTTCGATTAATCTGTTGTTGAACGTGTTGAAGTCTCAAGACGGAGGAATCTTGCTACACACACACAAGGTTAGTCAAGTTGGAAATGAGCTGTGCTAGATGGAGCGAGTCTCAATGTCAACAGCTGAGCGTGCGTGACGAGCAATGAGCAGTTCCAGTAATCGGTGTGCGGGGTAGATACGTTGGGGAGTAACAATCGTTAAATAGTGCTAATTATATGCAAACTGATATGTTAGTGTTAGACTCACGGAGAAAACAAGACAAACGAAGAACACTACAAATAAGCTGGGAAAAAACTAGAATCCATGCTTGAATGTGAATGTAGCGATGTAGGATTTGTAATGCATGCCGCCCGATTTTAATTCGCTTTCAGAAAGGGAATGATTCGGGGGGGGGGGGGGAGTGATTCAGACCCGTGGGAAACCCGCGGGCAAGCGGTCGGGCAGTCAGAACCGACACCGCTAACAATTTCCCGAGCTCTGTGGTCCTACATTGGGATGGTCGACTTCACCTTTCACGAGGGTTAGTTTATACCTGCAGGAGAAAAGCGGAGCGCCCGGAGAAAACTCACACTTTCACTTGCGTGTGTGGCTGGGTAACACGCGGATGGCATACAGATGTAATTTAAACCAGCTTGCTGTACTGCCATCGTACCCCTGGCAAGCCAGGAGTTGGCAACACCGAAACTCACAGGCAGGAAGGGAGTTCCACGAATGTTGAGTGAGACCGGTCTTAAGCTATAAACATTTCCCAGGATGTATTTTATTTAAAACTTGGAACTCTGTACATGTGAGTAACGTGTGTGTTATACTGGTAGGAACGAAGTGGACCAGCCTACAATAGATTATATCGTCCGTCCGTCCGACCGTCCGTCCGACCGTGTAGCAACATCGCCTCCTACTGCAAACACTTGACATGACCCTACAAAAACCTTTAGACTCAGTGACGCCTTCCTGGCTAAACAAGTGTAACATTCCCTTATAATTCCCTCAGATAGCTTTTAATTAAAACTTTGAAATAAAAAAATAATATCGTCCGTCCGTCCGTCCGATTACGTGTAGCAACATCGCTCCCTACTGAAAACACTTCGCATGACCCTACAAAAACCTTTAGACTCAGTGAGGCTTTCCTGGCTAAACAAGTATAACATTCCCTTATAATTCCCTGAGATAGCTTTTAATTAAAACTTTGAAATTAAAAAATAACTCACAGCGCCCTAAAGCCTACAGCTAGGCCTAAAGCCTCGAACTACGCCTATCACTCTCCCTTCGTATCGTACCCCCGCGTGTGTGCAAGGGAGTTCATGTTTAACAATGTTACATTCCCTGATGCTTTTAAATAGAAACATTTAAATTTAAAGCTTTTACATAAATAATAAAAACATTTAATTTTTAAATTAACTCACGGCGGCCTAAAGCCTACAGCTAGGCCTAAAGCCTAGAACTAGGCCTCAACCTCTCACTTCGTATCGTACCCCCGCGTGTGTGAAAGGGAGTTAATGTTTTACAATGTTACATTCCCTGATGTTTTTAAATAGAAACATTTACATTTAAAGCTTTTACATAAATAACTTAAACATTTAAATTACAAATTAACTCACAGTGGCCTAACGCCTACAGCTAGGCCTAAAGCCTAGAACTAGGCCTCACACTCTCCCTTCGTATCGTCCGATTCGGTGTAGCAACATCGCCCCCTACTGCAAACACTTGGCATGACCCTACAAAAACCTTTAGACTCAGTGGGGCTTTCCTGGCTAAACAAGTGTAATAATACATTATGTTTATATTCTTTGGTTATTCGTTCCTACCAGCCCACCCCGCAGGGTCCTGTTTAAAACTAGGAAGTTGCTCGAGCATAGACGCAAAATGACAAATGGCCAGCCGAGGGCGCTGTCCAAGTTGTAAGAGATTTCCAAAGCGCAGCAGTGCGGGGGGAAGGAGTAGAACCAGAAGGTGAGGTCCAGAGGCGTAGCTAGGATATTTTGCGCCCGGGGACGAACTATAAAATTGGCGCCCACCCCCCCCCCCCTTTAATCACATTTTCCTATTACATCGAATAAGGAATAACAATTTAAATTTTAATGAAACATTGTATTTAAATAAGAAAATTTATAGAAATTATATTACATGGCTCACTCAGTCACTGTCGTAGACTGGTTGACATAGTCTACAAAATGTAAATTTTTCTTGATTTCACTGTCGCAAACTGGTCAATCACGTAATCAAAATCAGTTTTTTCCAATGTTTCTCTTTCAACGCTAAGAAGAGCAAGATCGCTGAGACGATCTTGTCCCATTGAAGCACGCAAATACGACAAAATAAGTTTCAATTTGCTGAACGACCGCTCACAGCTTGCAATTGAAACTGCTATTGTTAATAAAATTTGCAGTGAAATTGGGAAATATGTCGTCTCCATAAAACACAATAAAACCAAGAAGATCCAAATGAGTTTCTGGTAGAAATTCATTCTGGTTACTGAGCAGCATTTTGCAATCTCCAATTTCTGTGAAAAATTTGTGGCCATTGATGTCGGTGTCTTATAAATTTCCAAAATCTGTGCAATTTCGACGAATTGCATCGACATCTGTGTCGGATAGAAGAGTTTTGACGTCCAGCAGAAATCCAAATTTTGTGTTCAGGTCTTTTAGTCGTAAAAACCGTGTTGACATCTCTTGTCGAAGTCGATAAAAAATGCTCTTCATAACGCGCACAATGTGTTCTTCTGCTGAAAGTCCTGCATTTCTTGCCAGTTCACCTGGCATCTTCCGACGTCGCCTAATTCTTCTGTCCACATCGATCCCCCAGGCTGTGCATCTTATTTTGGCGTTTTCTACAGCAACTTGGCTCAAATCATCACGAAACTTGACAAATTCATGCTCCAAAGATTCAAGATCAGTTGCTGCTTCCTTGAAATTCATAGTAGGATCCTGTAAGCGCTTCTGAACACGATAAATTTTTCCAAGAATGACATTCCAGAAATGTAATAAAACTATGAAGTTAAAATTTAATACGCATGCCTGTAACTTGTCTGCATCACTTCTGGTTTCAGGCGTCATAGTTACTTCCTCCGATAATTTGTCTCGCAGCCATACTAGTTCATCCAGTTCTTCATAGATAGCTTTAACAGCTTCTGATTGTGTACTCCAGCGTGTTTCAGACTCCCGCTTTACTGTGATGGGCACAGCTTTTTTTTAACTCTTCCCAACGAATTGTTGAACGAGAGAAAAACAAATATATACTTTTAACTGTTACAAAAAATGTGACAAGTGGATCCTGTTTAGCTGAGTGTACTCCTGCTAAGTGTAAGCTGTGGTTGTCACAGTTGACAAACAATGCTCTGTAATTTTTGTCACATATTCGTTGTTGAAGGCCGGATATATGCCCAGTCATCACAGCAGCATTGTCATAACATTGTGCCCGACATTCGGCTAGAGGTATGTTGTCAGATTTCAGTCTCTCGACGATGACTCTTTTTAGGCTTGCTGCATCTTTTGCATGTATCTCGATATAACCTAAAAATTATTATTTGATAGTTACTTTTTTAGTTTGAAAATCCACATCCACAAATCTTATGACCTGAGAAAGCTGTTCCCGATGTCCTAGATCAGGAGTTGAGTCAAGTAAGATACCGTAGTACTTGTTTTTCCTGATATCACTCAACAATTGGTTCTTTACAGTCGACGCAAGTATGTGGATAAATTCATTCTGGATTTCCGGTGACAAATAAGAAACTGATCCCGGATTTTCTCCTGCGTGCTGTACGTGTTTTGCTAACAATGGGTCATACTGAGCAACGAGTTTGATCAGCGCGACAAAGTTTCCAACATTTTTATCCTCATCCGCATTCAAATTTTCCTCATGGCCACGTAGTGCCAAATTTTGTGAAACCAGAAACTTAATACAGGTGAGTATCCTTTGCAATATATCTCGCCAACGTTTTTCCAAATGAATCTGAGCTTGAACCACTGCGTCAATTCCAGTACCATCAATTATCCTTCGTTCGGCTTCCTTCCGTACTGTGGCTAGGATTGTTTTAATGAGAATTTAGTTTTTCTGGCTTTCTCCACTTGTTAAAACCGTTTGTTAACTCAAACGAAGCTTGTGAGTTTGAACTCGATGATGTAAATAATAGACAACAGAAACAGTAAGCAGCTTTATTGATTGGTGAATATAATAGCCACGAACGATTCACTTCCTCTCCGTTCGCTAGTCGGCGTTTAAACCATGCTGATGTAATTGAACGTTCTCTGGATACTGATGATAGATTGTCTCTGTGCTGAAAAGGCAAGGATCCGAGAGTAATCATTTCATTGCGAAGAGGTTGTGATATTTTCGATAGCTTTGTCGTTTTATCAAATTCTAAGTAGCCAACATCGTGAAACCTTAGTACAGCAGGAACAGCATCATAATGAGTATTTTCAGCGTCTCTATCAGAAGATTCTTCTATCTCATCTTCCCCGTTACTGTCAACAAGTTCATCATCATGTCGTAGTTTCCGCCACCAAAAAACAGGCCAGTGACTAAGGCTGAAAGACTGCGCCTGTTTGTTGTTTGGGACGTTCTTCCATGTAAGTTCTTAATAGGCGTACCAAAATGTAATTACATGACATGTAGGCTGTGTGTGGCGGGATATATAAACTTTTAGGTTGAGGTGTAGATTTGTGCAGTAGTTTCAGGCTGCCGCGCCCGCCACAATAAGTTAAAATGTCACGTTGTAAGCCTCATTTTGGCGCCCCTTTACCTTGGCGCCCGGGGACATATGTACCCCCCTGCCCCCACCTCGCTACGCCTCTGGTGAGGTCACCTGCAGTGTGGTGGTGAGTGGGTGAGGGAATGAGTGAGACTTTGTGACCGGCAGCACGGTGGTGGTGGATGAGTTGACACCGCGGGCGTCTGGTCGATTGAGTCCTCAACATGGGCGGAGGAATCCACGAGCGAAGTTCCCGGGAAAGTGACCGCGGCAGTAGCAGCGATAGAGGAGTGACCAGGAGGCGCCTGACATTTGGGATGGTGAAACGCTCGATTGATGTTTCGGTCGAATCAAATTGTGGAGTACATTTCTAATCGTCGGAGGAGGTTCGTGGTCGCTGCTGCTGTGAAGATCCGCGTCTACTCCTAATGACTATTTCTGTGATAATTGGTTTTTTACCCTTCTATCTGGCAACAAAACTGACACCTTTTTACAAGGAGTCATGTTTGCATAGACCGCAATACCTGCAGTCATAATACAAACAAAAGACATAACTCTGATAATGTGCACTGTCCTTGAAGTTGATTGGTCCACACCTGAGACAGCTTTCCTTAGAGCCTAGTCTCACATGAGTTGGACCAGATGACGCCAAAAGGCGCACAACTCAAAGACAATGCACCATCAGAGTATGAGAGCTCGGGGCAAGCATCTACACTATGGGAACCTCATTTGCCAGTAAAAATATAATTGGTTTTTTACCCTTCTATCTGGCAACAAAACTGACACCTTTTTACAAGGAGTCATGTTTGCATAGACCGCAATACCTGCAGTCATAATACAAACAAAAGACATAACTCTGATAATGTGCACTGTCCTGCACATTATCAGTTATGTCTTTTGTTTGTATTATGACTGCAGGTATTGCGGTCTATGCAAACATGACTCCTTGTAAAAAGGTGTCAGTTTTGTTGCCAGATAGAAGGGTAAAAAACCAATTATCATATTTTTACTGGCAAATGAGGTTCCCATAGTGTAGATGCTTGCCCCGAGCTCTCATACTCTGATGGTGCATTGTCTTTGAGTTGTGCGCCTTTTGGCGTCATCTGGTCCAACCCATGTGAGACTAGGCTCTAAGGAAAGCTGTCTCAGGTGTGGACCAATCAACTTCAAGGACAGTGCACATTATCAGAGTTATGTCTTTTGTTTGTATTATGACTGCAGGTATTGCGGTCTATGCAAACATGACTCCTTGTAAAAAGGTGTCAGTTTTGTTGCCAGATAGAAGGGTAAAAAACCAATTATCATATTTTACTGGCAAATGAGGTTCCCATAGTGTAGAGACTATTGCTGTGTTAACAGCTAATGCCCCACTGAGCTGTGCAGCTCTTTTTCAGAAGCGACCTGGCCACAAACGATAGCTCAACGAAGTGGATCATCGCGTGACGTTGATTCTAAACGTGGAGGAGAAAACCGGAGGACCCGGAGAAAAATACACACGACCACAGAGAGAGAGACACGCAAACTCCAAACATCCAGCAGCAGCAGGCGTCAGGGTCGGGATGGACCCCACGACCTCCCCCCCCCGTGAGGTGGTCGACGTCTCGCCGCTCGTCAGGCGCCACGCGGCCTCCGTGCGGCTCCCCTCCACGCGGGGTGGCGGGGCCGCGTGTCACTTCGCATCCGCCGTCTTCTAATAAATGTTTATTTGCCCTCTTCGTTCACTCCGTGTCGTTGTATCGATCGTGTCGGCTCGTTAGCGCCGTCGCAATGACGCCGCTCGCTCCCGGGGGCGCCGGGAAGAAGAACCACAGACGGCAACAGTTCAGCAGCGAGGAGCCGGCGATAAATTACTCCCCTCCAAGCTCTGCAGTCCTCTCTACACGTGAAAGTGCAATTGGCCATTTAATGAATAAGTTACACGGAGGGTGACGGCTCCTGGACGCCCACACGGGCAGGGAGCTTCACGGCGTCTGTGGTCAGCAGCTGCGGCGTCTTCGCCGTCGGCAGCGTCTTACGGCAGCGTCTTCACCGTCGGCAGCGTCTTTACCGTCGGCAACGCCCCTCGTGCCGCACGGCCTCCCCAGGGGCTCGCGGCGCGGGCAGCGACATCCGCGGCTCTGCCGCAGCCGCAGCAGCAGCGAGCAAGACGCTCGCAGTGAAACGACGTAGCACGCGACATATCGCGATATATCGCGACATCGCACGGTACAGAACGATATAATATTGAGCGATATAGCACAAGACATCACCATTTCGCACGAAACATTGACGCATATATCACAAAATACCCCACAGTATAAAGCGATATACCGCGATATAACACGATGTACCGTATATCGCGATATAACACGATGTACTGTATATCGAGATATAACACGATGTACTGTATATAACACGATGTACTGTATATAGCAAAATGTACTGTATATCGTGAGAACACGATGTACTGTATATCGTGATATATCGCGATATAACACGGTGTACTGTATATCGTGATATATCGCGGCGACCCCGTGGAGACGGGGTTAGCCGCGCGGGCCGTGACGTCACGCGACCTCTGACCCCACGGCGCCACACGTGGTTACTGTACGCGCCACCACGTGCCTCTCCGTCTCCCCTCGCTCCCCGTGTGACTCCCTCCCCGCGTCTCCCCGCGTCTCTCTCATTCTCCCTGCGTCTTGCTCGTCTCCATGGAGTCTCGCCTCCGATACTCGGGCTCCGCGTGGCTCAGGCCGCGCCTCGTCCTCTCCGTGCTGAGCGGCCGCAGCGTGACCATCAGCGCCGTGAGGGCGCGGGGCTCCGAGCCGGGGCTAGCGGGTGAGGAGGTGGAGGAGGGAGTGAGATCCCGAGCGTGAGACTCCGCAGAGACACTGGGATACGTGGGCCCCACTGTGGCCAGACGTTATCTCCCGCGTCTGGTATTCAGGAGATCGTTGGTTCGACCGTGACGCCTGTTGTATATTTGTAGTTTGCGTGTCTCTCTGCCCGTGATCGCGTGTAATTTTCTCCGAGTCCTCCGATTGTTTACTCCACATTTAGAATCAACATCACGCATTTAGAGTATTTGGCTGTTATAAATGTCCACGTCGTGAGCCACTTTGTTGAGCTGTCATTTGTGGCCAGGTCGCCTCTGAAAGAGCTACAGAGCTCGGTGGGCCTTACCTGGTAAAATAAAAAAATGCTTTTGAGAAGTTGTAACTCAGCAGGGTTGCCACTGCCACGAGTGAATTAACTTCCCCGTGTTTTTCTCCAGATTTTGAAGTCAGTCTCATTCGATTGCTGGACAAGATCACAAACGGCTCCCGCATCGACATCAACGAGACAGGTGGGCTGGAGTCGCCTTCGTGATAATCATCGCCATCATTGTCAGCCATGGTCTATCCACTTCTGAATGAAGGCCTCCCCAAGCTGTCGGCATCTGCATGTTCTGTATGTTGAACTTATTTTGCACCGTACGTAGCCAGCAGTGCTTACCGCTCCACCTCCTCGGTGGACGCCCCGTTGTACCATCCTCGGCCGCCATTCCGTTGTTAGTCTTCACCATCGTCCCGTGCAGCCGTGGTGCGTCCCGCCCAAGCCCCGCAATTCGCGTCTCTCGAGTTTGGGTGACGTCATTAACCCCGTGCACTGTCAATCATCCACCAGTTCCTCGCGTCTTTATATAATTCTGAGCGCGTTGTTTATCCGTGCTTTGCGCACTCTTTAGGTTTTTGTTCTCTGTTTTCATTCGTCACCCACGTTCCTAAACTGCATACGCTTGTGTGTGGAGAGCGGTAGTGTAGTGGTTAGTGCTGAAATATGCTACGAACTCGGTGACCAGAGTTTTATTCCCACTCACGGCCAACACCAGTGACGATTATCTGAGCCGGTTCTAGGCCTCCCCTAGGTCGACTCAGCCGCAAATGAGTACCCGGTGCGATGTGTAAACATTGCCACTGGGGAGACAAAGGCAGTCGGGCGTGGTGCTGGCCACCCACCCCCTCGTGTGCCGTACCGGCCTTCATAGGTACTCGCTAACAACACTTGCCCCAACAGTATTTTAAGGCTATACGGGGGAATCTTTGTCTTTGTGTAGGCACGATGTTGCGCTTCCATCCCGGGTTGCTGTGGGGTGGCCCCGTGGAGCACGAGTGTCCGGCCTCACGCAGCGTCGGCTACTTCCTGGAGGCGCTGCTCTGCCTGGCGCCGTTTTGCAAGACGCCACTGAGAGCCTCGCTAGCGGGCGCAACCAGTGGCACGCACGACCCCTCCGTGCGTCACACGCACAGAAGCACACACACGCACGCGCAAAACAACAGCCGCCAATCGTATCAAATCTAGGTGCACTTTCAGTCAATGTGAAGCGTCGAAGGCTTCAAATTTGACTGGGAGATGCACACCTGCGCTCCCCCACTGTGGTGTGTTTTACCGCCTGGCGCTCTGCTCGTGAGCATTTGCTCCTCTGTGGTTGTTGGAGGGCGACTTCCTCCCAATTGTTCAGTAGCATTTGTCTCGAGCCTCCTCCACAGAGGCTGATCTTGACATCGCTGGTACTAGCCATCGCCAATTCCACTCAGTGCCACATTCTCCTGTACCACATCAGCCCATCTCTTCTCGTGGTGTGACGTCACCACTTCGGTGCGCATGTTGTCGTGATGTCGCCGTGTGGTGTGACGTCGATGTGTGTGGTGTCATGACGTCGCCCACCTCTCCCATGTAGGTGGATGTGATCAAGGCCACGGCGCTGCCTCTGCTCCGCCGGTTCGGGATTGGGGAGGTCGGACTGGATCTGCAGGTAAACGAGGCCACGTTGTGGTGCACAGCGCGAACACAACACCTGGGTTCGATTCCCATATCAGGCACCGTTCTGTGTGCAGTTTATATGTTCTCACCTTGTACTGTGTGAGTGAGTGTGTCGCTCAGTGCTCATGGCTCCCCACGTGTGTCACTCCGTGTGTGTCGCTCCCCGTGTGTAGGTGCTGCGGAGGGGTATGGCCCCGGGAGGTGGGGGGTTGGTGCTGTTCTGCTGCCCTGTGCGGCGCCACCTCAAGCCCCTGCAGCTCACGCAGCCGGGGAAGATCAAGCGCATCCGCGGAGTGGCGTATCCTGCTCACCCACCAGCACTCACCACCAGCACTCACCAGTCAGCACTCACCAGCCAACACTCACCAGTATCAATCACCAGCGAGTCCTCACCACCACTCACCAGCCAGCACTAGCCACCACCACCACCACTCACCATCCAGCACTAACCACCATCACCGCTCACCACCACTGCCCACCACCACCACTCACCAGCTAGCACTCACCAGCACCACTCACCAGCCAGCACTAACCACCACCACTGCTCACGACCATCGCTCACCACCACCACTAACCAGCCAGCACTCACCAGCCAACACTCACCAGTACCACTCACCAACCAGTGTTTACCAGCACTACTCACCAGCCAGCACTAACAACCACCACCACCACTCCCAAACCAGCACTATCCACCACCGCTAACCACCACCACTCACCGTCTGTTGTTAGCGAGGTTAACTTCCTTAGCGTGCGCCACAGCTTCGGCACGCGGGTGTCTCCCCAAGTGTCCAACCGCCTGGTGGAGGCGGCACGCGGAGTCCTCAACCGCTTCCTACCCGACATCTACATCCACACGGACCACCGCAAGGGGGCACAGGCGGGGAGGCAAGACCCTCAGTCACACACACGGCCGCCAGCACCACCCCGACCGCCTCCCAGTCACACACACCGGCGCCAGCACCACCCCGACCGCCTCCCAGTCACACACACGGGCGCCAGCACCACCCCGACCGCCTCCCAGTCACACACACGGCCGCCAGCACCACCCCGACCGCCTCCCAGTCACACACACGGCCGCCAGCACCACCCCGACAGCCTCCCAGTCACACACACGGCCGCCAGCACCACCCCGACCGCCTCCCAGTCACACACACAGGTACCAGCACCACCCCGTCCGCCTCCCAGTCACACACACAGGTGCCAGCACCACCCCGACCGCCTCCCAGTCACACACACAGGTGCCAGCACCACCCCGTCCGCCTCCCAGTCACACACACAGGTGCCAGCACCACCCCGACCGCCTCCACAGGTGCCAGGCGGTGATGCGTCCCAGCGGTAGCGTGTTCGCCGCTCCTTGTAGAGGTTCGTGGTTCAACTCCGGCAGGCCATCTCGGTTATTACTGCAGATGGATTAACCGTAAAATACCGTTTGCCGTCTTAATTCGCATTGGACGTGAAAGAGCCCGTGGCATCATTCATGTCCTCCTGGACATCTGTGAGAAAAGAGCTTTGTAGCTCATCGGATTCCTCCAGTATACATAAATATTTGAGGAGGCCATTGTGTGCCGGTGTCATGAAAAATAACACCGGAAATTAGTCAATTGGGATGACGAAACATCGCCCCCCCCCCCCCCTTACTACTGCGAAAACTTGGAAAAGCCCTTCCGGCAAAGGCTTTCTTGAGCATGGCGGTGACGGCACGGCTCCGCTCCCTCAGGTCGCCGGGGTTCGGGATCTCGCTCGTCGCCGAAACCACAGAGGGGTGTTTCCTGAGTGCGGAGTCAACCTCCACTCCGGGGGGCGAAGGCCCCCCCAGCATCCCGGAGGACCTGGGCGGGGACTGCGCCCGGCTGCTGCTGGAAGAGATCTACAGGGTGAGTGGCGGCGTCGCTCCTCCTGCGCATCACCCGGGGCTCCACAAACAGTGTGAGGTATCGCCGCGACAGTGACCTCGGTGAATGCCCCTGGCGCGGGTTCTCAGTCGTGGCTTGGCCTCGGGGTGGAGCTACTTGGCCGCTTCCAGAGGGGCGTGGGTGGCTCAGCCATGGCTCGGGCTCCGGCTCCTGCTCAGATACAGTCATACCTCGGTATATGACCGCTTTAGAATACGTCAAATTTGGTATACGTCGTGTTTTGACGAGAAAAAAATGTCTTGGGATACGACGTCTTGCTTGGGATACGATGTGCTTGCTAGAACTTGTATGGATCGGGATGAGTCACCGCGTACCCGCGTATACTCCGTTCCTCACCACCATCCTCGTAGGCTGTTGATTTTATTTATTTATGCATTTATTTTAATTTATGTATGCATTTTAGTAATAAGTAGTGTCTAAATTATTTTATACAACCCCATTAATGTATAATATGCCATATAAAATATCGTTTCTTATACTCTGGAACGGATTATTTCCTTTGCCTTTATTTCTTATGGAAAAAATTCGTTTGGTATACGTCATTTTCCGTATAAGTCCTACCTTCTGGAACAAATTAACGACGTATACCGAGGTACCACTGTATTAGGAAACCACTGGAGCTACGCACTTTTGAATCTGATTAGTTTGTCGTCGTTCCCCCGCACCTTTGGTGAGCACGGTTGGCTACGTACGGTTCGAAATAAGTTCAGCATACTTAAGTACAGACAGCTCATGAGAAGCATGAGTGTGCCTGGGACCAGGCTCAGAGCTGGCTCAGAGCCGGCTCAAGTGCATAGCTTTCAGCCAGCTCGCTTGAGCCAGAGGTGAGCCTTGATGAAGAATGTGGATCTCAAGAACTGGTGTGACCCTCCACGGAGCCGTCGCTGAAGCCTTCGTCTCTGACTGAACAATCGTTGCTGCTGCCACACAGAGCAGACACGTGGCCTGAGATGCAATCCTGCTTCTGTTGCTGCACTCACGCAGGGTGCAGCACCGAGCTCCTGCCTCACTGCACTCCACAGAATTCACCGATTCACTCCAGTCACTCACTCACCGGTGGCCGCTCGCCCCATCGCGACTACCATGGTTGCCGTTCCCCTATCTTTCACCCATTGATTCCTCCACCTGTCTTGAGAACTCGGTCTATCAGATACTGTTTTATCTCATCCACACACGACAGCTCACAACAACAACACTCACCCACTCGCCCTCTCACCACACTGCAGGTTACAACAACAAAGACAAAAATCCCCCGTATAGCCTTGACATACTGTTGGGGCAAGGGCGGTATAAGCGAGCACCTATGAAGGGGGTGGGTGGCCAGCTCCACGCCCGGCTGCCTTTGTCTCGCGAGTGGCGATGTTTACACACACTGAACCAGGTACTCATTTGATGCCGTGTCGACCTAGAAGAGGCCCAGGACTGGTTCAGATAATCGCCACTGTTGGCCGTAAGTGCGCTAACTGCGACATCACCCACTCACTCGCCACACTAAAGTTCAGCTGATTTCTCTTTCTCCTGCTTCCCTCACACTGCTCCACTCGGGAATTCCCTCTGCCATAATCACAATCATTGTCTCTTTCCCCCCCTCCTTCCCCAATGATAACCTTGCTCAGTAGAAGAAACGCGTTAACTTTTCGTAATTATAACTTTCAAAAGTTCTCAACGCATTTCTCAATAACACCGTGGGGGGGCCTTGAAAGAAAAAATTATAATCGGCGACGTTTTGAGCAATGGCCCTTCTTCATAGCACAGAGAGGCGGGGGGGGTAGAGAGGTGATGGCGCATGGGTGATAAGAGTCGGAGACTGCACGAGTTTATGCCCGGGGGGGCCCTGTTGAGAAGTGTATTTTTAAAATGTTATGGGATCCCAGTTATATAAGGCGCCACTGGCAACGCCACATCAACAAATTAACGTATTGGCGGTGCACTGGCGGTGCACTGGCGGAGCACTGGCGGAGCACTGGCGGTGCACTGGCGGTGCACTGGCGGTGCACTGGCGGTGCACTGGCGGTGCACTGGCGGTGCACTGGCGGTGCACTGGCGGTGCACTGGCGGTGCACTGGCGGTGCACTGGCGGTGCTCGGTATAAAAAAATAAAATACAAATTTTCGGAAAAAAATATTTTCTTTCCCGCGATTCGTAACCCCGGTCAGATAATCCTGCGGGGTGGTGCATCAAAATCAGTTCCCACAATGTCGAGTCAGTCGGAAGACAAACGTTACGTGAGCGGCTGAACACGAAGCTTCACAGTCTGTTGCCGTATAGCAGCATCCAGCCTGATAACGATTGGCTGCTCCATGCTCCATAGGCAGATTTGACTCCTTGTGCCCTGACTTGGTCGGACGGTTCCTCGATTTTAACAGACCCAAATCACTGGTAAATTGATAAACAGATTTGCTGATTAAAATTTAGATTTCAGACTGTTTTATGAGGACTGGTGTGTTATTCTGCAACGGTGTACTGCCAATTCCAATACACTTTGTGAACAACGTTGGTATTGCTGGGTGGCGCTTACCGTTTGACATTTTGTGGCCTTTGGGTCCTGGCTCGGCATCTGTGTTTTGAAAAAAAGAATGCACCTTTGGTGTGAGGAGACCACGATGAATGTTGTTGCCTGGGAGAGGGAGCATAAAGCATCATCGCATTTGGATGCACTTCAGCGGCCGTTTGGAACACTCTTCCGATATTAGGAAGTCGTAGGAGCTATGCATTTTTATTTTATTGAGGCAATGCGCGGGCCCATTAGATCGCATTGTGATGAACGTACACACGGTCAACATGAACTAAACCGGTTATAAAAAGCAGGGGAAAGAAAGATGGGAAACGAACCCACTGCCTCAAGGAACTATGCACTTTTTAATCATCTAGATTGCAAACTTATTTTGAACTGATTTTTTTGTTTAGTTTGTTGTCCTTCCCCCACGCACCTCCGATGATCACGGTTGGCTACGTACGACGAGAAAGAAGTTCAACATATACATACGCACTTACAACTTGACGACGATCTTTAACGTGACGATGTGACTGTGTCGTGTTTAGGGTGGGTGTGTGGACTCGACCAATCAGAGTCTGGCGCTCCTATTCATGGCCCTGGGCCAGCAGGATGTGTCAAAGCTCCTTCTGGGTCCTCTCTCTCCACACACGTGAGTGTGCACACACAAATCAGAATATTTATACTGGAGGAATCCGGTGAGCTATAAATATATTTTTCACAGACATCTAGTATTCACAGATGTCCAACACCGAGATCCCCTCCACATGGCCTACACCAGGCTGGTGGAGGCCAGTCCTGGTTAAGCGAAGCGTGTGTTGCGCAGCCATGTCACAAAGGCGCCATGTTTCACAGACGGCTGTAAGTCTTCCAGTTGGGGGGCCATGTTGCTAAGTGCAATCCACGTTGAGTGCTTTGCTAAGCCGTTCGAATTCGAGTAGGCCATTGCGTGTAGGCGTCGCGGTCAAAAGTTTGCCAAATTCGAAAAATGCCACTGGAATTGACTCAATCGAGATCACAAACACAGCAGCAGAAACATTGCCCCCCCCCGCCCCCAGGACCCTTCTGAAAAACAGCCTTGGGACTCCATGTGGCTTTCCTGGGTCAACAAGCTGGGTACACGATGGCCCATTCGTTTCGAATGACATCGCGGTATCTTTTTAACGTCCACCGCGAGCGAAGCGGATGGCGTGACGGAATAATTTTTATGGTCAATCTGTGAGACTATGACCGCAGTATTAACGAGGGCGGCCCAGCAGGTTTAGATCGCTAACCTCTGCAACGAGCGCGGAGAACGCCCTCCCCCCCCCTCCGAAACGGGTTGGTGCCGGCCGTTTAAAACCGCGCGCGTGCTGCGCCCCCATCTCTCCGTTCCCTTCCGGCAGAGTCGGGTTCCTCCGCCACCTGCGGGACTACTTCTCCGTCACGTTCAAGCTGGAGCCGCGCGCGGTCGAGGAGGGAGACAAGAAGGGAGGCGACAAGGTCCTGCTCACGTGCGTCGGCATCGGCTTCTCCAACCTCAGCAAGACGGTCTCTTAAAGAGCCTGAGCTGGCCTGAGCCAGCTTGCACCAGAACTCTGTTGACTGTCAGATTAAATTCTCCAGGGCGGCCGGTTGGCAGCGCAGTGGTGACGTGCCTCACGGCTCGCGTGCGTCGGCATCGGCTTCTCCAACCTCAGCAAGACGGTCTCTTAAAGAGCCTGAGCTGGCCTGAGCCAGCTTGCACCAGAACTCTGTTGACTGTCAGATTAAATTCTCCAGGGCGGCCGGTTGGCAGCGCAGTGGTGACGTGCCTCACGGCAAGAAAGCGCGCCTGGGTTTTAGAATCAGAATATTTATTTATAGGAATCCAATGAGCTATGAAGCTCTATTTTGCAATGTCCAGTAAGGGCAAGTCAGAACGTTACATTAACAAACAAAACAGAAACACGATAGGAGTGCAAAGTATTAGAAAGGTAAGCAAAATCACAAAAAAATCTACAAAATTGAACCATTTTTATTTTATCAGGTAAGTCCTACTGAGTTTTTAGCTTTTCAAAAGTGATAGCTCAACGAAGTGACTTATGTGAGAACTTATAGCAGCCAAATCATCTAAATCTAAACGCGTGTTTCTAAATGTGGACGGAAAAACCAGAGGACCCGGAGAAAAAATCCACGTGACCACGGGGAGAAAGAGACACGCAAACTCCAAATATATAGCAGCAGGCATCAGGGTGGGGATCGAACCCCCAACCTGCATACCAGACAAGGAAGATAACATGCCACCGTGGTGCCCCTTAAATAAAAAATTAAGTATATAAGTACAAATGTCATATGTACATCAGTTTCCAAGCTTGGGAAAGGCTGCAAAATGGCAAAACGAGTCCCAGACCACACCAAGACAGCACGCAGCCCCTCAATATAATTTTACATTCAAATGTAACTATCAATACGTGGCTAAGGATCAAAGTTACAAATCAC
This sequence comes from Lampetra planeri, assembly GCF_965212315.1. Classification (NCBI taxonomy): domain Eukaryota; kingdom Metazoa; phylum Chordata; class Hyperoartia; order Petromyzontiformes; family Petromyzontidae; genus Lampetra; species Lampetra planeri. The sequence goes on along the minus strand of NC_136153.1, from coordinate 365,762 downwards.
ATTGGCAAATATGGCTGTATCCAGCACTAATCTTTTGCTTCAGAATATTTTTTTAAGATTTCTGATGTGAAGGGAGCAAACAAGGTTGTTCCAAAACGTTGTGCTGCAACTTCAAAGGCTTTGTCACGTATTCCAATTGTTATTCTTGGGATAGATAAAAGGAATTAGATGGACGTCTTGGATTTGACAATGGAGTTAATGAATTAGCTCAGCAGAGCACAGATTTGCCAGTTAGGATTTTATTGGATTTACAGGGTCCAACGTAGGTTTATTTTTGCATCAAGTGATGTTGAGATTGGATTTTAAGTACAGATCACAATGGTGGGTTCTGTATGGTACATACAGTGGAAATCGAAAGAGCAGAATGATGAAGTGGGTTTAGTCTGTTTCGTCATTCATTAGCTGATCTGTACGCAGTGTCAGCAGTCAAAACTCCACGCCTTTTTGTATGGAGCTTGTGTATTCTCCCCGTTCTGTGTGGGTTTCCTCCAAAAACATTTTTTTACTGGCATTGGCCAAACATCCCAATGCTAAAAAAATACTTGAAAATTACTCTTTTGGGATCACACAACAGCAGCATTACCAATTTATTGCCAACACTTGGCAGCACCTTCCTGAAAAATGATCTTGAGACTCGGTGAATCAAAATGTACCTCGGGCTCCCAGCATGCGCGTCCAGCCCCATGTGTGAATGCGAGGGGTGCTGTCAGAATTGTCAAGGTTGCGCATGATGTGTTTTCACATGATGTGTTTACGCGTTTTTCTTACACCCAAAAGCCACACTGGTAGCGTCGAACTTCAGCATCGTTGATTGAACACGAGCAACACTGGGCCAGTTTTGACATTTGGTGTTTCATTAGTAGCCAGGTTTGCTTGAGCCATTGTTTTAATAAAAGCAAATATCTGGACTGGTTTCGACATTTAGTGTCTCGTCAACAGGTCAGGCTCGTGTGAAACAATTATGGTGAACTGCCAGAAGTTTATAGGCAAAGACCGTCTCTGTGGGGTATGGGTGCTAGTCTGACACAAAGTGCAACTGCATAATTATGTAATGCATAACAAGATAATATCGGCGTCGCTGTGGAGAAGATGAATAACGCCACGGGCAGAGGGGAGACGCCACCCCCTCATCTGCGCGGTCTTCGGCGCGAGGGTCCAACAGCAGCAGTTGGGGCGCCGTGCTGCGCCTTCGACTCGCCGAGCGAGAATTGTAATAAAGCTGTTTGCTTTCTTACACTTGCTTGGTGTTTGTTGGTACCGGCTGTAAATGTGGTTGGTGGTGGTTGTATGGGAAGCGGTAGTGTAGTGGTTCGCGCTGCGCTGCGCTGCGCTACGAACCCGGCGACCCGAGTTCGATTCCAGCGATTTCTTGTAGATCTGAACCGGTCCTGGGCCGAGTACCGAGTGTGATGTGTTACCATTGGTTATGGTGATGATGATGATGGAGTCTGTGCGTGTTAGGCCAGACGAGGATGCCCGCACCCTTCCCTGTCTTGTTCAACTGCCGCGCTGGGAGGGGGATCGAACATCCACTCTCAAGTCCATTGCGCTGTCAGCATTCCACCACAAGCAGCTCCCTTCATATATTATTTATTTTATTTTTTCTATATATAAGGGAAATTTGTGAATGTGTCTGTTCGAAATGTTTAGCATACTTCTCGACATGCAACAAACTTGAAATTTGGCATGTGGGGAGTATCCAGACTGTACACAATGCAAAAAGTATAAAAATTGACTTTTGTATTGGGGGGGGGGGGGGCGCAATAATGGATATGCTGTATTTTGCACGGCAAGTGAGCAGAGACGTCCCATCTGTGATGTCACCCGCATGCAGCAGCGTTACGCAATGTGCCTGCTGACGTCACCCCCCCAACCCTCCGCGTCGGCCGTGTATTAATCCAAGACAATAATCCAAGTCTCGGGCGAAGCCGGGTAGTAAAGCTAGTTTATGAATAAATAAATACATTTCATTCGTTATGTCTTGCTATATATGTGTATGCAGCAACTATATATCTATGAAGAACAAATATCTAAAAATATATTTGCAATATAAAGTTCGTGAGAAAAACCGATAACCGGTTTGTCTTTGATTGACAAACCGGTAACCGGTTTTTTAATCGGTTACCGGAAATGGAAGAGGCGACCCCAGGGGAGGAGCCAGGCTCGTCACCACGTGCCACGACCGCGCATCACGTGACGGCGAGCAATGGCGGCGCCCATAAGCTTCCACGCTGAGCAAAACGAAGGGTGAGAGGCAGAGGCACACTCAAGACTCCCACACTCGCATTCATAGAGACAACTCGAACTCGTAGAGACACACTGAGACACAAAAAAACAAAGACCCCCGTATAGCCTTAACAGACTGTAGGGGCAAGTTCTGTTAGCGAGTACCTATGAAGGCCGGAAAAGTACACAAGGGGGTGGGTGGCCAGCACCACGCCCGACCGCCTTTGTCTCCCCAGTGGCGATGTTTACACACCACACCAGGTACTCATTTGAGGCTGAGTCGACCTAGGTGAGGCCCAGGACCGGTTCAGATAATCGTCACTGGTGTTGACCATGAGCGGGAATCAAACCCGGGTCGCCAGGCTCATAGCGCAGCGCGCTAACCGCTACACTACCGCTCCCACACACTGAGACATTCGTAGAGACACGCACATCGATCCACTCACACTCATAGATCCACCGTCTCTCGTAAAGACAAAAAATCCGCGTATAGCTTAATCTGACTGTTGGGGCAAGTGCTGTTAGCGAGCACTTTTGAAGACCGGCACGGTCCACGAGGTGGGTGGGAATCGAACCCGGATCGACAGTTTCGTACGCAGCGCGTTAACCGCTGCACTACCGCTCCCCATAGACTCACACCCATTGAGGCACCGTCTCTCGTGGAGAAACTCATAAAGACACGCTGACTCGTAGAGGCATTGTCGTGGAGAAACACACTCATAGACACTCAGAGAGAGAGAGTACTCAGAGACAGTAAGATCCCCCGCATAAACTTAACGGACTGTTGGGACGAGTGCTGTTAGCGAGCACCTATAAAGGCCAACACGGTACACGAGGTGTTGGCTGCCCAGCACCACGCCCGACCGCCTTTGTCTCCCCAGTGGCGATTAGTTTACACACCGCACCAGATACTCGTTTTGAGTCTGAGTCGACCTAGGGGCGGCCCAGAACCGGCTCTGGACCGGCTCAGATACTCGTCACTGGTGTTGGCCGTGAGCTGGAATCGAACTTGGGTCGCTGCACCCCACATTAACACGCACTCATCGAGACGCACTGGTTCTTATGCCCTTGCGCTTGTCATTTTTTGTTGACCCAGGTCTGTATTGCCAGATGAGAGTTCTCACCTGGTAAACTCGGTGTGTGTCTGTGGTGTGTGCTCTTGGGCAGCTGTGAGGTTTGCGCAGAGGCCCTCGCCAAGTACCGCTGCCCGTGCTGCTTGCTGCGCTCCTGCAGGTGAGAGTGGCGCCGCGACGCCGGTGCCCTCGTAGGAGGAGCCCGATGGAGGGGCCAGCTGCCTTCGTGAACCCATTCGCGGCCACGTGTGTGGCAGAGGAGGTTGGGAGCGGTAACTTCGCGGTTAGCGAGCAACGCTACGAACCCGGCGACCTGAGTTCGATTCCCGCTCACGGCCAACACCAGTGACGATTATCTGTATATGTATTGGTCCTGGGCCTCCTGGGCCTCCCTTCAGTCGACTCAGCCTCAAATTAGTCCTTGGTGCGGTGTGTAAAAACATCACCACTGGGGAGACAAAGGCAGCCGGGCATGGTGCTGGCCACCCACCCCCTTGTGTGCCGTTCCGGCATTCATGCTCGCTAACAGCACTTACAATCTACACCAGGGGTCCTCAAACTTTTTAAACAGGGGGCCAGTTCACTGTCCCTCAGACCGTTGGAGGGCCGGACTATAGTTAAAAAAAACTATGAACAAATTCCTATGCACACTGCATATATCTTATTTTGAAGTGAAGAAACAAAACGGGAACAAATACAATATTTGAAATGAAGAACAAGTAACGTTAAATCAACAAACTTGCCAGTATTTCAATGGGAACTATGGGCCTGCTTTTGGCTAATGAGATGTTCAATGTCCGGTTCCATATTTGTCACTGCTAGTCGTAACAAGTGATGCAAGTGTGCATCCGTTAGTCTAGATCTGGTTGGAGATTTCAAATGTTTCATTCTGGAAAAAGTCTGTTCACAGACATAAGTGCTGCCAAAGATGGTTGCCATTTTGAGTGCATGGTTCCTGAGATGAGGATATGTCTCAGAGGGGAGAGATGCATAGAAATTATGAAGGCTGCTTGACTTGAATGCGTCTTTCAGAGAGTCACAATTCTGCAGTTCAGCCAGTTCCATTTGGTAAATTGTATCCACATTTTCAATGTCAATAGAAAATGGGTTACGGAAAAGCTGTATGTCCTGTTCATGGAGATGAAGCTCTTTAAATCTAAATTGGAACTCCTTTTGCAATTTTTCCAGTGAATCCACACATGTTTTGTTTGGGAATGCAACCAATGGTTTTTCCGCTAACAGATTTTGAGTTGTGGGGAGATGGCAGAAGTTTTCCTCCTTCACTTGTTTGATGAGGAGGCCTAATTTTACTTCAAATGCTTTGACATGTGATTGCATATCACAGATGAGCTTCCCCTTTCCTTGAAGTTGCACATTGAAACTGTTGAGTAGCTCTGTTACATCTGTGCCATTTCCATTCTGCATCATTGAGCTCTGGTACTTATTTGTTTTTTGAAAGCAGAAAAGCTGTAATCTGTGGAAGTAAGTCATAGAAACGTTTCAAAACTCTCCCTCGACTCAGCCAACGGAATTCTGTGTGGTACAGAACATCTTCATAGTCAACATTTAGCTCAGACAGAAATTCCTGAAATTGTCTGGTTTAGTGCATGAGCTCTAATGAAGTTAACACAAGATACCACAATTTTCATAACAGAGTCCCACTTCAGTAATTTACTACACAGCGCTTGTTGGTGGATGAGGCAGTGTATGGCTATTGGATGAGAATGGTTATATTTGTCCATCTCTTGGTTAATGAGAGCAATTACTCCTTTATTAGACCCCACCATGCTAGGAGCACCATCAGTTGTCACACTGGCTAGTTTAGCCCAGTTCAGCTCCAAACCATTCACAGTTTGGCAAACCTTTTAATAGATATCCTCTCCTGTAGTTGTTCCTTTGATGCTTTTCAGTGCAGCAAGCTCTTCTGTGACTTCGAAATAGTCATTCGTCCCACGAATAAAAAATTAGAAGTTGTGCAGAATCACGAACATCATTGCTTTCGTCGAGTGCCAAGGAAAAATAGGAAAGTTTTTTTGTGGAGTTTTGCAAATGCTGATGCAAATTGTCTCCCATTTCTTCAATCCTCCGTGTAATTGTAGGTCCTGAAAGACTCACTGTACTAAATAAATCGGCCTTCTCTGGACACATCTCTTTGGCAACAGAAAGAAGGCATTCTTTAACAAATTCTCCCTCCACGAATGGTCCTGCAGTGCACGCTATTAGCTTGGCAACTTGAAAACTTGCTCGCAGTGATGAAATATTTAGCTGCTTCTGCTTCACAAAGTATTTTGCTGAGTTAATGTATTTTTCAGTTTTAATATTTTATCTTTTCTCACTTCTCCGACCAAACAATCATATTTATCTTTATGTTGAGTTTCATAGTGTCGACGTAAATTGTATTCTTTGAACACAGACACTATATTCTGGCATATCAGACACACAGCTCTTTCCTTGTACTGCATGAAAAAGTAATCATAAGTCCACTGTTCTTTGAATATCCTACACTCCGAGTCAATTTTTCTCTTTCTTGACATCATTGTTTCCTAGGGAGTCAAAATTGCTATTAGTAAAATACCAATATATACACAGCACTACAAAAACAATACACCAGCAATAACTTTTCCCACACAGAGACATACAGACTGCACTGCCCATCAATGCAGTCTGATTGGGGAAACTCCGCTTTTACCCCAGGCTCACACTGGTGCGGGTGCCATTAAAAAGTTAATTACACCTGCAGTTTTGTTCACAGATCGCAGTGCGATCTGCGAACTCGCATAGGAATCTGATCGCATGGGGGAGAAGACCCATGCGATCCGATTCCACTGCAGGAAAAAAGAAGGCACATGTGCCTTTTTTCTTCCGAATCTAATGCAAGTTCAGCCATACAAGCATATGGCTGAACTCGCACTGCTCAGAGATCGCAACAGTATGAACCGGGGCTTACACAACATACAACATATAACCTCATGCAACTGAATAGAAATCAGAATATAAATGCACTTACTGTCATTTATATTGGGTTTCCTACTCCTCGGCTGTCTGTCACTGACCAGCACGGGAAAACAGCAGGCAGGCCCTCAAGAGATCAGAGATCACTCTGTTATTACCCCTCTATCATTTACTCAGCGGTGCGTGTGCTGGGGATCTACATCCCCAGCACACAGGAATATCACTGGGAGTGGAGCCGAGGGGCAAGTGAGGGAGCTGAGGGAGGGAGAGCCAGTCAAGCACAGCCAGGGGAGGGCTGGCAGCCTTAGGCCTGGGGGGCAATTCCAGTCAATTGGCCCATTGAACCATTCACCAGCGCAGCCCAATGAGTGCCCACCGCCGCAGCTCAATCAGTGCCCACCGCCGCAGCTCAATCAGTGCTCACCAGCGCAGCCAAATCAGTGCTCGCCACCGCAGCCCAATCAGTGCCCACCACCGCAGCCCAATGAGTGCTCACCAGCGCAGCCCAATTAGTGCTCACAAGCGCAGCCCAATTAGCGACCATGGGCCGGATAAATATCCTCGGCGGGCCGCATGTGGCCCGCGGGCCGTAGTTTGAGGACCCCTGATCTACACCATCTGAAACCTCATTTGCCAGTAAAAAATATGATAATTGTTTTTTTACCATTTTATCTGGCAACAAAACTGTCACCTTTTTTACAAAGAGTCATGTTTGCATAGACCACAATACCTGCAGTCATAATGCAAACAAAAAACATAACTCTGATAATGTATGCACTGTCCTTAAAGTTGATTGGTCCACACCTGAGACAGCTTTCCTTAGAGCCTTGTCTCACATGGTGTTGGACCACATGACGCCAAAAGGCGCACAACTCAAAGACAATGCACCATCAGAGTATGAGAGCTCGGGGTAAACATTTACACCATTGGAACCTCATTTGCCAGTAAAAAATATGATAATTGTTTTTTTACCCGTTTATCTGGCAACAAAAAAGGGTAAAAAAAACAATTATCACTTTCAATCTGTTAAAGTTTATACGGGGGATCTTTGTCTTTGTATGTCTTTCCCTCCTATTCCGCCACATCCATTCACATGGTGTCTTTCTGGCGCTCGCCCTTCATAAAATGCAGAGACCACAAGCTTGGCTAACAATGCCTCTTTATTCACACCAACGCCCCTTTCCCTTTATTCACACCACCAACAACACCACAACTTCAGTTTCATTTATTAGGTACTAGCTTTACTACCCGGCTTCGCCCGGGACTTGGATTCACCACGCCCGGCCGCCTTTGTCTCTCCAGTGGCGATGTGCACACACCACACCAGTTACTCGTTTGAGGCTGAGTCGACCTAGGGGAGGCCCAGGACCAGTTCGAATAATCGTCACCGGTGGTGGCCATGAGTGGGAATCGAACTCGGGTCGCCGGGTTCATAGCGCAGCGCGCTAACCACTACACTACCACTACCCCCCCACACACACACGCGTCCATAGGTATACATACACGCGCTTGCTGCAGACACACGCAACTTTCAGGGTGCGTACGGCAGTAAACGACAAAAAAAAAACTAATGCTGGGCGCAGAACGCCTTAGACCTGCAACACATTTGTATGGCACTTTACTCGCGGAGGGTTGGGGGGGGAATGCGTGACATGAGCAAGCAAACTGCGTAACGCTTCCGCATGTGAGTAACATGACAGAGATGTGACGTCACAGCTCACTTGCCGTGCAAAATATATCCATTATTGCCGCCCCCCCCTTCCCCCCCCCCCCCAAAAAAAGAAAAGTATATTTCTATAATTTTTGCATGGTGTACAGTCTGGAAAGTACCCACATGCCAAATTTCAAGTTTGTTCCATGTCGGCAAGTATGCTAAACATTTTGAACAGACACACATTCACACATTTCCCTTTTATATATATAGATAACCCTGTGAGCCATGCGGCTCTTGACTCGGGTGCAACCGCAACAAACAATAACATGAACAAGAAACATCTTAAAGTGACTACACGCAACAGAAAAATCTAGGAAAAACAGCAAAAGTCTTCCAGAAAAAACACCGTATTTCAACGTTGTGTGCAAAAATCCCAGTGGGATGCAAGTCAAACAATAACCATATGACAATTTAGATTAAAGTTATCAGGCTAACTCTTTACTACAACAAACAAACATGGTTAAACCAAAACGTTTTAAAAATCAGCAAAATAAAGCTATAAAAACAATGTAACAGTGATCATAGGAACTGATTCAAATTTATCAAATAAACGATATACATAACATGTACGACCAAACTTTGAAGCCATAGCTGGCTGCATGAGTCACTCCATAACAGCAGGAGTATCAGTAGCAGTATCAAAAAATTTCAACACACCTTTACAGATCAGTACACTATAATCAAAACTCAAAATCATACTTTGCAGCGGTCATCCGGAACGATACATTTGATTTCAGGCCATTCTGAATAGCAGTGGCAGCTAGGGTGTCCAACTCCTCTAGAGCAGTTTTGAGTGAAGATCTCACAGGTAGTGATCAAAGTTGCAGTTTATTGGCGATAGCATTCCAGACCCCGTGGGCATCAATAGAAAGGGCCCTTCAGTACAGTGATACCTCAGTTCACGAACGCTTCTGTTCACGAACAACTCGGTTCACGAACAGAAAAGTTCATAAAAATATGCTCCGGTTCACGAACTCCGCTTCGGTTCACGAACAGGAGCCGCGGCCATTTTAATGCTATGGTCGTGACTTCCTGTAGGAAGATCGTGGAGAGAAGAAGAGACACAGAAAGAAGTACTGTGAGTACTGTGAAGACACTTTCAGTGACTTTTTGCTTTTTGGTGTGCTTTTTAGCACATACAGTACTGTACTGTACAATACTGTACTTACTGTATTGTACAGTTCACCCGTTTGAGTGCTTACTGAAGTCATCTCAAGCAAGGTTAGTGTTCTCTCTTTATACATTACAATACTGTACAGTACTAATGTGTATTGTAATTTGTTTCATATTTTTGTGGTTCAAAAACCAAAAAAAAAGGTCAGAACGGATTAACCGGATTTACATTGAACCCTATGGGAAAATGTGCCTCGGTTCACGACCAATTCGGTTCGCGACCAGAGTCAGTTCACGAATTAAGTTCGTGAACCGAGGTATCACTGTTTTTGTACAGCAATAAGGAATGTGCAGCTGGTAAATGAGCGAAGACCTTAGGTCACATTTGTTCTTCGAAACAGTGAGGAGATCCAGCAGGTAGTCTGCTGATTTTTTTGTAAGTACATCATGACTAAATAAGATCTGATGCGCAAGCCGTTGATCATTAAGAGAAGTTAATCCAATGTAGAGATCGCAGTGGTGGGTCCTATATGGGCAGTTCAATGCACATCTTAAGGCCGAGTGATAAATTGAGCCAAGCTTCTTCAGTATAGTACTTGGGGCTGATTTATATACGACTAGCGGTTAGTACCCGGCGTTGCCCGGGCGAAAAAGGCAGACACATGTAGTTACACACGCAAATCCATTGATACACACACATAGAGTTACACGCACAAATGGACTCACACATACATACATAGACTGAACAACAACAACCGCCATTCGCCACTAAGTGGCGGTGATGTCACAACAACGCTTGTGCCAGGCTATGTGCACCTTGAGGCCACGTGAAGTGTCGAACGCCCACTGGAAAGAGGTCACGGGGCAAACCCAGATGGCACAGGTCGACTGACTGAGACGACTGGCTGATGCACCACCTGTGGCCCCTACTGTGGCAACTTTCTGTGCTTTAGCCACCCGGCGCTCCGCTCGTTGTTGTGAGCGTCGCTCCTCCGCCCTCCGTTGTTGTTGGAGGGTGACTGCCTCCAACTGGCCAGTAGCGTCCTTCAGGAGCCTGCTCCACAGTGGCCGATCTTGACACGGCTGGTACCAGTCATCCGCAAGTGGTCTCAGCTCCAAGTCCTCCTGTAGCACATCACTCCATGTCTTCACCAGCCCGTGCCGCGCCCGTTTAGCCCCCTCGATCCGGCGGAACAAAAGCTGTTTAGGCATGCGGTGGCTGGCCATGCAGGCTACATGACTCAGGCAATGCAGCCTTGCCTGCCGGAGGTCACCGATGGGACTTTGTCCACATCTTTCAAGGATTTGTGAGCTCCTCACACAATGCAGCCTGGTTAAACCCAGGATGGATCGTAGGCAGGCCAGCCTAAATGTTTCTAACCGGCGAAGATGTTCCATTAGGGGGGTCCAAGTTTCGCAAGCGTAGAGAAGGGAGGGAATAACCGTGGCCGAGAAGAACTGAAGCTTCGTGCGGAGTGATAGAGCAGGTAGCTTCCACACAGCGTTACGCAGCCAATGAAAAGATACTGCAGCTCGACTGATTCGGAGTGAGTCCTCTGCTGTTAAACCGGAGCCGGTCATTAGCACACTGCCCAGGGAAACTCTCCACTGTCTCCACAACTGCCCCATCACCAATTGGGAGTTGTGGGGGTGGAGTGTCCGATGGTTCAAAATAGCCAGGCAGGTGCTTAGCTTTGGTTGGGCTGATGGTAAGGCCCCACCTGTTGGTGGCAAGCTCCAGGTTCAGCAGCAGCACTTCGAACGCCTTCTCCGAGTGAGCAGCCATTAGCATATCATCGGCATACATAACGTGGTTGAGCAACAGGGAGCCATCCCTTGACCGCACCCGGGCATCGATCAGCCTCCCATTGTATCTGTAGCAGATGGGAATTCTTCCGGTACAGGCATTGAAGGCTCGACGAACTACGTGGTCCAATGTTGGAGCCAGAGGACATCCCTGTTGCACCCCAAGGTGTACAGGGAATGGCTCTGACTCACGGCCACGTAGTTAAGACGCGGGGCCGCTCACCATCATGAAGGTCCTTAAGGATGGCGATGAGTGGGTTCGGGACTCGGAAAGCACGAAGAGCAACCCAGAGGCCAGGCCTACTGATGGTATCATAGGCCTTGAGCAGGTTAATAAAGCACACGCATGGACTAAGATGCACACATGGACCTACAGACACGCAAAGAAATTGAATTACACTGACTAACATGGAGGCATGCACACACAGCGACTAACACACACACATATGGACTGACATACAGAAACACATCGACTTACAGACACACACACATATGGACTCACACACACATAGACATGCACTTGAGATACGCACACATGGAGTTACACACACATATCGACGTACACACATACAGCGACACACACACATACGTAGAGTGACACACACATTGCCGTACACACACATACACATGTGGACTGTCACACAGACATCCACTTGAGATATACACACATGGAGTTGCACACACATATATGGACGTACACACATACAGCGACTCACACACACACACCGACTCGCACACAGCAATACGTGGACTAAAACACACATTGACGTAAAGACACATGTACTTACACACACACACATATGGACTAAGACACACACACATGAACTTACACATACATAGACTGACACACACATAGCCCTACACACATACACATATGGACTGTGACACACAGATATCTACTTTAGATACACAGACATGGATTAACACACATGGACTCACACACAGACGCATTGACTTACACACACACATCGAGTGACACACATGTATAGACTTACACACACATGTGGACTAACACACACACATATGGACTGACATACACATCGACGTACACGCACACAGATCGACTGACACACGTGGACTAACACACACACAAAAACACTTTGACGTTGTCCTTTCGAAAAAGACACCCACATGGAGTTAAAGACACGCATGGCTCTACACGCACACACATATGGACTCAAAGACACACACATGGACTCACACACACACATCGACGGGCACAGCAATCCCCGATGATGGCACAGCTATCAGTATCGCAGTACTACGTATGAGTAAATAGCGTGACTTGAGCGATGGAAACAATAGAAATGCATTTAAGAAATAAGCAGAAATCACAGACTGGCAGTAGACCGTGGCAGCGTTATAAAAGCGCAGCAAAAAAAGGGGAAATTGAGCAACCCAAAAATCCAAAAAGAGTTTTGTGTACACAAACATAATTATTGTAACATGTCAACTCGTTTCATAATGGTAAACAATGAACCTGAGTTGTTATCTTCACACAAACATAATTATTGTAACATCTGTGAACTTAAATTTCGATTTAAAGCTTTCGTGACTGCAAGGATTCATCTTCTTGGTTCTTTCGGTAAAGTCACGTAGAATGGAAATCATAAAATAATAAAAATACAATTATTCTCACGACGTTTCGGCCACAACGCAAGCAGCCGTCCTCAGGTGTAGAACAGGTCTGTCGAGAAGACAGAGTCTGAATGACACGCGACTATTTAAGCTGGGATGGAGGGGCGAAGAGCGTCTTGACAAAATAATTTGCATATCAAGAGGAATTTAGCATATTTATGGGAAATGCAGATATGCGATTAGTACTACTTGTGAAATGCGTAGGAGGTTTGGCGAGGGGTTTAAAGTCATTATGCCCGTGCATTATGCAGGATTAGCAGCATCAAAGGGAGGGGATAGGGGTATGTATCTGCAGTAACTAGACCACCACGTAAACAACTAAAGTATAAACTACATAGTATCATCAGTATACTAAATATACTCTTCAATAAGCTGAGCTACTAACAGTAAGTAATACATTACAATTCTATGTCGCAAAAAATATAATATGCTTCCAGCTAAACTTTATTCTCTTACATCACACGAGTCTACACCGTACTATATAATGCCATAGACAAAGCCAACATAAAATTAAATACTGTATCGCTATACACCACCTTATACATTGTAATATTACACTATGTATTATTCTACCTACCCTACTGTATATCACACTGCTGTATATTCACTATACAATTATGATACTATATATTACTTTTTACATTGTATAAAACATTACAATTGTATTATAGTATAATAATTTGTGTGAGTGGTTTATTCAGCAGTGCTTTAGTCAAAGGTAAGTATTGCATAGTGGATAGTCCTACCATGAAAAAATTAAACGAGTTAGGACATGTCACACGTGTAAAATATTCATATACCGCGCAGGGTCTTGTTTTGTTTGTAAAAAGTGGTATACCCCGTGGCTTATATGCGGGAAAATACGGTAATTTAAGAGCAACTAGCTGATATTGTAGTTTGTTGAAATCGCCCTGGAGCTTAGCAATCGCGTCATCCGGAGAGCGGCCAGCAGTATCATGTCATCTGCAAACAGATTTACCCTGGAATGATCCAGGTCAGTGGCCAAGTCATTGACATAAAGAGAGAACAAGAGGAGGCCGAGGATGGAATCCTGTGTGACCCCTTTTGTTATCTTAACACTGTTTGACCTCCAACCATCTATGAATACAGTTTGGGTGCGAGAAGAGAGGTAACATTTTTAACCATTCTACTGCGTGTTTGGAGAAACGGAGGCAAATTAGTTTACTAAGCAGGGTGTTGTGGTCGACTGTATCAAAGGCTTTGGGCAAGTCAAGAAAAAAGACTGGTGCATACTGCTTATTAAATCTGTCAGTAAGGGAATTCCTAATCCTGAATGGCAAGGTGCATCTGGGATGAAAGAAAAACCTAAAGGAACAATGTCACCCAACGCCACCACGTAGTTGTATGCACCTGCCATGCCATTCCACAGAGTTCCAGTCCCAGGTCCTTCCAGCATGGAAACGTTGGACCTCAAGAAACGTTGGGATAAGGCGATTGCAGCAGAATATTCTGCCAAGGTCTCTAATCGGTTTTGGGGCTCTCGCTACTCTTGATGATCCAGAGCAGATGTGGGAAGCCTTGAAGCTAAGGACCCTTGCGGCCAGCAATTGGATGCTTTGGGAGTCAGGGCGAGGTCAAGGTGTCTCATCTCATCAGAGACACTGGAGACCATTGCGCAGAGTCGCTTCGCAGCAGTTGGAGGGTAACTCCAGCCTGCGCGGGCACCTGTCGCATCAGGTGAGAGCCTCATTGAGGAGGGATAGGGAGTGTTTGGTTGGGAAGCTGATGGGTGTTGTTTGAGAGTCATCTGTGTGTACGGGCGACTCCTGGCCGGTCTGTCCGGCCCTCAAACGCCTCCGCTGAAAACTCCGAACCTCGAGAGGCCTCACTCAAGGTGGCCGATGGATCTCTTGTATCAGATCCTGGAGACTGTAGTTGGGCTGTGTGGGTCGGGTACTTTTAGCAGCTCCTCGCTGCCTCCCCCTCCGGCTGTGAGGCTGGACGTGCCTGACGCTGCTCCCAAGGCTGCTGGTCCCCTGATATCTGAGCCCCCCCCATCAATGCATGAGATTCTGACAGCAGTGAGGAGGCCGAAGGGGGTAAGGCAGCTGGGATCTGTGGCATCACGGCCAAATTTCTGAAAGCCGGTGGGTACGATACGCTAAGGGGGCTCCACGTGGCGGTGATTGTTGCAGCATGGAGATCGGCCACTCTCCTTCCCAGCTGGAGACAAACCTGGAAGGGGAATGGAGACAAGAGCTAACTTCAACATATCTCTGGGACCGTTTTTGCCAGTATGAAAAAGATTAAATAATACTAGTAGGCTTTATCCTGTCTGGCAATAAAAACGGTTGTTTGGACAGTCCAGGACTTGATGCCTTTGAAATAGGTATTTATTTGGTGTTTGAGCATCTTTCGTTTGGCTGCATATAGTGGGAAAGAAGTTCAATACACACACATACATACATCTTAATACCTGTTTTGTTGCCAGAAAGGCGAAAGCCTATGCTTATTTTTTTCATCTGACTGCAACAATTACCACCGGGTGACACTGCTGTCGGTATCTGGTAAGATACCTGCCCAGCCAACCTTCTGATTCACCAGAGGCCAGAACAGGTCGGATTTACATTTGGAGCGAATCCTGGCTCCCCGCGCCTTGTTGGAGCACCGACCTGAAGAAGGACTTCGACTCGGTGCACTGGGGAACCTCCCTGTGGTTTGGCCTGCACTCTAGAATACCGGAGGGCATTGTTGATTTGATCTCCACCCTGTATTCCAGACCGCTGTTAAATCGTGAGTGGGGATGTTGTATATGTTGGAATTATGACATTTTTATAAAAATAATAAAAAGTTAATGAAATTTCGAAAAATTATGTTAATGTGTGTATTTATATGCATAATTTATGATAATCACGGAGATAATCGTAGTAATTTATGTGAATGCTTGCGATTATGTTAATGTGTGCAGTTATGACAATTAGGCTTAGCTTCGTTATCCAGAGTTGTATCAATCGGGATAAAACGATTATCTTTGATTAAACATTTATTGATTATCCGAGTCTGTTTATGTTATGTTAGGTCTCCAACTTCATATCTCATCGCAGGTAACAGTTCTTATGAATAAGACAGTTTTGCATGGACTTGGAAAGAAGCACTCGAACAGTTGGTGTTAAGCAATTTTAATTCTAAACAAACACATGACACTCTAATATGCAAAGGCGAAAGCATACGTCAATAAATTCATGAGCAAGATTATGCAATTAACGAAAATGAATGACTAAAACATTTCTTATTCATGTAACTCGACGGCAGCAACTGCTTTGCACGATCAGTTGATATTGAACGCACCACCTTGAAATGGCAACCCTTTTTGAAACGCAAAGATAACTTTTTGAAAGTCTTATTCGTGTGCGTGTTGTGTGTGCGTTGTCCCTTGTAAAATTAATTAAATTTTCCTTAGAGCCGGGAGTTGTGTCGTTAGCTTGTGGGGTGTGGGAGGGAATATACAAACAGCGGTCAGGTTCTCTCTGGCTTGGGCGTGGCCGCAGCGAGCCGTGCTGCTCCCTCGGTCGGGCGTGTCTCTGCTCATGCGCTCTCACTCTCCACTGCTGGACGACGAGTTGGCACGACGCTCGCCGGCGTGGTGCGCGATGATTCCGTCGTCGCTGCTGGACGTCTTGTCTGTTCTCACTGGGTGTTGGTCGGTGTTGTATATTTTGGGTTATGAAATTAGATAAAAATAATAAAAAGTAATAATTTTCCCAAAAATGTGCGCATTAATTATGTTAATGTGTGTATTAATATGCATAAATTATGATAATGTGTGTAATTATATGTATAAATTATGATAATCGCGGAGATAATCGTAGTAATTTATGCGGATGCTTGCGATTATGTTAATGTGAACAGTTATGATAATTAAGTTTAGTTTCGTTTATCCAGAGTTATATCAATCAGGATAACACGATTATCATTGATTAAACATTTAACGATTATCTTAGTGTGTTTTATGTTATTTTAGGTCTCCAATATCGTCGTCGCTCTCTCCTTGATCGCTCTGGACGTCGCGGCTGTGCGCGCTCACCGGCTTGGAGCGCTCTGGCGATGAACGATGGCTCTTGTTGCTCATCCGCTGCTGCTCGTCCTTTTCGATGCTTGCTTGGTCGACGCTTGGCGATTTCCGCCCTTTTACAGGTTGATTGCTTGTCGTCACTCGTCACTCTCTCTTCTCCGTGCTTTCCTTTGTTCGTGCAGCTGCCAGCTTCACTCGCACTTAACTTCGTTCTGCGAGAAGCGACACCTGCTATCGGCATCGGTGTTTGCTCCCTCACGACGCTCCGCCAGCCGGAGCACGGCTGAAACCCAGCCTCGACCCAGGTTGAACTCAGACTTCTGCGACTCGAACGACCCCTCCTCGTTCCATCACTTCTCGAGGCACGACGCGCCCCAGCTCCCTTGCGAGCCCCGTCGCAACGCTGCGTCGCAAGCCGAGTCGCGAGACTGAGCGCGACTTGAACAGACTGCACACAGGCTGTCACTATAACGACCCCTCGTCGTCCCATCTCTCCTCGAGGCACGACTGCCACAGCTCCCTTGCGAGCCGCGTCACAAGCCGAGTTGCGAGACTGAGCACGACTCGAACCAGACTGCTCATTCGTGATGTGCGCTTGTGTTTAAACTCAAAACGTGACTCCCCTCTCTGCGCATCTCTTGCGAGAGGAACAACAAACCAAAAAAACAGATGCCCTCGGAATGTCAGGCACAGACCCCCCCCCCCTCGCGACCCTTCTAACCCCCTAAGTATTTATTGGGCCATCTGTTTGTGCCGGACCGTTGGAGACAAAGGTGGCTGAGGAGATTTTTGCAATACATTTATGTGGTCCTGTGTGTTACATTTATTCTTGATATTTCTTATGAGTTCCCTTGGTCTTAGTATATCGTGGTTATTAATCGGTCTATGTTTAATGAATATTCGTAATGATCCTCGTTACATCATTATTTTGAGGGTTTTGCCAAGTTTAGTTATGCGTTTGCCTCCAGGGATTGGTGTTTTATTCTGAGTTATATTTTAATGTCCTGAGGTTAAGTGTAACTAAGTTTCCACTTAAGCTTTCTGGAATTCATATTCTTTAGTTTTTAGGAAGGTCATGTAGATAGAAAACATACCATACTAAATAATATATATGCGGTGAATACGAGTAATATAAGGGAATTACTAATAAAAACCCCCTATTGTTTGCTGGTTAATTCTTTTTGTTAAGTTTCTACTTTTCGGTAAGGAAAACGTTAAAGAAAACGCGAGTTGCAACAGTTGTTTTTCTCTGCTCTGCGCCTTATCCGTGCATCTCCAGATGTCTTGGGAGGTTAGGCTATCGACCTTTGTCCATCTGGATGACCTCTCTGTGCCCGAATTCTTACCGTTTAATGGCCCTCCCCGTTTCACAGATTCCTGGTGTGCTTGTGAGGAGTAGTGGGTTGTTTTCATTATTTAATTTAAAAATATATATAGATAAAAAAAAAAAATTTTGGAATTGTTCTTAATATCAATAAAAAAAAAGGGGTATAGACACAACAATCCGCCCTTTTGAAAATTATCAGGGGTCGATTTGGCCACTGGCGAATTTTCAAACAAAGTAAATGCCCTTTTTTTTCCGTTATGAATCCATCAGCCGCCCTCACTCTCGGCGGTTATTCCTTACCACGCGCGCGTACGTATCACAATCTTAACATGGTTACATTTGAAATAAGCAAAGAAAATAAAACAAAACGTTAAACATCGATACCACATGTTACATCGGTTCTCATCCATCATAACTACGGCGAATATTCATTTTTGTTAAATCCTGGGAAACGCTAGGTAGCGGTTTCGAACGCATTCCTTACAACGCGCGCATACGTATCACAATCTTAACATGGTTATATTTGAAATAAGGAGAAAAAAATTAACATCAAGGCAACAAGTTACATCGGTTCTTATCCATCATAACTACGGCGAATATAAATTTTTGTTTTTGTTAAATCCTGGGAAACGCTAGGTAGCGGTTTCGAACGCATTTATGTGTTACCTTCCTCATGTTACCTCCTTGCCATATTTTTTTCAAGCTCCGAGTGTCTGGTTTACCACTTATCACGCAGGTAACAGTTCTTATGAATAAGACAGTTTTGCATGGACTTGGAAAGAAGCACTCGAACAGTTGGTGTTAAGCAATTTTAATTCTAAACAAACACATGACACTCTAATATGCAAAGGCGAAAGCATACGTCAATAAATTCATGAGCAAGATTATGCAATTAACGAAAATGAATGACTAAAACATTTCTTATTCATGTAACTCGACGGCAGCAACTGCTTTGCACGATCAGTTGATATTGAACGCATCACCTTGAAATGGCAACCCTTTTTGAAACGCAAAGATAACTTTTTGAAAGTCTTATTCGTGTGCGTGTTGTGTGTGCGTTGTCCCTTGTAAAATTAATTACATTTTCCTTAGAGCCGGGAGTTGTGTCGTTAGCTTGTGGGGTGTGGGAGGGAATATACAAACAGCGGCCAGGTTCTCTCTGGCTTGGGCGTGGCCGCAGCGAACCGTGCTGCTCCCTCGGTCGGGCGTGTCTCTGCTCGTGCGCTCTCACTCTCCACTGCTGGACGACGAGTTGGCACGACGCTCGCCGGCGTGATGCGCGATGATTCCGTCGTCGCTGCTGGACGTCTTGTCTGTTCTCACTGGGTGTTGGTCGGTGTGGGTATCAAACACACGGCGCATTCGATGGCGCTCTTTCTCTCTTGGTGGCAGCTCCAGGCTTCTCCACTGCTGGATGATTGTTGGGTCGGCACGACGCTCGGTGACGCGGTGCGCGATGATATCGTCGTCGCTCTCTCCTTTATCGCTCTGGACGTCGCGGCTGTGCGCGCTCACCGGCTTGGAGCGCTCTGGCGATGAACGATGGCTCTTGTTGCTCATCCGCTGCTGCTCGTCCTTTTCGATGCTCGCTTGGTCGACGCTTGGCGATTTCCGCCCTTTTACAGGTTGATTGCCTGTCGTCACTCTCTCTTCTCCGTGCTTTCCTTTGTTCGTGCAGCTGCCAGCTTCACTCGCACTTAACTTCGTTCTGCGAGAAGCGACACCTGCTATCGGCATCGGTGTTTGCTCCCTCACGACGCTCCGCCAGCCGGAGCACGGCTGAAACCCAGCCTCGACCCAGGTTGAACTCAGACTTCTGCGACTCGAACGACCCCTCCTCGTTCCATCACTTCTCGAGGCACGACGCGCCCCAGCTCCCTTGCGAGCCCCGTCGCAACGCTGCATCGCAAGCCGAGTCGCGAGACTGAGCGCGACTTGAACAGACTGCACACAGGCTGTCACTATAACGACCCCTCGTCGTCCCATCTCTCCTCGAGGCACGACTGCCACAGCTCCCTTGCGAGCCCCATCGCAACGCCGCGTCACAAGCCGAGTTGCGAGACTGAGCACGACTCGAACCAGACTGCTCATTCGTGATGTGCGCTTGTGTTTAAACTCAAAACGTGACTCCCCTCTCTGCGCATCTCTTGCGAGAGGAACAACAAACCAAAAAAACAGATGCCCTCGGAATGTCAGGCACAGACCCCCCCCCCTCGCGACCCTTCTAACCCCCTAAGTATTTATTGGGCCATCTGTTTGTGCCGGACCGTTGGAGACAAAGGTGGCTGAGGAGATTTTTGCAATACATTTATGTGGTCCTGTGTGTTACATTTATTCTTGATATTTCTTATGAGTTCCCTTGGTCTTAGTATATCGTGGTTATTAATCGGTCTATGTTTAATGAATATTCGTAATGATCCTCGTTACATCATTATTTTGAGGGTTTTGCCAAGTTTAGTTATGCGTTTGCCTCCAGGGATTGGTGTTTTATTCTGAGTTATATTTTAATGTCCTGAGGTTAAGTGTAACTAAGTTTCCACTTAAGCTTTCTGGAATTCATATTCTTTAGTTTTTAGGAAGGTCATGTAGATAGAAAACATACCATACTAAATAATATATATGCGGTGAATACGAGTAATATAAGGGAATTACTAATAAAAACCCCCTATTGTTTGCTGGTTAATTCTTTTTGTTAAGTTTCTACTTTTCGGTAAGGAAAACGTTAAAAAAAACGCGAGTTGCAACAGTTGTTTTTCTCTGCTCTGCACCTTATCCGTGCATCTCCAGATGTCTTGGGAGGTTAGGCCATCGACCTTTGTCCATCTGGATGACCTCTCTGTGCCCGAATTCTTACCGTTTAATGGCCCTCCCCGTTTCACAGATTCCTGGTGTGCTTGTGAGGAGTAGTGGGTTGTTTTCATTATTTAATTTAAAGATATATATAAAAAAAAAATCTTTTTTTTGAATTGTTCTTAATATAAATAAAAAAGGGGTATAGACACAACAGGGGGGTGCCGCTGACTTCTTCCCGGTGAATGCCTGGGTGAGGCGAGGGTGTGATTTTGGCCTCCACTCTATTCAACATTTGCATGTACTGGGTGTTGGGGCTGGGTATCGCACCAGGGCCATCATGGTGCATTCTACGGACAGTCCAGGTTTTACTGAGCTGGACTTTACCGATGATGCGGTGATATTCGCGGAGTCATTGAATACCGTAAAGGAGGCGGCCCTAGCTGGGACTGGGAAGGGAGCTGGCCTTGCATCTCGCCGTGCGTGTTCCGGAGGGCTGTGGAGTAGGAGGGTTAACGCGACCGCACGACGTGTAGGCGTACATCCCCTGATCTGATCTGCAAGCCATTCTGTTAATTCAAGGCTGTCACGAAGGAAGGGGCTATGCTTTATCAGCCATGGCCTGCAGTAGTTTGACAGTCGGGGGCGATACTGCTGTGCGCCATCTCAATTGAGTAATTTGCTGTTAACTTTGCAGCATTTGGATGTTTGGACAATACCAGTTACGTTGTGTCGATTTTGCTATGGAAGGAAACCCACACAGAACAAGAGAGAATGTACAAACTGCACGCATAAAGGCATTCGAGTTGGGAATCGAACCCGGGACCTTCTCATTTTCTTTGGGTCTTTCAGTAAAGTCATGTAGATAGACGCTTCGATCGCAACACAAGCGTTTGTCATCAGGAAGAGGGGGTTAGCATCTAAAGGGATAGTTGTGTGGAAACCCTCCCCGTAGAGGCGGTTAAATCTTGACTTAAAGCCTTCGTGACTGCAGAAATTAATATTATTTGGGTCTTTAGGTAAAGTCCCGCACAATCCGCAGAATTATTCGATGCTCAGATACCTCGTTGCGACTCTACCGTGAGCGTTGTTTTGAGTGGCGTGCGTTTGTTGTGCTGGGCAGCGTGGCGTGCGTGCAGGCCCACAAGACGCAACGCCATTGCAGCGGCGTGCGAAACAAAACCATCTACGTGCCTCTGGGCACCTTCAGCGAAGGGCATCTGCTGAGCGGTGAGGCTACCTACTGTCCCCACTCACCACCACCTACTCTCCCACCCACCACCACCTACTACCACCTACTGTCCTCAACCACCACCTACTGTGCCACCCACCACCTACTGTCCCCACCCACCACCACCTACTGTCCCCACCCACCACCACCTACTGTCCACACCCACCACCACCTACTGTGCACACCCACCACCACCTACTGTCCACACCCACCACCACCTACTGTGCCACCCACCACCTACTGTCCCCACCCACCACCACCTACTGTCCACACCCACCACCACCAACTGTCCACACCCACCACCACCTACTGTCCACACCCACCACCACCTACTGTCCACACCCACCACCACCTGTCCACACCCACCACCACCTATTGTCCACACCCACCACCACCTGTCCACACCCATCACCACCTACTGTCCACACCCACCACCACCTACTGTCCACACCCACCACCACCTACTGTCCACACCCACCACCACCTACTGTCCACACCCACCACTACCTACTGTCCACACCCACCACCACCTACTGTCCACACCCACCACCACCTACTGTGCCACCCACCACCTACTGTCCCCACCCACCACCACCTACTGTCCACACCCACCACCACCTACTGTCCACACCCACCACCACCTACTGTGCCACCCACCACCTACTGTCCCCACCCACCACCACTTACTGTCCACACCCACCACCACCTACTGTCCACACCCACCACCACCTACTGTCCACACCCACCACCACCTACTGTGCACACCCACCACCACCTACTGTCCACACCCACCACCACCTATTGTCCACACCCACCACCACCTACTGTCCACACCCACCACCACCTACTGTGCCACCCACCACCTACTGTCCCCACCCACCACCACCTACTGTCCACACCCACCACCACCAACTGTCCACACCCACCACCACCTACTGTCCACACCCACCACCACCTACTGTCCACACCCACCACCACCTACTGTCCACACCCACCACCACCTATTGTCCACACCCACCACCACCTGTCCACACCCATCACCACCTACTGTCCACACCCACCACCACCTACTGTCCACACCCACCACCACCTACTGTCCACACCCACCACCACCTACTGTCCACACCCACCACTACCTACTGTCCACACCCACCACCACCTACTGTCCACACCCACCACCACCTACTGTGCCACCCACCACCTACTGTCCCCACCCACCACCACCTACTGTCCACACCCACCACCACCTACTGTCCACACCCACCACCACCTACTGTGCCACCCACCACCTACTGTCCCCACCCACCACCACCTACTGTCCACACCCACCACCACCTACTGTCCCCATCCACCACCACTTACTGTCCACACCCACCACCACCTACTGTACCCATCCACCACCACTTACTGTCCACACCCACCACCACCTACTGTCCCACCCACCATCACCTACTGTCCACACCCACCACCACCAACTGTCCCCACCCACCACCACCTACTGTCCACACCCACCACCACTTACTGTCCACACCCACCACCACTTACTGTCCACACCCACCACCACCTACTGTCCACACCCACCACCACCAACTGTCCCCACCCACCACCACTTACTGTCTCGCCCACCACTACCTACTGTCCACACCCACCACCACTTACTGTCCACACCCACCACCACCTACTCTCCCACCCACCACCACCAACTGTCCCCACCCACCACCACCTACTTTCCCCGCTCACCACCACCGACTGGTGTGTTAGGCCGCACCGGCGTACTGCCAATACATCCATTTAGCTGCTGAACACACTGTCCTGTGCAAGCACGGAACAGAATGGTTTTACTGTAGATAAGACGAGCAATGTGATGCCAGTGGCTTTGTTGTTGTGTGGCGGTGGCGCTTTGCGGGTTCACAGATTATCGCTTCCTGGAGGATGTCGGCCGGGCGGTGGAGAACTCGACGCGGGACACAGTGATGCACGGATACGGCCACAGGAAGACCGTACGTGACTCCTGCCACCTGTCTTTGTTAAGTTTGGTTACCCGAAAAAGTCTCACTGTGTCTCAAGACTTTTTCGGGAGGGTCCTTTTAAAGTTTTCGTACTGCGTGCGATCCCAATTGAGTAATTTGCAGGTATTTTTTTTTGCATGGGTTGTTTTAAGCTATGGGAGGAAACTGTAGAATCCGGAGATAGCCCATTGCAGCACAGGGGCAGAGAACATACAAACTCGACACCACGCAGAAAGCCACCCGAGTTAGGAGTCATACCCAGGACCTTCTTGCTGTGTCCACGTTTGTTTCCGGCAGGTGAGCGTCTTGAGGAATTATGCGCGGAGAGATGGCGTCAATCTGCGCATGCTGCCCGCCGGCTTGCAGAGGCACCGCGACAACTTCTCCTTCTTCCACAAGCGGTGAGACGGGACGACCCCTCTTGTCCTCATGTTAAACACCCCCCCCCCCCCTCCACTAAAACGTTGCTGGCTGCTGTAGACACGTCTCGTGGAATTTTGGTAGGAAGAGGTTTAACATTTTCTGTTTTGTTTTGGTGATGCCTCAATAGACAAGGATGAGTCTCATTTGCTGGAGTGATCTGGCGCTTTAGTCTACCGGTAAGGGTCGATGATTGCTGATGTCCTGATTAAGTAATTTGCGGTGTAATTTCCAAACTTGGAAAATTTAAACTCCGATGCTATCACACAACGGCCCCCTCTTTAACGTCCACTGAGAAGCAGACGGTGCGTCATGTTATCGCGGTCGTTACACTGGGTAATTATTGGGGCGGCCGCTGTATTTGAGCCCGCGTCACCGCCACCTGAAGTCGCCTCTACCCACACCGCACGCAACCTGAACACCAACGGGGTTTGTGGTGAACCCATCATACTGATGTTGGGCGGACATGTGCGGGGAGGGATTTAAGAAACCTACACCGTTGCCGGGACATGGAGTCCAACCGGTACCCTCTAGGTCGCGAGTCCAGCACGCTGACCATTACTTCACCGCTGTGGTAGCAGCTCCCTTTGTGTCTCAGTTACAAAAGTAAACATTGTTGCATTTATTGCTCATGCTGTGTCCGTGTTTGAAACCGGTCACCGGGTTTTTACCATGTGTGTTAATGATGTTACCAGTAAACGCAAAAAATACAAATGTTTATGGCGATGCTTGTTCACAAAGCAAGACTCATTTTCAGTGGGGTCCTGCCAAGATTCTGCAGTAGGGAGCAATGTTGCTGCTATGTATAATTCCAATTGAGTAATTTGCAGGTACATGTTCAGTACTGGGACGTTTAGCGATTACCAGTTGCATCGAGTGCGTGAGTGTTTAGCGTTTATATTCTTTATGAAGAGCAGCGTCCCCCATGTAGCGCTGTGAGTGCGTCTGTGCTGATTGCTGCCTGTGCTGGGCTGGGTGGTGCGCAGGGAGAAGAGCTTCTTCTGGACCGTGAAGCTCATCTTCCCACAGAGTCGGGCAGAGTTCACGGAGCGCAGGTAAATGCACCACGGCACACGCATCACTGGCACGTCACACTGCGACAGGAGGCGTCACGCACGTCACACGTCACACTGACACACGTCATTACGTATGTCGTAACATGTTACACTGACACATGGCGTCACATCACACTGATATACAACGCCACACTGATGCATCATCAACAACTGGCATTCAGCACTAAGTGGCGGTGGCGTCACCGCAACACTTGTCCCAGGCTAGGTGCACTTTAAGGCCTGGAAGTCACAGAACAGACCCAGGTGCCATCGGTTGCATGACTGAGACGATTGGCAGATGCATCAGCTGTACCCTCTACTATTCCAACTTGCAATTTTTTAGCCACCCGGCTCTCTGCTCGTTGTTGTGACCATTGCTCCTCTGCCCTCCATTGTTGCTGAATGGCGACTGCCTCCAACTCACGAGCAGAGTCCTTCACGAGCCACCTCCACAGAGGCCAATCTTGACACCACTGGTACCAGTCATTGGCAAGTCCACTTAGTTCCTTATCCTCATACCATATCATTTGATCTCTTCTCTAGTCCATGCTGTGCCCATTTAACCCCCTCTATCTGGCCGAAAAAAATCTGTGTGGGCTACTTGACCCAGCCAATGCAGCCTTGCCTGCTGGAGGGGCTCACTGATGGGACATTGTCCAGATTTTTCAAGGATTTGTGAGTTCCTCACACAATTCAACCTGGTTAAACCCATGATGGATCATAGTCACACCAGCCTGAATGTTTCTAACCAGTGAAGATGTTCATTTCAGGGGGGGGGGGTTATGTTTTGCAAGCATTGAGAAGGGAGGGCATGACTGTGGCCGAGAAGACTGAAGTTTTGTGTGGAGTGACAGACCAAGTCACTTCCACACAGCATTTTGCAGATAATGCCTCCCAACTGATTTGGAGTGAGACCTCTGCTGTCAAACCGTAGCTGGTCATAAGCACACTGCCCAGGTATGGACATTTTTCTACTCTCTCCACTGTGTTGTATATATTCGGTTTTGAAAAAAATAGAAAAATAATAACATTTAATGAAAATTTTACAATGTGTAATTCCAAATGTATGCAAATTTGTGTAATTATGCAAAATGGTGGTATGCTAATTAGGAAGGTGTAATTGTATTAAGTTATGCAAGTGTATGTGCTTATGCTAATGTATGCAATTAGATAATTAGGCTATGCTTCGTTGTCTAGGGTTGTATTATCAACCGGGATAATACAATGAAGGTGTAATTGTATGAAGTTATGCGAGTGTATGTAATTGTGATAATTAGGCTCTGCTTCGTTGTCTAGGGTTGTATTATCAGTCGTGATAATACAATGATTCTCGTTTAAACTTTTACTGATTATGTTTTCATGTGTTCATGTCGGGTCTTAAAATTCAGATCTCACAACAGGAAACAGTTCTTATAATTAAGATTATTATGCATGAACTTAGGAAGGCACCACCCAGACTCTTCTGTGTTAAGCAACTTTAATATCTAAAAACACTTTAACATGCGAACACTTATGCTCAGAATTGTTAACACGGTACTCCTCGATGTCCTACTCATTAATCCTTACATTTAACCCTCAATGGTTACGTTTGTTAAACTGGGTAACAGAACAATCGGCGAATTCCTCAGAGTTGAGCGAGCATACACGGTGATAGGAAAAAGTCCTTGATATTAATGTGACAATATTCATACAAACATGTGACTAAAGCAAAAGTAGTTATCAATTAATTGGTAAGATTATGCAATTAACGAAAACAAATGACTAAAATACTTCTCAACAATCGTTTTCATGTAACTCGAATGGCAGAAATGCTTTTAACAATCAGCTGATATTTAACGCACCACCTTGGAACGGCAACCCTTCTTGAAACACAATGATAACTTTTTGGAACAATCTTATTGGTCCCTATATGCGCGGTATGTGTGTGTCTTCTTTGCCACTTGTTGACTTGGCGGCTTACGCGGTACAGCGTTCCTTGTACTGAAAATACCTCGGGTTCCCGGCAGGGACGGCATGTGTTTGTATTGAACACATGGCGCTCTTGCATGTGCTAACACTCTTCCTCTTGGCGTTACCAGCTCTCTCCTCTGCTGGTTGGTTGAGTTAGCGCGATGCTCGCGTAGGCGGTGCGCGATGATTCCGTTGTCAGATAGCGCTCGCAGCTCGTCTGCTGGTCGCCGTTCCTCACTCTTGTCTTGGTTCCCAGCTGGTGCTGGTCGGTGTGTGTGTGGGTCAAACCCACGGTGCCCTCGCCGGCGCTCTTCTCTTCCTCATGGGCAGCTGGTCAGGCTCTTTTCACTGCTCCATGCTCTCTCCTTGCAGGCAGCTGCCATCTTTGCTGGCACTCAGTGGTGCCTCTCCCCTTTGGCGTGCAGCTACCAGCTTCACGCGGGCACCCGGTGGTGTCTCTCCTGCCCTCCTTCAGGGCCGCGCTGGCTCAGGCTCTTTCCACTGCTCTGTGCTCTCTCCATGCTCTCTCCCTTTGCATGCAGCTGCCAGCTTCACGCAGACACCCGGTGGTGCCTTTCCCGCCCTTACTTCAGGCTGCGCCAGCCAGCTGTCTCCATGCTCTCTCCGCTGCTCCATTCTCTCTCTGTGCTGTATTTCTCCGTCCCTTATCTCGAATTGCGAGGGGGTTTCTTTGTCAAATCTACTTTGATCGATAGCCATACTTTTTGTGTGATCTGTTGAGGGGTTTGAGTACCACCAGGGCATCTTTCCAATCCTGTGGAACCCATCCATTGGTCTAGACCAGGGGTCCTCAAACTTTTTAAACAGGGGGCCAGTTCACTGTCCCTCAGACCGTTGGAGGGCCGGACTATAGTTAAAAAAAACTATGAACAAATTCCTATGCACACTGCATATATCTTATTTTGAAGTGAAGAAACAAAACGGGAACAAATACAATATTTAAAATGAAGAACAAGTAAAGTTGAATCAACAAACTTGCCAGTATTTCAATGGGAACTATGGGCCTGCTTTTGGCTAATGAGATGTTCAATGTCCGGTTCCATATTTGTCACTGCTAGTCGTAACAAGTGATGCAAGTGTGCATCCGTTAGTCTAGATCTGGTTGGAGATTTCAAATGTTTCATTCTGGAAAAAGTCTGTTCACAGACATAAGTGCTGCCAAAGATGGTTGCCATTTTGAGTGCATGGTTCCTGAGATGAGGATATGTCTCAGAGGGGAGAGATGCATAGAAATTATGAAGGCTGCTTGACTTGAATGCGTCTTTCAGAGAGTCACAATTCTGCAGTTCAGCCAGTTCCATTTGGTAAATTGTATCCACATTTTCAATGTCAATAGAAAATGGGTTACGGAAAAGCTGTATGTCCTGTTCATGGAGATGAAGCTCTTTAAATCTAAATTGGAACTCCTTTTGCAATTTTTCCAGTGAATCCACACATGTTTTGTTTGGGAATGCAACCAATGGTTTTTCCGCTAACAGATTTTGAGTTGTGGGGAGATGGCAGAAGTTTTCCTCCTTCACTTGTTTGATGAGGAGGCCTAATTTTACTTCAAATGCTTTGACATGTGATTGCATATCACAGATGAGCTTCCCCTTTCCTTGAAGTTGCACATTGAGACTGTTGAGTAGCTCTGTTACATCTGTCAGAAAGGCAAGGTGCCATTTCTATTCTGCATCATTGAGCTCTGGTACCTCTTTGTTTTTTGAAAGCAGAAAAGCTGTAATCTGTGGAAGTAAGTCATAGAAACGTTTCAAAACTCTCCCTCGACTCAGCCAACGGACTTCTGTGTGGTACAGAACATCTTCATAGTCAACATTTAGCTCAGACAGAAATTCCTGAAATTGTCTGGTTTAGTGCATGAGCTCTAATGAAGTTAACACAAGATACCACAATTTTCATAACAGAGTCCCACTTCAGTGATTTACTACACAGCGCTTGTTGGTGGATGAGGCAGTGTATGGCTATTGGATGAGAATGGTTATATTTGTCCATCTCTTGGTTAATGAGAGCAATTACTCCTTTCTTAGACCCCACCATGCTAGGAGCACCATCAGTTGTCACACTGGCTAGTTTAGCCCAGTTCAGCTCCAAACCATTCACAGTTTGGCAAACCTTTTCATAGATATCCTCTCCTGTAGTTGTTCCTTTGATGCTTTTCAGTGCAGCAAGCTCTTCTGTGACTTCGAAATAGTCATTCGTCCCACGAATAAAAATTAGAAGTTGTGCAGAATCACGAACATCATTGCTTTTGTCGAGTGCCAAGGAAAAATAGGAAAGTTTTTTTGTGGAGTTTTGCAAATGCTGATGCAAATTGTCTCCCATTTCTTCAATCCTCCGTGTAATTGTAGGTCCTGAAAGACTCACTGTACTAAATAAATCGGCCTTCTCTGGACAAATCTCTTTGGCAACAGAAAGAAGGCATTCTTTAACAAATTCTCCCTCCACGAATGGTCTGCTAGTGCACGCTATTAGCTTGGCAACTTGAAAACTTGCTCGCAGTGATGAAATATTTAGCTGCTTCTGCTTCACAAAAGTATTTTGCTGAGTTGTTAATGTATTTTTCAGTTTTAATATTTTATCTTTTCTCACTTCTCCGACCAAACAATCATATTTATCTTTATGTTGAGTTTCATAGTGTCGACGTAAATTGTACTCTTTGAACACAGACACTATGTTCTGGCATATCAGACACACAGCTCTTTCCTTGTACTGCATGAAAAAGTAATCATTAGTCCACTGTTCTTTGAATATCCTACACTCCGAGTCAATTTTTCTCTTTCTTGACATCATTGTTTCCTAGGGAGTCAAAATTGCTATTAGTAAAATACCAATATATATATACAGCGCTACAAGAACAATATACCAGCAATAACTTTGCCCACACAGAGACATACAGACTGGACTGCCCATCAATGCAGTCTGATTGGGGGAACTCCGCTTTTACCCCAGGCTCACACTGGTGCGGGTGCCATTAAAAAGTTAATTACACCTGCAGTTTTGTTCACAGATCGCAGTGCGATCTGCGAACTCGCATAGGAATCTGATCGCATGGGGGAGAAGCCCCATGCGATCCGATTCCACTGCAGGAAAAAAGAAGGCACATGTGCCTTTTTTCTTCCGAATCTAATGCAAGTTCAGCCATACAAGCATATGGCTGAACTCGCACTGCTCAGAGATCGCAACAGTATGAACCGGGGCTTACACAACATACAACATATAACCTCATACAACTGAATAGCAATCAGAATATAAATGCACTTACTGTCATTTAAATTGGGTTTCCTACTCCTCGGCTGTCTGTCACTGACCAGCACGGGAAAACAGCAGGCAGGCCCTCAAGAGATCAGAGATCACTCTCGATCATTTACTCAGCGGTGCGTGTGCTGGGGATCTACATCTCCAGCACACAGGAATATCACTGGGAGTGGAGCCGAGGGGCAAGTGAGGGAGCTGAGGGAGGGAGAGCCAGTCAAGTGCAGCCAGGGGAGGGCTGGCAGCCTTAGGCCTGGGGGGCAAGTCCAGTCAATTGGCCCATTGAACCATTCACCAGCGCAGCCCAATGAGTACCCACCGCCGCAGCTCAATCAGTGCCCACCGCCGCAGCTCAATCAGTGCTCACCAGCGCAGCTAAATCAGTGCTCGCCACCGCAGCCCAATCAGTGCCCACCACCGCAGCCCAATGAGTGCTCACCAGCGCAGCCCAATTAGTGCTCACAAGCGCAGCCCAATTAGTGACCATGGGCTGGATAAATGTCCTCGGCGGGCCGCATGTGGCCCGCGGGCCGTAGTTTGAGGACCCCTGGTCTAGACTGTTATAATTATGTCATATAGGGCAGTCTGCATACTATCGCCACCCCTTCCTCAGCAGTTAGCTTGGGAGATCACCTCTGCCCAGCGCTTTTTCTGGTCTCAGACTTCCAGCCACTCACAGAGGGTGATTACTTATTCCAATATTTGAGGCACCGCAGCCTGAGCAGGATCATCCCCACTTTGCCCCATAGTGTTTTCTGGGCTGAGGGGCCCTCCCCCAAGACCTCACAGAAATGCTCAGCAAACCTGCAAACTTCTTCTTCTGGGGTCAGAAATTTGATCACCTTTGATTCTTCTAAGGATGGTGAATAGGTGTTGCGCTGTCCCTTTTTCTCAACCAGCCGAACACCTCCATTAGTCAGGGTCTCTGTGGAGGTTTGTACCGCGTACCAAAAGCAGCCATTGCAGCTGCATGAGCCACAGTCCTAAATCTCACCCGTTTCCTCTCGGCATCAGAAGGAGGGGGACAATGCTATCCCCAGCTGCAAGCGATGATGAAATTCTCGCTTGAAACATTCATCAGCTAGCTGAGACCATGCCACTGTGAGTTTGAATGGGGTACTAGATGTACACCAAACCACCTCAGTGGAATAATGTCAGGTGCATTTTACAGATGAAAAGCTGATGGTGAGTGAGCTGATGGTGAGTGGGCAGATCCGCTCCACATTAGGTCCTGGTGTCAAGGACATGGGCCTGCATCTAATGTTTTGTCACTATATCGTCTAGCAGATGTTCTTGGTCTGACCTGACGTGCATTCATGATGTTCTTTGGATGCCTTGATTCCAGAACAGCGTGTTGGTAATTACAAGCCGATGGGCTGGACAAATGTCGAGCAGCCTCTTACGATTGTTATTGAGTAGATCTTCTAATCACTCCAGCCCAGGTTCCAATGTCATGACCCACTCGGACATTAAAGTCACTCAACAGGATGATCTCCTGAGGGGCCACTTTAGCTCGCACCTGTGACAGGAGGTCATTAAAGGCATGTGACCCATTGGCCTTGTCTGCATCCCTCCACTGATCTTCATCTTCGATTGGGGCATAGGCCACCACCACCATTCCTTGCCTGCCGTTGATGGGGAGGCGAGCCCACAGTAGCCTAGAACTTACAGCTTCCCACACCTCACCGCCATGGTTCGACGCCTCCTTTATTCTATTGTTCAGAATAAGAGCCACTCCCTAGTCTTCTTCCCCGAGTAGAGGACTATCCAGCCCCCATATAATATACTGGAGCCAGAGTCAGCTCACCGGACCTCCTGAATTCCACAGATCCAGGCGATACTGGTCCAGCTCCTTACAAAGGATTGGCAGCCTCCACAGTGAACATTAGAACATTCCACGTGGGCACTCCCAGTGGTTTTTTGCCATTTGTGGAAGAACCCAGAGGTTGCAGGTTGAGTCTCCTGGCTCCGCCAAATGGGGTTTGGTCAGGAGACGTCATACACGCCTGTTCCCCCGGGGCCTCCGGCACATGCTTAGTTCGATTTTATCATGTGGTTTCATGGTAATTGAATTGAAAGTGGAGGGGTTACCAGTGCCTCGCACCCGTCCAGAACTCCTGTTGGCCGCTGTGGTGGCTAGGAGCACCATGAGGTGAACAGCTGATTGGAATTCCCCCCCCCCGCCCCTTGGCTTTGCTCCCAACCAACACATCGTCACCATCCGGCACCACTAAGGAGGTAGGGAGTGGTTGTTTTTGCCGGACCACACGCATCGTACTGACACGCGGCATCGCACTAACATGCAGCATCACACACGTCATACTGTGATACAAGGCATCGCACGTCACATTAGCACACGGCGCTGCTGTGTTTCGCAGGTACAGGCTGTTGTAGGGGCGATGATGCCACGTGTAATATCCAACTGACTATTGTTGTTTTTCATTCCATCATCGTTTCCCAAGCAAACAAAGCAAGAGTGCATTGATCTGTAGAGCTTAGTATTGGTGTCCAGTGTCTGGTGTCTGTGTGTGTCTATGTATTCAGGGTGGCCGGGAGCCAGAGCCTCGCCGATTTGCTGACTCGCTACGTGGGGACTGACCATGTAGAGCCAGTCACACGACAAAGGTGAGGACAATAATGGGTGCATAGAATGTCACAGTGGAGAAGGAGAGCGTGCAGGCTGGCAAGTTATCCAGGGGTCCCACTCAGAATGGCATCGTACCGTGCGGGAGAGAAGCTGTTGGTTAATCATCCACATACCAAGACAGAGATCCAGACATCTAAATACAAAAGCCACTGGTACCACCGCATGTCACTCCCAATGCTCTTTACCCTCCGCCAGGCCCCACAGCTTCTGCAGCTGCTGCACAGCAGGCACGCCGCAATGTCCCAGCATGTGTACTGAGACTCGTATAGAGGCCCCATAGATTATCACAAAGACCCATAGACTCGCACAGAGATCCATACAACTGGCACCATCTAGTTAGTGCTTTTATTCATTTTATTTTCTGGGCTTGTGGAGACCACTCATGCCTATAAAACTATAAAAAAAAAATATTTTACGAGGTAAATTCCACTGAGCTATATAAATATTTTTAAGAGGCAGACCACAAATTATAGCTCAACAAAGTGCGTATCATGTGGAAATTTATCGTGGCTAAATACTCTAAACACTTGTTTCTAAATGTGGAGAGAAAAACTCGAGGACCCGGAGAAATATCTACGTGACCACGGGGAGAGAGACATGCAAACTCAAAATATGCAGGTGCCAGGGTTGGGATCGTGCCCACGACCTGCTTATCAGGCGAGGAAGTTAACATCTCGCCACCGTGGCTGCCCTCGTCGATCCTACTGCACACGTTAAATACCCAGTGAAACTGGTTTTGTCTCGTGAAATGAAATGACCCAAAGGGATGTTAATTGACAGAAACATTCAATTGGATTTAGGCCCATCATTACACTCGTATGTAAGTACGAGTCTAATACAACTGCAAGTGAAATTATACAGAATCAACAGCTTAGCATCAAATTGTGGTTTAGACAAAATGGTAACTATAGACATTTTTGACATAAGAACTTACAATTGCCAAAAGGATGACGTGATAATATCTTGTATTTGTAATGAGAGAGCGCCATCTAAGGGACGACGAGGGGTAATTGCATAGTCACTGCTGGGTAACTAATATCCAATCAGAAGGAAGGGTTCCATCTGGGCCAAAGGTAACGGGCGGAGCTCGTGGGTATGTACGGGAGCCATCGGGGAAGGTTTCAGGAGGGGGTGTGGTGTGGCTAGAGGCGGAGCTTATCTCCGCCGAGAGCAATATAAGGAGAGGCAGTGAGAGGACTCTGGGTCGGTGTGGGGAGCCTGGAGTCCGGACTACATCATCACCTACCTCTACCCGCCACCGGTCACGTGGCGGGCTCTGCCAGCGAAGCCTTCTCTCCTCCCAGCGCGCCGCCAGCCAGCGGTGAGCATGGAGAGAGAGACATGCCGCGACGGTGGAAGAGGGAGAGCGCGCGTTACGGCAACAGAGAGAGGGACGCCATCCGGAGAGAGAGCGGAGCTGTGCAGTTGTCGTTAATAATGAAAGACGCCAGTCAACATTCGTTGTGAAAGTGCTTTATTACATATTCATCCAGGAGAGACTATTTGAGTCTTAGGACTCCTTTTGTCAAGAGGTTCATGCATTGAGATATTTTCCTACAATTCCAGTCAAGAGTGGAGTTCTTTGTGTCCTGTGAAGATGAATGTTCAACTTGCTGAGTGGCCCTGATCCAGTTGTTGTCATACTACACTGCTATGGTGGGGCCCAGTCTTTGCAAAGCACAGATCGTATTATAATGAGGGAAAACAACACGTACCAATTGTGTTCTGTATTTCAGTGTTTTATAGGCTTATAAGGAATGATCGTGCCAGGAAATGGTCCTGGCACGATCATTCCTTATAACGCCCGGTGAGGCTTTCCTGGCTGAGCAAGCCCAGTCGCCATTATCCCCAGCGAGGGGTGATGACAACGTTGAACTAGTGTTGTGATGATCACAGCCCTCAGTCGCTTGGCCTGGGCCTCCACCCCCCGGTGCGTGTGTGTGTTTTGCGGTTTTGCTATGTGCAGGCTGAGGGAGTACAACCGCGAGCATGCACGCAGCGTGAGGCTCTTCATGAAGGAGGAGTGCCAGCCGGCCAATGCCGCGAGGTTCGACTGCGCGTTTGCACACACAAGTGTGCCTTCCCTCCTCGGTGCTCACGGTCCTGTAGCTGCCACACAGACGCACTGCGTAATCCACTTAGGCGGCCACTCAGCGGCGGAGGGAACGGCTCGCAATTGGAATGTTGTTAGTTTACATCAACCCATCATCCCTCCAGGACGATACAATTAGTTCCACTTTGTGGGAAAGACCAACAATGTACTGTGAAGAGGGCTCATCCTTGCCATTTGAATGTGGAATTCCCAC
The DNA here is from genome assembly GCF_965212315.1 of Lampetra planeri. Taxonomy (NCBI): domain Eukaryota; kingdom Metazoa; phylum Chordata; class Hyperoartia; order Petromyzontiformes; family Petromyzontidae; genus Lampetra; species Lampetra planeri. Next base: position 330,199 of record NC_136153.1, on the reverse strand, counting down.
CACTGGCTCTGCATCGTTGTAAACGGGAGATGAGCAAGAACTCTAAACTTTGACTAAAAGATGAGGGAGTGTAAATTGGCAATCAAATGCGGACCACGCCCCCTTTAAGTGCAGCGAGTCCAGTTCAGCTGTGCACCGGGGTTGGACGCAAGCGAAGTAATGCAAACTGTATTCTTTGGATCTTTCGGTAAGTCACGTAGATGTAAAAAATGAAAGTAAATCAAAAATACGTCGTTTCGATCACAACACAAGCGATCGTCATCAGGAAGAAAAAGGGTAACTAGTGCAAACTAGTGCAAACTAGTGCCCGTGCATGCGAGCGTCGGCAGAAGAGTGTGCGGTGACTCCCTCTCCTGGAATCGAGTATTATGCTCATCCTATGTCGAGTCACGTCCCGAGAGAATTGAGTGGAAGTTTCACGATTTCGCTTTTGTATTTGGGGGCTCACGCACTGACAAACTGGGTGTATACACCCCTCCTGCGCCGCCATCTCTTGCAGGTACCACGAGTTCTTGGCAGACCTCTCCCTGCAGGAGAACCTGCGAGGCAAGACCATCGTGGAATATCCAGTGCTGCACGTGGTGATCGCGAGTCACGTGCACGCCTATCCCACACTGTCAGGTTTGAATAAATCTGTAGGTCCCCTACAGTTTCATCATTGGGGTTACTATGCTTTTATTTACAAAGAAAATTGCTCTCTAAGGCTCAAATTCCTTCTCCAGGAAGATCCTGCGGAAGTGGGGCAATGATGTTACGCGCAATACCAGTTGACTACTTTGCACATTATACATGTTCTTATTTATCCGATGGCCAGTGACTTGAAGGCGTTTGTGTTTTTGCTTTGCGGCAGATGCGTCTGGAGATATTAAGACCGAAGAGGCTGAGGTGGAAAGTGGAAAGATTCAAGTGGACACGGAATAACCTGGAGCGTTCACTTCCTCTTCCACTTTGTTCCACATAGACTGACTCGGCAAAAGCCTGATGGGGTCTGGTCAAAGGGTTCTTGGGCTGGGCCTTTGTGTGGAATGTCTCAGGCTGATGCCACCCGCCCACCTACTGCCTTGACGTGTAGCCGCAGTCGCATGGAATCTTGTGATTTGCTGCTCAAATGTACCGAGAGGTATTGGTGCTCATCTCTTATTCACAGCCCTTAGCAAGGGTAAGTCTATGTGTAGGACAACCACTGTTGATCGTCGCTACAAAGTGGTAATTGTTGTTTCGAACCCAGCCATGAGGGATGATGGGCTAAGCCAAATCTCAACAAGGAATTGAACTCGGAACCTTCCAATTGCGAGCCACTCGCTCTACAGCTGAGTTATCTTGTTCGTGATGAAGATCATACATTCACCATCATTATAGGATGTGATCAATCTACTGCTAGATGAAGATCTCCAAAGCCACGTCTCATGATCCCGCATTGCAACAAGCAATCCAGCAACTGCACACGAGTTTATTTCATCCTTCATTGGCTCTTTTCTCAGTGGATGATGTCCTCTCACACGTGTTCCATTCTTTGCCTGCCGCTCCCGTTATTGTTCCCGACTCGCGTTCATCCCAATTAGTGATGGGTCCTGCCCAAGCCCACTTTTCCTCCGTAGCATGTATAGCATTATTATTATTCAGAAAAGCCTCATTGAGTCTCAAGACTCTTTAATAAAGAGGATCCTGCCCAGTTTGCAGGGGTGATCTGCCTCTGAATGTAATCCCAGTTGAGTTATTAGCAGGTCATTTTTCCAGTATAACGATGTTTGGTCAATACCATTTACACTGTATGGCGTTTCAGCTATGGGAGGAAACTAGAATAGCCAGAAGAAACCCGTGGCATACCAGGGAGGAGAAACGGACAAAAGCGCCACGCGCAAAGGCGCTCGGGTCGAGAACTGAACCCAGGTGGACATCTTGCTGTGAGGCACAAATGTTTCCACTGCGCCACCATACCCACCCATTAACCTGCAAGTGGTCTCTAATACATTTCTTCCTTTGTCCCAGTTTTGTGGCCAGGCAGGGCCACGTCTCAGTGTTTTGATGAATCGGCATAGAATCATAGCTGTGAAACACCACGAATGAAGCTCATATCTCATCGGGTCTGTTTTAAATATTAAAATGTTTTTATATTATTGGTGTTTTCTTCTTCGTTGCGATGAGGCAGAATATTGCGGGGGCGTGTATTGGCATCGGTTAATAAATCTTTGCTACATTCATCCTGAACGCTGCCTCGAAAGCGGGGACGTGCTCTGAAGAAGAGCCACTACCCAAGACGTCGGCCCTGATACTCTCATTGCACACTTGATGTACTGGGAGCCAGCCACCCGCAGTGTTGGAAGTGGCATGTGCCGCAACCTTGTGTTGCGAGTAGCTCGTGGCCATCTTGGAGGAAACTTTTTGAGGCCATAAATATCACAGGAGCACGGTCTGGGAGTTGATCGGGGGGGGGGGGGTTGGGGGTGAGTTCCAATGGGGGTCCCGAGGTCGGTGGGGAGGGCTTCTTGGGGTGTTGGGAGAGCGGTTCTGGGGGGGTGGGCACCAAACAAAGATCCCCCGCATATCTTTAACAAGATGTATGGGAATACATACACCTCCGATTATCACGGTTGGCTACGTACGGGCAAGTGCTGTTAGCGAGCGCCTATGAAGGCCGGCATGGCACACGAGGAGCTGGTTGACCCGGACCATGCCCGACCGCCTTTGTCTCTCCAGTGGCAATGTTTACACACTACCAGCTACTCATGTTCAAGGCTGAGTCGACCGATGAGAGGCCCAGGAATGGTTCATATATTCGCCCGTTATTGATCATGAGCGGGAATTAAACTCGCATTACTTTTGTTGTTGACGTCACATTTTGGTCTTGATGACATGTAATTGCTGTTGCTACTACAGTCAGTAGATATCGATGTTTACACCGCACTCGCTACTCATTTGAAGCTGCCTTCAGACATATGGCTACACTTTAATGCAGTTCAAATAAAACACGTCAGCACATTCGTCATTATATGTGTGCATGAGGGCCACTGCAAGACAAAAACTTCGCCGTTTATATTTTATATTTTCCTTTTAAGGTCGCAGAGTGATTGACGAACGCGTCAGTGTTTGGAGAATCCCAGCCCTGGATAGCGAGGCAAGGCGTATCGTGATGTAACAGACGCGTGCCTCCTCCGTGACGTCATGCGTGACATGTGACGTAAGACGCAGGGGCGACCGTCACCACAGAAGCTGTTGATTCCGAAGAGGATATCAATCTGCTTCTACATCGCGACTTCTAAAGATGTATAGCTTTACTAGTGGAAAGTACCCGGCGTTGCCCGGGCGAAAAAGAGACACACATCGACTCACACATATGTAACGGGGTTCCGGAGACACTTGTAGAGGTAACTTCTTTATTACAATACAACACTCCAACAGTCCTGATACTCTGTTACAGCCTAGGTACACAGCCTAGATACTCTACTCTGGCTACGCTCTGGAACTCGCCTTCACAAGGTCATAGAGTCGGGAGTTCCAGTCCCACCACTCGCTCTCAACATCCCAGGGTCTTCAGATGGCTGGTCGTGGGTCTTGGGTCTTGAGCTACGACTGGCCCTGATCGTCCAGAGAGCTCCCCTTTTATGCCCAGTCCCCAACGAGGGGTGGGGCCGTGTGCGCCCCCAGATATCCCACAGAGCACACACAGCCCCCCCCCTTTGGCGGCGCCAAGGGGATTAAGCGCCTGGGAACCCAACGCCTGACGCCAAGAGGCTTAAGCGTCTGACCCGCCTGGGAACCCACGCCTGGCGCCAAGAGGCTTAAGCGCCTGGCCCACCCAGGGTCCCAGAGACCCCAGCAGCCCCTCCCTTCTTATGTCACTACATTACCCCCCTCTACGTAGCCTCCAGCCGACCCGGCTGTCAAAAAAAAATACAATTGTACAATAAATGATTTGTTACCCATCAGAATGAGTGTGTGACAAATCAAGAAAAAAAAAATGAGAAGAAAGCGCCTCTCCCCCTCCTGTGGTCACGCGTATATAAAAAAAACTCCAGGCCACCGATGCAGAACAACACTTTATAAACACATATATGCAGGATGAACGCACGTCCCAATCGCCCACTATAAATGATGGCAAGGTGAGTGGCGTCGCATTGGGACGAGAGTTCGTGGGCGGGGGTCATGAAAATCTTTGAGTTTTGAGCGAGTCCGAGTGGCAGGTCCATCGGTCGCGACGGAGGCGGGAGGGGACCGACGACCCGCTGTTGCGCTTGTGTCCTGGGTCGCTGATCCCGCGGGCAAGCTTGTTCCCGCTGGGTCGGCCGTGGCGGGTTTCATTCCCAAGGCACCTGAGGGCGGGACAGCGGGACCTGCCCGAGAGTTAGAAGCAGCATCATCGCGGCGCGGCTCGTCAGACATGTCGCGCTCTCGGCCCCGGTGAAGTGAAAGAGGTGTGTAGGGTTGAATGTAAGGTTTTAGACGTGACGGGTGCACGAACCAACGTTGCTTGCCATGCTGGATCCTGACACACTGCGGGCGGAGAACGCGAATAATAACAACCGGGCCTCTCCAAGGCTTAAGCAGTTTTGAGGAAGTAGCCAATGGTACCTGCGGGCAGTGGAGCCAGGCGCGGTCCCCTTCTACCCAAACGTGGCGGGACGTGCGGAGATTCCGCAACCGCTCGTTGGCAAGCTGACGGGCTTCCGAGTTATTTTGAGCGGCCTCCCAGGCATCCACGAGACGACGCACATTAGCACGGATGTGGTCGGCAATCTTAGCCTTAGGTGCGGGCTGTTTAATGTGCAATTGTACGTCGATTGGGGGGCAAACCTCCCTACCATACATAAGATAGAATGGCGAGTACCCCGTGGCAGCATGGGCGCCATTCTATAGGCGGCCAAGACACCAGGTATGTGGAGATCCCAATCAGTCTGTGACTCAGACACCTGGTGGCTTAGCATGGAGGTAAGTGTCCTATGTAATCGCTCGACCATACCGTCAGTCTGGGGGTGATATGGCGAGGTGCGAATTTTGTGTGTCCCTAGCAGGTTGCACATATCCCGCAACAGGGTGGAAGAGAAATTTTTCCCTTGGTCGGTCAGCAGGCGTTCGGGAGCACCCTTATCCAGGACGTAGCCCTGGAAAAAGGACTCCGTAATGGCTGCTGCAGACTGGTTGGGGAGTAGCCAGGCCATGGCCCATCGGGTAAAATATTCGACCGCAACCAAAAGGTACTTACTACCCCGAGGAGTAGCGGGAAACGGACCCAAAATATCCAATGCGACGATCTCATTGACCCGGGAAACCTTAATGGATTGGAGCGGCGAGCAGGACGGCCTAGCAGGTGGTTTCCGCCGTGCACAATCTGTGCAACCTTGCACAAGGTCAGCCACATCGTTTGCCATGCCCGGCCAGAAAAATTCCAATTGGATTTTAGCTAGTGTTTTCTGAACACCCAAGTGCAAGAGGCGACTGTGTGTTTCCCACACAAGTCGCCCCCGCAGGGAGGTGGGCACCACCAACGTGTGGGATTGGGACCCCCCATCCCAATGCATGAGGACGCCTTCCCGGATGACATATGATACGGGGCCCCCCTGCCCCCTGTGACCCTCGGCATCCCTAGCACGGCGTCTCAATTTGAGGAGGGAGACGTCTTCCATCTGAAGACGTCCCCAGTCGTCCAACCCGAGGCCCAGCAATGCGTCCTGCGGAACTTGCGTGGAGGGAGCCCCGTGGTCCCCGACCACATCCCCGGCCGCGGCCGCAAGGGATGGGGGCGGTACCCCGTCAGGCTGCCTACAACGCCCCGCACCCAAAAAACAAGCACAGCGCCCATTGTTCGGCAGTCGCGACAACCCGTCGGCGTTCCCGTGTTGAATCTCCTTGCGGTAAATGACAGTGAACGCAAAGTCCTGGAGGATCTCGAGCCAACGCGAGAGCTGTCCAGATGGTTGGTCCACTCGCAAGGCGTATTGTAGCGCTGCGTGGTCGGAGCGTACTGTGAAATGCCTGCCATACACGTATGGCCTGTACTGCTTTATGAAAAAAACGATAGCAAGCAATTCGCGGCGCGTCACGCAGTAACGTTGCTCCGCGGGCGACAGCACCCTGCTGCCATAGGCGACGACGCGCTCCACTCCATTGACAATTTGCGACAGCACCCCTCCAATTCCGGTGTTGCTGGCGTCTGTATCCAGAATGAACGGAGTGGTAAAATCTGGATAAGACAGGGTAGGAGCATCGACCAGTGCTTTTCGGACGGCATTGAATGATGCCTGTTCTAACTCTCCCCAGCGGAATTTGACCCCTTTGGCCGTTAATGCGTGGAGGGGCTTCGCGATGGATGCGAATCCCGCAACAAATCGTCGATAATATGAGGCGAAGCCGATAAAACTCCGCACCTCCCCAACAGAGGTAGGAGTTGGCCATGAGCGCACGCAATTTGTCTTTTCGGGGTCCGTGGCAATTCCCGAGCGGCTGACAATATGGCCCAAATAACGAACCGAATCCCTCACGAGGTGGCACTTTTGCGGTTTGAATTTGAGGTTAGCCGCTCGCATTTTAAGGAAAACTGCCTTCAATCGCGTGAGGTGTTCATCAAAAGTTTTGCTGAACACGATTACATCGTCGAGGTAGATTAGGCAAGAATCCCACTGGAGCCCAGCGAGGACCAGCTCCATCAGGCGCTGGAACGTCGCCGGGGCCGAGTGAAGACCCATGGGAAGTCTGTTGAATTGGAACAGTCCCTGCGGCGTGCGAAAGGCCGTCTTTGGTTTGGATGCGTCATCAAGGGGTAGCTGCCAAAACCCCGAGAGGAGATTCAAGGTGGAGAAGTAGTGCGCACCTGCTAAGGCATCGAGCGACTCGTCCATCCTGGGAAGCGGGTAGGCGTCGGCCACAGAAATCTTATTAAGTTTCCTGAAGTCAACACAAAAGCGGAGGCTCCCGTCGTGCTTCTTAACAAGAACGATCGGCGCCCCCCATGGGCTATTTGATGGCGCAATGACATCGGCCGCCAACATATCGTTGACGGCCACCCGTACATGTTCCTTTTCGGCCGGGCTCAACCGGAATGGGTTTTGACGAATTGGAGCGGCATCACCCGTGTCGATGTGGTGGCTTAGCAATTTAGTGCAGCCAATGTCGAATTTGCTTTGACTGAAAACGTCGGCGAAATCGCTCAGCAGCGTGCGTAATTTAGCATGCTGTAATGGTGACAAATCGGCAGAAGTGGAGCAAAGCGCGTCGAGCCATCCTGTGTCAGGACCTGGCTTGGCAACGGAAGAGGACTCGCCCCCTATGTGACCCACGATCACATCTTCTGGCGGGGCTGGCGTCGCGTGAGCAAGCACCATTCCCTGACAGATAACGGCCGTTTCCAATCCCGCGTTAAGGACCTGGATAAAGGGGTCGTGGTCGCTTCGCACGAGCGTTTGTGCACACACGAGGTCCGACACCCGCTCAGCTGAACGCGAAGGCCCGATCACAGCACCCCCCATGAACGCGTCGTAATCAAGGGGTTTACGAAACCGGAGGGGAACTAACATCTGAGAGCCGGGAGGAATGTGAATTGTGCACGCCGCCAATGCCTGCACCGTCGTAAATGCGGAGTGCAACCGAGTGGGTGTGGGTAGGAAGGCCATGCGTCGGCCGGAGGGGAGCTCAATACACCCTTTGCTAATGAGAATTTTAATGGGCATCTTCCCCAAGAAATCTGTTCCGAGGAGGCACGGAACGGCGAGGGTTGATGAGACCAAAATGGGCCCAACTAATTGGACGTCAGCAATGCGGATCTGAGCATTGATCCGTCCGGTGATGCCCAACGAACCCCCATTTGCGGCATAGCATGGCACATCAACTGGCTACAAGGGACGGCATGTATCGGGCAGAATGTTATAAATTATGTCTGAAATGATGGTCGCCGACGCACCCGTATCAATCAACATACGAACATCAACGCCCTCGATGGAACCCACTACGGCAGAGGACCCTGCCGCCACGGCAACGACCCTATGGGCCAACTCGGACCATTGACCTGGTCCGAGCGCCCGGTTGTTCAATGATGGGCCCGAATCCCCCTCCTCCAAAGCATGACCCCCCTGTGTGGTGTGAGGGTGCGTGCTTGTTGTAAGTGGGGGCCGAGAGTGCTAGGTGTCGTGACTCGCCTGGGTATGCCGAGGATACGGTGGTGGCCGAGGCGCCGGAGGTCCTGAAGTCCGGCGTCGGGGGACCCGGCAGCCGGACGCCACATGGCCCCGAAGGCCACAGTTGTGGCAGACGATGGACGCCCCGTCCTGGCGCAAGGTTGGCCGGTCCCGCTGGTGGTGATCTCGCTGGGATCGCCAGTTGGACGATCCGCGATTTTCTGTTGCCGCGAAGGCCTGATGAGGCCCCGAATGCACGTCAAAGGCTTGTGCATCAGATGGGTCTGCGCAGGCGGCGATGGTCGTGTCCTCATCGCAATGTAGGTGTGCTTGGATGCACCTGGCAGCACGTAGCGACGTGAAGTCGTCGTCGTCGTCGTCGGCTGTCGGCATGGCAACTCGAAGCTGGCGGGCCAAGCTCATGAGCTTCTGCAGCACGAGTGACTCCACAGCGTCTTCATCCATGCGAGGGTAGGCAACCCGCGCCATGGCCAGCAGCGCGCTGCAGTACCCCATCGCCGACTCGGAGGCCTTCTTCCTCCTCGCATCGAAGCGGTGACGTGCTTCGGACGGGGGTTCATAAATCAGCCGCATCTGATGAAGGGCATCCGTGAGCGTGGCACGTTTCGCCCGTGGCACCGCAAGGAGTGCTGCGAGGGAGTCGTCGTCGAGCATGGCCGGGAGGCCCTGGAGCGCTTCATACTCCGACCAGCCGGACGTCTCTATAAGAGAGACGAACCGGCGTTCGAACGCTGCCCACTCACCTCCCTCTGAAGAAAATGCCTTGAGTTCCGACAGGCATTGGTGGACGTGAGCTCCGCGTTCGTTGCCTGGCAACCCGGCTGAAGCTGGCTTCGCGTTCCCAGCGCTGTCACTCGGCGGTGAGGGACGCAGCGCTGATGACGCGGCGTCGTCGGGTTGGCCCACGCTGGGCCGGGAAGTGACGTTGCTCCCAGCGGTCATTGCTCCCCCGGCAGAAGTGACGACACACCCGGATGTATTTGCGGCGGGAACGGCTGCCATCTTTGTGTTGGAGCCGGCGGAATGGCGCGGCCGCTGCGCCGCCTCTCTCCCTCCTTTCTCCGCCTGTGAGCGACGCATGTCGTCCAGGATGGAGACGGTGGCGTGGAGCAGCTCGGTGAGGCGAAGCAGCGTTTCCTCCATTGCTGCTCCCGACGCTGGAGGAGGATCGGCAGGTGTGGTAGACTGCTCAGCCGGCGGTGCGGCGTCGTTGTCGGCCCGAGTTGGCTGCCCCGTCGCCGCTTGCTCCTCAACATCGCCGTCAGGACTGAAGGTACGTGGCTTACTTCTTGTCTCCATTTCCACTTCTGACGCCAAATGTAACGGGTTCCGGAGACACTTGTAGAGGTAACTTCTTTATTACAATACAACACTCCAACAATCCTGATACTCTGTTACAGCCTAGGTACACAGCCTAGATACTCTACTCTGGCTACGCTCTGGAACTCGCCCTCACAAGGTCGTAGAGTCAGGAGTTCCAGAGTCCCACCACTCGCTCTCACAACATCCCAGGGTCTTCAGATGGCTGGTCGTGGGTCTTGGGTCTTGAGCTACGACTGGCCCTGATCGTCCAGAGAGCTCCCCTTTTATGCCCAGTCCCCAACGAGGGGTGGGGCCGCGTGCGCCCCCAGATATCCCACAGAGCACACACAGCCCCCCCCTTTGGCGGCGCCAAGGGGATTAAGCGCCTGGGAACCCAACGCCTGACGCCAAGAGGCTTAAGCATCTGACCCGCCTGGGAACCCACGCCTGGCGCCAAGAGGCTTAAGCGCCTGGCCCACCCAGGGTCCCAGAGCCCCCAGCAGCCCCTCCCTTCTTATGTCACTACACATACATAGACTCACACACACACATTGGCCTACATACATATATGGAATCGCACATACAGACATGGACTTTAGATACACACACATCGAGTTACACACACATATGGACTCACACACATTGACTTACGCACATATGGACTCACACACATACACATCGATGTACACACACACATCGACTTCCACACACACATATGGACTTACACACACATATGGACTAACACACATGAACTCACACACACAGACATGGACTTTAGATACACACACATGGAGTTACACACACATATGGACTCACACACATTGACTTACACACATATGGACTCACACACATACACATCGAAGTACACACACACATCGACTGACACACATAGACACACACACACTGACTTACAAACTCACATGGAGCCATGCACACACATCGACTAACACACATCGACTACCACACACACATGGACTGACACGCACACTTGGACTTACACACACATCGCGTTGCTCGGGAAAAAAAGAGACACACATCGACTTACACACACACATGGACCTAAACGCACACACATATGGACTCAAACACACACATCGACTCACACACACATCGACTTACACAGAAATCCCTGATGCCATAGCTAGAACAATTTCTCTTGCGAGCCTTAGCGAGGAGCAGTTTGAAAACAAAGGTCTTTCCAGTACTGGCAGGTGCATAAAGGATACAAATGACTCGATTTGTAGTCTCAATGTCTTCCAAGATTTTCGTGTAGGCTTCTATTTGTGCATCCATCAGTTTTATTAAACGTGGGTAACAGGGGCACTGCTCTGCCTGTAGGCTGCGTGTTGTGATCTGTGTGCAAAGGCTCCAGGTGCTCTCAGATTAACCCACGCTGCTGACATAATTTCCTCCATTTTTTTTATTATAACAAATCTTAATAAATGTAATTATGCTAAGTTATTGAAATGAAAAGTCATACCAAATAACTAGCATACTTCTGTTCTAGATTTGAAGCTTTCGTGACTGCAAGGATTCATATTCTTAGGTTTTTTTCGGTAAAGTCACGTAGGTAAAAAATTTAAATTAATAAAAGTTAAATAAAACAAAATAAAAAATCACGACGTTTCAGAAGCAACACAAGCCTCCGTCTTCAGGTGGAACCGTCACAGCCACGACAGCTGTATCAAGTAAATGAGAGATCACAAGAAATACTACCCCGTATATATAATGGTTGAGGGGGGAAGGGCCAGGAACGGCACACTTTTTATTAATATGGTAAGGTGAGGCTTAAGACTAAGAATAGACTGCATAACAAAGGACTGAGCCTTTGTTATGGAGAGGTGCGGTTTGTAACTAACACCTAGCATACATAACAAAAGTGTGAAAAAATAAATCAAGTAAAAACTAAAACTGGTAAAACAACAAACTGGCTGTCTATCAATAACCTGTAATAGTTGTCTGTCAAATAAGATGGTCCAAATAAGTGTAGTTACATCTTTTTTGCATGGTTAATCACATCTTTCCAATGATTACTCAGTTTGTAACCCTCATCACGGTTGAAATTATGTCTGTGTTTGTATATTTGTATGGCTTCGTGTACAAACCTTTGATGGTAGCCAGGAGGTTTGCAGAGCACCTTGGTCTCGGACCCGTTCAGGGGTCCGGCTTTTATACACGGTCCCGTCTCACTCCGCCCCGAGTCACACCTCCCTTCTGGAACTCTCTAGAGGGGCCTGGAGTATGACGACATCCCCTAGCCCCCTCTTGGGAGTCTGGGGTCTGCACCTCTGGTCACAGTCCTCCCTGGGGGTGACTTTGGCCCAACGGCCTGACTCATCCCACATAGCCTATATTCCGCCCCCTGTTGACACGTAGCCGCTACTACAGGTACGGAGTAGTGGAGATTACACATAGCGCTTAACAATGGCACTACATCATCCCCCCCCCCCCTCGTAGCATCCAGCCGTCCCAGCTGCCAACACACCCCATTAAAAACGGCAACAAAACATGTGTAGTGACTGTACTTGTCACTGTGTGGTGCCAGGACTTGCGGAGTCACAGCCGGTAATGTGGTCATTACGGGTAGCTCGGGTTGTGGGCTGCAGTACCAACACTAGTGGTGGTTGGGTGAGCGCTGGTTAGTGCGGAGGCACCGCGAGCAGTGTGGGGTGCCGGCTCCCAGTGAGGGAGTGAGAGCGTTAGCCAGCCAGAGTTACCCTGGGGCATGATACTCTGGCTGACCTGTTGTCACGTGACCGGACGATACTGGAGGGGGGCCACCGGTTGACGAGGGCCGAGGGGCGGTCACGTGGTCCTGAAGAGCTCTCGGGAACATTCAAAAGTGAGCTCGAGAAGCCTAGAAGATGGGCGGGGCTAAGGGCGGAGCCAGCCTCAGCCCGGGGGCATATAATGAGAGCTTCGTGAGGAGCTCAGGGTTCTTCAAGTGTTGGTGTTCGAAGATCCACATCGGGGAGAAGAAGCCTCTAGCCACGCGGTCCGGGACCCAGCTTGTGGTCCGGATCGGGATAGCGAACCGTGTCTAGTTCTGCCGTAGCGTGATTAGATGGGCTTTCGAGACCCGAGCGGAGGTTGTGTTATGTTACGTATTGTATGTGAATAAATAGTGTTGCTGCCAAGATAACGTCTGCGACTCAGTTGGACTCACTACACATGCAAAAGTACGTGTGCCTCAATAACAAAACAAGAACAACAACAAAACGAGTGACCCGACAAAAAGTATCCCAGCCCACTTGTACAAATTTTACACTATATAAATATGTACATACTGGTGCACCAGCACAAGCCAAAGCAATGACAACGCGTCCGACCATCGGCAAAACGAAGGCGAGAAAACCCACCGAACAAGATGACCATTCAGACGCCGTGGCAAGTGCGTGGTGCGATCCGCGTGAGAGTGTGGGGGAAGTTCACGAAAATCGTTGAGTTTTAGAATGAGTCCGCGTCGCTGGCCCATCCGGAGGGGTGGGGGGGGGGAAGGGGTGCGGTGGCGGGTCTGCAGGGACCGGTTCAACATCGGAGATCTCCGGCTAGGCGGGAAAATGCTCGCCAGCCAGAGCAGCTGGCGTGGACAGGCCCGGTGACATCACTCCTGCGGCATCTGAGGGTGTAATGACATGGCTGGGCTGAAGGTTAGGCACCGCGGATACGCGACCCGGTTCGTCAAACACATCACGCTCTCGGCCCCCGTGTTGTGTAGGTGAAGTGTGAGTGTGCGGCGCGACGAAAGATTTGAGATGTGATGGGTAGACGTACCAGCACCACCTGCCCCACTGAACTTTAACACATTGGGGCTGGACAACCTGGATGATGTCAACTGGGACCCTCCACGGAGGCCCCACAACCGTTCGTTGGCCAGCAGCCTCCCATACGTCAATACCCCAAAACCACTAAATACTTTTAAAAAATACCCAAAAACCACTAAGAACTGAAAAAATATCCAAAAACCACTAAAAACCGAAAGAACCCAAAAAGCACTAAGAACAGAAGAAAATACCTAAAAATCACTAAAAACCGAAATAACCCCAAAAAACACTAAAAACAGACGCAAATACCCAAAAAACACTAAAAACTAAAAAAATACCCAAAAACCACTAAGACCCAAAAAAACCCAAAACACTAAAACAGAAGAATATACACAAAAACCACTAAAAACTGAAAAAATAACCTAAAACCACTAAAAGTCGAAAAAACCCATAAAACACTAAAAACAGACGAAAATACCCCCAAACCACTAAAAACTGAAAAAATATCCAAAAACCACTAAAACCCGAAAGAACCCAAAAACACTAAGAACAGAAGAAAATACCTAAAAATAACTAAAAACCGAAATAACCGCAAAAAACACTCAAAACAGACGAACACTAAAAACAGAAGAAAATACTAAAAATCACTAAAAACCGATATAACCCCAAAAAACACTAAAAACAGATGAACACTTAAAACAGAAGAGAATACCTAAAAATCACTAAAAACCGAAATAACCCCAAAAAACACTAAAAACAGACGAATATACCCCAAAACCACTAAAAACTAAAAAAAATATCCAAAAACCACTAAAAACCGAAAAAACACTAAAAACCGAAAAAACACTAAAAATAGACGAAAATACCCAAAAATCACTAAAAACCGAAAAAACACTAAAAACCACTAAAACCCGAAAGAACCCAAAAACACTAAGAACAGAAGAAAATACCTAAAAATAACTAAAAACCCAAATAACCGCAAAAAACACTAAAAACAGACGAACACTAAAAACAGAAGAAAATACCTAAAAATCACTAAAAACCGATATAACCCCAAAAAACACTAAAAACAGATGAACACTAAAAACAGAAGAAAATACCTAAAAATCACTAAAAAACGAAATAACCCCCAAAAAACACTAAAAACAGACGAAAATATCCAAAAAACACTAAAAACTGAAGAAAATACCCCAAAACCACTAAAAACTAAAAAAAATATCCAAAAACCACTAAAAACCGAAAAAACCCAGAAACACTAAAAACTGAAAAAACACTAAAAACAGACGAAAATACCCAAAAATCACTAAAAACCGAAAAAACACTAAAACCACTAAAACCTGAAAGAACCCAAAAACACTAAGAACAGAAGAAAATACCTAAAAATAACTAAAAAACCAAATAACCGCAAAAAACACTAAAACAGACGAACACTAAAAACAGAAGAAAATACCTAAAAATCACTAAAAAACGATATAACTCCAAAAAACACTAAAAACAGATGAACACTAAAAACAGAAGAAAATACCTAAAAATCACTAAAAACCGAAATAACCCAAAAAAACACTAAAAACAGACGAAAATACCCAAAAAAAACACTAAAAACTGAAAAAAATACCCCAAAACCACTAAAAACTAAAAAAAATATCCAAAAACCACTAAAAACCGAAAAAACACTAAAAATAGACGAAAATACCCAAAAATCACTAAAAACCAAAAAAACACTAAAAACAGACAAAAATACCCCCAAACCACTAAAAACTGAAGAAAATACCCAAAAACCACTAAAAACCGAAAAAAACACTTCAAACCCACTAAAAACAAAAAAAATATCCAAAAACCACTAAAAACCAAAAAAATCCAAAAACACTAAAACAGACAAAAATACCCAAAACCACTAAAACTGAAGAAAATTCCCAAAAATCACTAAAAACCGAAAAAACACTCAAACCTGAATAAAATACCCCAAAACCATTAAAAACTGAAAAAATATCAGAAATCACTAAAAACCGAAAGAACCCAAAACACTAAAACAGAAGAAAATACACAAAAACCACTAAAAACCGAAAAAACATTAAAAACTGAATGAAATACCTAAAAATCACTAAAAACCGAAATAACCCCAAAAAACACTAAAAACAGATGAAAATACCCAAAACCACTAAAAACTGAAGAAAAACCCCGAAAAATTATGACATACCCAAAAACCACTAAAAGCCGAACAAACCCAAAACCACCCATAACAGAAGAAAACACAAAAATCACTAAAAACTGAAAAAATAACCTAAAACCACTAAAAACCGAAAAAACTCATAAAACACTAAAAACAGACGAAAAAACCCCCAAACCACTAAAAACTAAAAAAATACCCAAAAG
Source organism: Lampetra planeri (assembly GCF_965212315.1). Taxonomy (NCBI): domain Eukaryota; kingdom Metazoa; phylum Chordata; class Hyperoartia; order Petromyzontiformes; family Petromyzontidae; genus Lampetra; species Lampetra planeri. The sequence continues at coordinate 314,634 of NC_136153.1, read as the reverse complement.
CCACTAAAACCCAAAAAACTGTTGGGTATATGCCCCTTTTTCAAAAATTAATATTAAGAATAATTATGCCAATAATAAATATATTTTTTGTATAGACACGGGGGCAACTTGGGAACAAACAAAGGATGAGCGAAAACCCGTTTCCCAGCTTCCACGGGCAGATGCACGCACACCTCGCCTCAAAAAGGCCAGAAAACATGAAAGAGACAGCCATAAAATGTCATGAAACCTCTCCGAATTGCACACCAGAGGAAAAGGGGGGGGGGATTGCAAGAGGGTGTTAAGACAATACCTACACTTCAAAAGGCCCCCTCACAATACAAGCAACAGGCGCCACGAGACACATATACATTTTTTTTTAACGGCTAAAAGTAAAAAAAATTGGCAACAAGGAAGCAAACAGACGGGTTTTGAGCCATAATAGTTAAACAAGTTACCAACTTAGCCATGAAGATTAAGCAAACATTATCGATCCTCACTCTAATTAAAGACACACGACTGCAGCGAGTGGGGAGAGGGAGCCCGACCGTCTTTGTCTTCCCGCAGCACGGACAGCAAGATTTGCGCACACGAGCAAATAACATCTCCCCATAAATAAATCAAACCACGATAGAAATACCGTGAACACGGCTACCACATACCTTGAATCACTTACAATCAAATTACAATAATACTATAATAGTAAAGTGAGTCTCATTAACTTCCAAACCGAAAACGAACAACTTAAAGCTGTGTGAGACAAAGGATAACGCCAGAGCGAGGGAAGGGATTATAGAACTCGTTTAACACGTAGGCTTTCGCGACCAATAGTATTCATAATCTAAACCCAAAACGTTGATTATGATTTTGCAATCTCGGTGCGAACGCGAATCGTCAGTCTGGTTTAGTTTGATGACTCATATGTAACGCCGTTTCGCGAGGAAACCCCCCCCCCCCCTTCTTTCCAGAATTATTACGGACAGCTGTTTCTTTGAAGAACTTTATTCCTCCAATAAATCGCACATATGGACACACACACGACACACATGGACGCAGATGTGTCCACGCACACAAACAAACAAAAAATTATATGGTTCCGGCCTTTTGAACTCGAAAAAAACAGAGTGGATTTTCCCGATATAAGCTGAGGCAAAATCCCAACAACGATATACCACCGGGGGCATACCACCGGGGGTCAGCGTCCCGAAGCATCGTTCATCGCCAGAGCGACAACCAACAAGCAACCTGGAGAAAGGGCGGAAATCGCCCAGCGTCGACCAAGCGAGCAAAGCAGAGAGCACGAAGCAGTGGAGAAAGCCTGATCGAACGGCCGTGAGGAAGAGGACAGCGCCCTTGAATGCACCGTGTGTTTAATACACACACACAGATCGACCAGCACCAACGAGAACCGACTCGTCATCCAGCAGTGGAGAGAGAGTCAGAGCCTGCCGAATGAGCCGCCGTACCGTCAGAGCTACAGAGAAAGAACGAGCGTCGCCGTGCCGTCAGAGCTACAGAGAAGGAACGAGCGCCGCCGTGCCGTCAGAGCTACAGAGAAAGAGCACTGGGCACCACCCCGCGACCAAGCCTCTCCACGAACCGCAGCGGGCCGACGCCGCTCATCTCCCAGCGGAGAAAGTCGCGGCTGCAACCCGCACGGGCGAGAGGAAATCTCCGAATCGGTCGTATCACCTCTCCCACTCACAAACCCAAGGAAGCACATACACACACACACGTCTACATTCCCCGGGGCATGCAAGAATTTATCCAAGAGACAATCCACCTCTTTCACAATGGGACCGACCCTAAACAATCATTAGAAGACTAATTATAAAGTTTGAACACCAGCTGGCCATGAGGAATCGTGGCCCATCGCGTGATTAAGAGTCCGTCTGTTATAGGAGTGTGAGGTTTATTTCTCTTGCCTTTTCATTTTCGTTTTCTCTTATCGCATGAGCGACCAATAGATTCGTTGACGCAAACTAAAACTCTCGAAATCCTCATTACGAATCTACACGTTTACAGAGAGAGAATATCTTGTCAAACCTGTTTCTTTGTCAGAGTCTCGCCTAAGAATGAATTAAAGCAGAGCCAGATACGCTCTCCCACAAACACACGCCCTCAACCACCATTGTCTCAAACATTTCGTTAACAAATATAATCTTGCCGACGAATCGATTGACGTATGCTTCGCCTTCGGGGTACAATAAGTGCTTTTATTGCCCGTCATACACTGTAAAAAATGTGACCCATTGTTACTTTAAAAATGTATGGCAACAAAGTGACACGTAATATAATTGAATAGATTTTAAGCACTACAACTTTGAATAAAAAGTATTAAATCAATTAACTAAAAAATAATAAAAAAACAAGTACATGGTAATAAAAGCAATAGTTAAAATGTGTTGGATTTAGTATTAGGATGCCAAATGATGAGTTATATATTATTTGGTTCTTTCGGTTAAGTCACGTCTAAAGATAAAATAATAAATTAAATTAAATAATAGAATACGACGTTTCGATTGCAACACAAGCAATCATCATCAGGTATAATGAAATAGCGACATAATATCTAACCAGAAAACTATAGACAGACATATTAGCAGACAGATATCACAAGATACATACATAGCGAGAGCAACACAGGTGACAGAGAGGGGTGATCGTCTCTGTGGGGTGGCCTTAAATAGACAGAGGGGGGGCGGAGGCAGAGAGAGGGAGGGGGGTTAGAAAAAATTAGCATATCAATGAGTGGTCCAAAAGAAAACGTGGTGCTGCGAGTACGATGGCACAGCAAGCAAGCCTGAAAATCAGGAGAAAGACACACTAAAATTAAATAACCTAGTAAAATATCGAAATGTAATGTAATACAACACAGAGGGTCGGTCAACACACAATTAACGCATAGCCTGGTTGATTACGTATTTCAAAGATTGCTAAGTTAGAATTTAAGTGTGAACATTCTAAAGAGGACACAGGCAGAGAAAACAAGTCGCCAGAGAGAGAGAAAAAAGATAAGCTTAAAACTTCCCCGTAGAAGTGGTTCAATCTTAATTTTAGAACTTTCGTGACTGCAGGAATTATTATTTGGTTCTTTCGGTTAAGTCACGTCTAAAGATAAAATAATAAATAAAATAAAATAATAGAATACGACGTTTCGATTGCAACACAAGCAATCATCATCAGGTATAATAAAATAGCGACATAATATCTAACCAGAAAACTATAGACAGACATATTAGCAGACAGATATCACAAGATACATACATAGCGAGAGCAACACAGGTGACAGAGCGGGGTGATCGTCTCTTTTACTAGGTTATTTAATTTTAGTGTGTCTTTCTCCTGATTTTCAGGCTTGCTTGCTGTGCCATCGTACTCGCAGCACCACGTTTTCTTTTGGACCACTCATTGATATGCTAATTTTTTCTAACCCCCCTCCCTCTCTCTGCCTCCGCCCCCCCTCTGTCTATTTAAGGCCACCCCACAGAGACGATCACCCCTCTCTGTCACCTGTGTTGCTCTCGCTATGTATGTATCTTGTGATATCTGTCTGCTAATATGTCTGTCTATAGTTTTCTGGCTAGATATTATGTCGCTATTTCATTATACCTGATGATGATTGCTTGTGTTGCAATCGAAACGTCGTATTCTATTATTTAATTTAATTTATTATTTTATCTTTAGACGTGACTTAACCGAAAGAACCAAATAATAATTCCTGCAGTCACGAAAGTTCTAAAATTAAGAATGATGAGTTATATAGCCTAAAAAATAGTGTAAATCCAAATAGATTTTACAAGGAAAAGTGATATATATTTACTAAATATCTGAGCAATGGTAATTTAGATTTACTAAATATCTGGTGGAATCTGATTAAAATGTGTTAATGATCTGGGTGAAATTGATTTACATTTACTAATTGTCTGGGTAAAATTGATATAAGCTTACTAAATATCTGGATCAAAATGATTTGGATTTACTAAATAAAATACTAATATTTAATGTCTGTTGCCATAACTTTTCTATTTCTAATCCACCCAATATCATGCCTTTGTGGTGCCACAATTCACTTACGTTAAGTCAACCGATCACCATGAAAAAGATAAGAACCATGAAAAGGAACAGCAAGTTAACATTTATTGGTGCAATTTTGTCTCAACATGTTTATCCAACATATTACAAGTACAAAACAAAGACAGAAACCATGTATGTGTACAATAGGGATACAATACTGGAAGTATTTATAATTTGTGGGCATTACAGGCACAGCTTCCTTTTTTGGATGTGATTCAAGGTTTAGTCTTGTTAGCGCATTTAAATTACGACAATGTTTTTAAAAAAATCTGTAAAAATACTTTCATATTATTTCTTTTTTATATGCGCAAATTGAAATCCTAAGGGCCAATATGTTTTTCAAACAGCTAAAAGAGATTAAAACATCACGTAAATTTACTTGCATTCCCTGTACTTATACTAGTAGCCATAATCCACAATCCGGGTGGACCTATATTTTTTAACATGCACAATTGCAAGCATGGCTTCTTAACAAGTAAACTAGCAGAGTCTACAGATGTTCTATGCATCTTACATCTATTCCTTTCGTACAAACACTTGCAATGGCCTAGGTCAGCGTCACATCAGAAGAAAGCACAATGTTAGAACACCCATGAAACATTAAGACTTCCTGCAAAGTCTGGAGAATAGGCACATATTGAAAGGTCTTGTTCTTTTTAGTATCAATGATATATTCAATGCTATCAACACACTGGAAATGCACCTTAAAATACTTTCTTCTCTTAAAAGCCGAACCAAGTGGACCACCTGCTCCAAGTGCTGTACTAATGGGATGGAAGTTGCACAACTGCTCTGACAATTCAGTTACGATGGCCTGGTCAACAATGCATTTATTCACCTTTAATGTTGAATCTGGTATGTTTCTAACAACTGCAACTGATACTGAAGATGAAATGAACTGAAGGTCTTCAACCAAGGCATCAATGCACTTCCCTGAGGCATTATAGATGGTTTCTAGCTTCATCAGAAGTAAGCTAATACTTTGATGAACTAAGTATGATGCACTTTCCTGATCACAATCTAAACTAGTGCCCTCACCATCACTGGTCTCTGGTAAATAAGAATGGTCAACAGTCTGATTATGGCGACTCTCATACACGTCTTTCTTAAAATCACTCAAAGAATAGGATTTGTGTCTTCTGCTTTTGTGTTTTAGAAATGTATTGTATATATTTGTCTGAAAGCTGCATCCTTAAAATACACAAAAGACAGTTTTGTGGCTCTTCAGATGATTTCCAATATGCTGAAAGTAGTCCTTCTCTATAGAACAACAAGCATTGCAAACTAAATACTTAAAAGCAGAGATGTTTCCTGACGTAGACTTTCTTCTGAATGGCATCTGGACAAATGTGTGCGAAGGGCACTCTGCGTTTTAAATGTGCAAGGGCAACTGTCATATAGGCATGGCTGGGATTGCCCACGACCAAATGTTGCGTGTTGTAGTCTGTAATGCTTTAGTAGATTTCCCTTTGTGGCAGACAAAGACTTGCAGATCTTACACTTCCATTCCATAAGCAAAAACCTGAGGCAGAAAAAGGTCCATGTATCAGATGCAAGGCCACCAGGTCTCTAATCACATGAGGACAATAGAATCACATTTACAAGATAATTCTTTATTATTTTTAATATTCAAAATTTCATGCTCAAATTTAGCACATCAACTTCTTGTCACTCACATCATCTAGCTAGCTAGCAACTACACAACAAGCTAGCCACAACGTAAAGGTGACGCCAACTGACTGGTGGCAATCTAGCTAACGTTAGCATACTGTACATACATCAACACCAAGATATAATATACTAGAGGTGTAACGGCAGGTACAGGACTTTTGGTTCAGTACACGCTGTGATCCGAATGAATATAGTCTAGTTTTAATCACGCACGTTACTTTTTCGTGTGCGGAACAAAAATTATAGTCTCGTGCTTTTAGTCGAATCAGACTGACTTCCAAAGGCCTAACGTTGTGCTAGTTAATTCTGATATACGTTACAGCCAGTTAAATTGGCATGCTGGTAACATGCAGTAACGTAAAACAATGTTCAACTGCTACCACACCTTTGTTAAAAAATTGTTCGCTGAAATAATTAAACATGTCTTACCTTTGGGAGAACGGCGGTCCCTGAAACGTGTCTGTAGAAGAAGATGGTTGACATGCACGTGGCGCGAAAAAATGCCTCGAGTTGGGGCGGAAGTGTAACGTTATTAAATTCAAAAACTTCCCGATTAGTAAAATTAATAAATTTTTAGCATTTTTGACTTTCCTGATAAAATACAATTCAATTCTACTTAATTATTGATGGCTGATTTTATTCGAACAAAACTGAGTAAAATACAATTAATAACTAATAGAAATGTGTTGAATTCAGCTCAATGTGATTCCAAACTACACATAGTCATTATTTTTATGTATAGGCTACTCTTATATATTTACTAAACATTAATTAACCCCAGTCTCGGTTTTTACAGTGTATGAATATCGTTGCATGCTTGTTTTAAAACTCGGCCAGTCGCCGGTTGTGCTCGATACATGGGGGAACTAATGAGATGTCTGGTGGGAAAGTAGAAATTACGGTTGTTAGAAGAGTGTTGGCCCTTCAGTTTCGTTAATTGAATAATCTCGCCAATGAATCTATGGAGGTATGCTTTCGCCTTTGCATGTTAGAGTATCATATGTTGTTTAGAATTAAAATTGCTTAAAACAGAAGTATGTCGAGTGTTTCTTTCCAAGTCCATGCAAAACTGTCTTATTTATAAGAACTGTATCCTGCGATGAGATATGAATTTGGAGACCTAACACAACATAAACACACTAAGATAATCAATAAATGTTTAAGCAAAGATAATCGTTTTATCCTGATTGATACAACTCTGGATAACGAAGCGAAGCCTAATTATCATAACTGCAAACATTAACATAATCGCAAGCATTCGCATAAATTAATACGATTATCTCCGTGATTATCATAATGTATGCATATAGTTACATAAATTAACATAATTTATGCGATTTACGCATTTTTTTAAATTCACTAATTTTTATTATTTTTATCAAATTTCATAATCCGACATATATAACAAAACCCAAAACACTAAAACAGAACAAAATACACAAAAACCACTAAAAACTGAAAAAATACCCAAAAACTGAAAAAATACACAAAAACCACTAAAAACCGAAAAAAACAAAAACACTAAAACCGAAAAAAACATTAAAAACAGACGAAAATACCCAAAAATCACTAAAAACCGAAAAAACACAAAAAACAGACAAAAATACCCCAAAAAACACTAAAAACTGAAAAAAATACTTCAAAATCACTAAAAACCAAAAAAAAATATCCCAAAACCACTAAAAACCGAAAAAATCCAAAAACACAAAAAACAGACGAAAATACCCAAAACCACTAAAACTGAAGAAAATTCTCAAAAAACACTAAAAACCGAAAAAACACTAAAAACTGAAAAAATACCCAAAAATCACTAAAAACCGAAAAAACACTCAAACCTGAAGAAAATACCCCAAAACCATTAAAAACTGAAAAAAAATATCAAAAACGACTAAAAACCGAAAGAACCCAAAAACACTAAAAACAGAAGAAAATACACAAAAACCACTAAAAACTGAAAAAATACCCCAAAACCGAAAAAACATTAAAAACAAAAGAAAATACCTAAAAATCACTAAAAACCAAAATAACCCCAAAAAACACTAAAACAGATGAAAATACCCCAAACCACAAAAAACTGAAGAAAATACCCAAAAAATAATAAAATACCCAAAAACCACTAAAAACTGAACAAACCCCAAAACACTAAAACAGAAGAAAATACCTAAAAATCACTAAAACCGAAATAACCCCAAAAAACACTAAAAACAGACGAACACTAAAACAGGAGAAAATACCTCAAAATCACAAAAAACCGGAATAACCCCAAAAAACACTAAAAACAGACGAAAATACCCCAAAACCACTAAGAACAGACGAAAATACCCAACAAAACTGCAGAAAATACCCCAAAACCAATAAAAACCGAAAAAAACACTAAAGACTGAAGAAAATACCCCAAAACCACTAAAAACTAAAAAAATATCCAAAAACCACTAAAAACCGAAAAAACCCAGAAACACTAAAAACTGAAAAAACACTAAAAACAGACGAAAATACCCAAAAATCACTAAAAACCGAAAAAAACACTAAAGACTGAAAAAAATACCCAAAACCACTAAAAACTATTTTTTTTCCAAAAACCTCTAAAAACAAAAAATATCCAAAAACCACTAAAAACCAAAACAATCCAAAAACACAAAAAATAGACGAAAATACCCAAAACCACTAAAACTGAAGAAAATACCCAAAAAACACAAAAAACCGAAAAAAACATTAAAAACTGAAGAAAATACCGCAAAACCACTAAAAACTAAAAAAATATACAAAAACCACTACAAACCGAAAAAACCCAAAAACACCAAAAACTGAAAAAACACTAAAAACAGACGAAAATACACAAAAATCACTGAAAACCGAAAAAACACTAAAAACAGACAAAAATAACCCCAAACCACTAAAAACTGAAGAAAATACCCCAAAACCACTAAAAACAAAAAAAAAACACTAAAGACTGAAAAAATACCCAAAACCACTAAAAACCGAAAAAACACTCAAACCTCATGAAAATACACAAAAACCACTAAAAACCGAAAAAACATTAAAAACAGAATAAAATACCTAAAAATCACTAAAGACCGAAATAACCCCAAAAAACACTAAAAACAGATGAAAATACCCAAAAACCACTAAAAACTGAAGAAAATACCCAAAAAATTATAAAATACCCAAAAACCACTAAAAACCGAACAAACCCAAAACTACCCAAAACAGAAGAAAACACAAAAATCACTAAAAACTGAAAAAAGACCCAAAAATCACTAAAAACCGAAAAAACCCCATAAAACACTAAAAACAGACGAAAATACCCCCAAACTACTAAAAACTGAAAAAATACCCAAAAACCACTAAAACCCCAAAAAACCCAAAACACTAAAACAGAAGAAAATACACAAAAACCGAAAAAACATTAAAAACAGAATAAAAAACCTAAAAATCACTAAAAACCGAAATAACCCCAAAAAACACTAAAACAGATGAAAATACCCCAAACCACAAAAAACTGAAGAAAATACCCAAAAAATAATAAAATACCCAAAAACCACTAAAAACTGAACAAACCCCAAAACACTAAAACAGAAGAAAATACCTAAAAATCACTAAAACCGAAATAACCCCAAAAAACACTAAAAACAGACGAACACTAAAACAGGAGAAAATACCTCAAAATCACAAAAAACCGGAATAACCCCAAAAAACACTAAAAACAGACGAAAATACCCCAAAACCACTAAGAACAGACGAAAATACCCAACAAAACTGCAGAAAATACCCCAAAACCAATAAAAACCGAAAAAAACACTAAAGACTGAAGAAAATACCCCAAAACCACTAAAAACTAAAAAAATATCCAAAAACCACTAAAAACCGAAAAAACCCAGAAACACTAAAAACTGAAAAAACACTAAAAACAGACGAAAATACCCAAAAATCACTAAAAACCGAAAAAAACACTAAAGACTGAAAAAAATACCCAAAACCACTAAAAACTATTTTTTTTCCAAAAACCTCTAAAAACAAAAAATATCCAAAAACCACTAAAAACCAAAACAATCCAAAAACACAAAAAATAGACGAAAATACCCAAAACCACTAAAACTGAAGAAAATACCCAAAAAACACAAAAAACCGAAAAAAACATTAAAAACTGAAGAAATACCCAAAAACCACTAAAAACTGAAGAAAATACCGCAAAACCACTAAAAACTAAAAAAATATACAAAAACCACTAAAAACCGAAAAAACCCAAAAACACCAAAAACTGAAAAAACACTAAAAACAGACGAAAATACACAAAAATCACTGAAAACCGAAAAAACACTAAAAACAGACAAAAATAACCCCAAACCACTAAAAACTGAAGAAAATACCCCAAAACCACTAAAAACAAAAAAAAAACACTAAAGACTGAAAAAATACCCAAAACCACTAAAAACCGAAAAAACACTCAAACCTCATGAAAATACACAAAAACCACTAAAAACCGAAAAAACACTCAAACCTCATGAAAATACACAAAAACCACTAAAAACCGAAAAAACATTAAAAACAGAATAAAATACCTAAAAATCACTAAAGACCGAAATAACCCCAAAAAACACTAAAAACAGATGAAAATACCCAAAAACCACTAAAAACTGAAGAAAATACCCAAAAAATTATAAAATACCCAAAAACCACTAAAAACCGAACAAACCCAAAACTACCCAAAACAGAAGAAAACACAAAAATCACTAAAAACTGAAAAAAGACCCAAAAATCACTAAAAACCGAAAAAACCCCATAAAACACTAAAAACAGACGAAAATACCCCCAAACTACTAAAAACTGAAAAAATACCCAAAAACCACTAAAACCCCAAAAAACCCAAAACACTAAAACAGAAGAAAATACACAAAAACCGAAAAAACATTAAAAACAGAATAAAAAACCTAAAAATCACTAAAAACCGAAATAACCCCAAAAAACACTAAAACAGATGAAAATACCCCAAACCACAAAAAACTGAAGAAAATACCCAAAAAATAATAAAATACCCAAAAACCACTAAAAACTGAACAAACCCCAAAACACTAAAACAGAAGAAAATACCTAAAAATCACTAAAACCGAAATAACCCCAAAAAACACTAAAAACAGACGAACACTAAAACAGGAGAAAATACCTCAAAATCACAAAAAACCGGAATAACCCCAAAAAACACTAAAAACAGACGAAAATACCCCAAAACCACTAAGAACAGACGAAAATACCCAACAAAACTGCAGAAAATACCCCAAAACCAATAAAAACCGAAAAAAACACTAAAGACTGAAGAAAATACCCCAAAACCACTAAAAACTAAAAAAATATCCAAAAACCACTAAAAACCGAAAAAACCCAGAAACACTAAAAACTGAAAAAACACTAAAAACAGACGAAAATACCCAAAAATCACTAAAAACCGAAAAAAACACTAAAGACTGAAAAAAATACCCAAAACCACTAAAAACTATTTTTTTTCCAAAAACCTCTAAAAACAAAAAATATCCAAAAACCACTAAAAACCAAAACAATCCAAAAACACAAAAAATAGACGAAAATACCCAAAACCACTAAAACTGAAGAAAATACCCAAAAAACACAAAAAACCGAAAAAAATATTAAAAACTGAAGAAATACCCAAAAACCACTAAAAACTGAAGAAAATACCGCAAAACCACTAAAAACTAAAAAAATATACAAAAACCACTAAAAACCGAAAAAACCCAAAAACACCAAAAACTGAAAAAACACTAAAAACAGACGAAAATACACAAAAATCACTGAAAACCGAAAAAACACTAAAAACAGACAAAAATAACCCCAAACCACTAAAAACTGAAGAAAATACCCCAAAACCACTAAAAACAAAAAAAAAACACTAAAGACTGAAAAAATACCCAATACCACTAAAAACCGAAAAAACACTCAAACCTCATGAAAATACACAAAAACCACTAAAAACCGAAAAAACATTAAAAACAGAATAAAATACCTAAAAATCACTAAAGACCGAAATAACCCCAAAAAACACTAAAAACAGATGAAAATACCCAAAAACCACTAAAAACTGAAGAAAATACCCAAAAAATTATAAAATACCCAAAAACCACTAAAAACCGAACAAACCCAAAACTACCCAAAACAGAAGAAAACACAAAAATCACTAAAAACTGAAAAAAGACCCAAAAATCACTAAAAACCGAAAAAACCCCATAAAACACTAAAAACAGACGAAAATACCCCCAAACTACTAAAAACTGAAAAAATACCCAAAAACCACTAAAACCCCAAAAAACCCAAAACACTAAAACAGAAGAAAATACACAAAAACCGAAAAAACATTAAAAACAGAATAAAAAACCTAAAAATCACTAAAAACCGAAATAACCCCAAAAAACACTAAAACAGATGAAAATATCCCAAACCACTAAAAACTGAAGAAAATACCCAAAAAATTATAAAATACCCAAAAACCACTAAAAACCGAACAAACCCAAAACTACCCAAAACAGAAGAAAACACAAAAATCACTAAAAACTGAAAAAAGACCCAAAAACCACTAAAAAAAACCCCATAAAACACTAAAAACAGACGAAAATACCCCCAAACCACTAAAAACTGAAAAAATACCCAAAAACCACTAAAACCCCAAAAAACCCAAAACACTAAAACAGAAGAAAATACACTAAAACCGAAAAAACATTAAAAACAGAATAAAATACATAAAAATCACTAAAAACCGAAATAACCCAAAAAAACACTAAAACAGATGAAAATACCCAAAATCCACTAAAAACAGAAGAAATACACAAAAACACTAAACACGGAAATACCCAAAAATCACTAAAAACTGAAAAAACCCCATAAAACACTCAAAACAGAAGAAAATACTCAAAAAACACTAAAAACTTAAAAAAATTACCCAAAACCAACTAAAAACCGAAAAACCCAAAAAACACTCAAAACAGAAGAAAATACAAAAAAAACAATAAAAACTGAAAAAATAATGAGATGTCTGGTGGGAAAGTAGAAATTACGGTTGTTAGAAGAGTGTTGGCCCTTCAGAATCGTTAATTGAATAATCTCGCCAATGAATATATGGAGGTATGCTTTCGCCTTTGCATGTTAGAGTATCATATGTTGTTTAGAATTAAAATTGCTTAAAACAGAAGTATGTCGAGTGTTTCTTTCCAAGTCCATGCAAAACTGTCTTATTTATAAGAACTCTATCCTGCAATGAGATATGAATTTGGAGACCTAACACAACATAAACACACTAAGATAATCAATAAATGTTTAAGCAAAGATAATCGTTTTATCCTGATTGATACAACTCTGGATAACGAAGCGAAGCCTAATTATCATAACTGCAAACATTAACATAATCGCAAGCATTCGCATAAATTAATACGATTATCTCCGTGATTATCATAATGTATGCATATAGTTACATAAATTAACATAATTTATGCGATTTACGCATTTTTTTAAATTCACTAATTTTTATTATTTTTATCAAATTTCATAATCCGACATATATAACAAAACCCAAAACACTAAAACAGAACAAAATACACAAAAACCACTAAAAACTGAAAAAATACCCAAAAACTGAAAAAATACACAAAAACCACTAAAAACCGAAAAAAACAAAAACACTAAAACCGAAAAAAACATTAAAAACAGACGAAAATACCCAAAAATCACTAAAAACCGAAAAAACACAAAAAACAGACAAAAATACCCCAAAAAACACTAAAAACTGAAAAAAATACTTCAAAATCACTAAAAACCAAAAAAAAATATCCCAAAACCACTAAAAACCGAAAAAATCCAAAAACACAAAAAACAGACGAAAATACCCAAAACCACTAAAACTGAAGAAAATTCTCAAAAAACACTAAAAACCGAAAAAACACTAAAAACTGAAAAAATACCCAAAAATCACTAAAAACCGAAAAAACACTCAAACCTGAAGAAAATACCCCAAAACCATTAAAAACTGAAAAAAAATATCAAAAACGACTAAAAACCGAAAGAACCCAAAAACACTAAAAACAGAAGAAAATACACAAAAACCTCTAAAAACAAAAAATATCCAAAAACCACTAAAAACCAAAACAATCCAAAAACACAAAAAATAGACGAAAATACCCAAAACCACTAAAACTGAAGAAAATACCCAAAAAACACAAAAAACCGAAAAAAATATTAAAAACTGAAGAAATACCCAAAAACCACTAAAAACTGAAGAAAATACCGCAAAACCACTAAAAACTAAAAAAATATACAAAAACCACTAAAAACCGAAAAAACCCAAAAACACCAAAAACTGAAAAAACACTAAAAACAGACGAAAATACACAAAAATCACTGAAAACCGAAAAAACACTAAAAACAGACAAAAATAACCCCAAACCACTAAAAACTGAAGAAAATACCCCAAAACCACTAAAAACAAAAAAAAAACACTAAAGACTGAAAAAATACCCAATACCACTAAAAACCGAAAAAACACTCAAACCTCATGAAAATACACAAAAACCACTAAAAACCGAAAAAACATTAAAAACAGAATAAAATACCTAAAAATCACTAAAGACCGAAATAACCCCAAAAAACACTAAAAACAGATGAAAATACCCAAAAACCACTAAAAACTGAAGAAAATACCCAAAAAATTATAAAATACCCAAAAACCACTAAAAACCGAACAAACCCAAAACTACCCAAAACAGAAGAAAACACAAAAATCACTAAAAACTGAAAAAAGACCCAAAAATCACTAAAAACCGAAAAAACCCCATAAAACACTAAAAACAGACGAAAATACCCCCAAACTACTAAAAACTGAAAAAATACCCAAAAACCACTAAAACCCCAAAAAACCCAAAACACTAAAACAGAAGAAAATACACAAAAACCGAAAAAACATTAAAAACAGAATAAAAAACCTAAAAATCACTAAAAACCGAAATAACCCCAAAAAACACTAAAACAGATGAAAATATCCCAAACCACTAAAAACTGAAGAAAATACCCAAAAAATTATAAAATACCCAAAAACCACTAAAAACCGAACAAACCCAAAACTACCCAAAACAGAAGAAAACACAAAAATCACTAAAAACTGAAAAAAGACCCAAAAACCACTAAAAAAACCCCATAAAACACTAAAAACAGACGAAAATACCCCCAAACCACTAAAAACTGAAAAAATACCCAAAAACCACTAAAACCCCAAAAAACCCAAAACACTAAAACAGAAGAAAATACACTAAAACCGAAAAAACATTAAAAACAGAATAAAATACATAAAAATCACTAAAAACCGAAATAACCCAAAAAAACACTAAAACAGATGAAAATACCCAAAATCCACTAAAAACAGAAGAAATACACAAAAACACTAAACACGGAAATACCCAAAAATCACTAAAAACTGAAAAAACCCCATAAAACACTCAAAACAGAAGAAAATACTCAAAAAACACTAAAAACTTAAAAAAATTACCCAAAACCAACTAAAAACCGAAAAACCCAAAAAACACTCAAAACAGAAGAAAATACAAAAAAAACAATAAAAACTGAAAAAATAATGAGATGTCTGGTGGGAAAGTAGAAATTACGGTTGTTAGAAGAGTGTTGGCCCTTCAGAATCGTTAATTGAATAATCTCGCCAATGAATATATGGAGGTATGCTTTCGCCTTTGCATGTTAGAGTATCATATGTTGTTTAGAATTAAAATTGCTTAAAACAGAAGTATGTCGAGTGTTTCTTTCCAAGTCCATGCAAAACTGTCTTATTTATAAGAACTCTATCCTGCAATGAGATATGAATTTGGAGACCTAACACAACATAAACACACTAAGATAATCAATAAATGTTTAAGCAAAGATAATCGTTTTATCCTGATTGATACAACTCTGGATAACGAAGCGAAGCCTAATTATCATAACTGCAAACATTAACATAATCGCAAGCATTCGCATAAATTAATACGATTATCTCCGTGATTATCATAATGTATGCATATAGTTACATAAATTAACATAATTTATGCGATTTACGCATTTTTTTAAATTCACTAATTTTTATTATTTTTATCAAATTTCATAATCCGACATATAACAAAACCCAAAACACTAAAACAGAACAAAATACACAAAAACCACTAAAAACCAAAAAAAACAAAAACACTAAAACCGAAAAAAACATTAAAAACAGACGAAAATACCCAAAAATCACTAAAAACCGAAAAAACACAAAAAACAGACAAAAATACCCCAAAAAAACACTAAAAACTGAAAAAAATACTTCAAAACCACTAAAAACAAAAAAAATATCCCAAAACCACTAAAAACCGAAAAAATCCAAAAACACAAAAAACAGACGAAAATACCCAAAACCACTAAAACTGAAGAAAATTCTCAAAAAACACTAAAAACCTAAAAAACACTAAAAACTGAAAAAATACCCAAAAATCACTAAAAACCGAAAAAACACTCAAACCTGAAGAAAATACCCCAAAACCATTAAAAACTGAAAAAAATATCAAAAACGACTAAAACCCGAAAGAACCCAAAAACACTAAAAACAGAAGAAAATACACAAAAACCACTAAAAACTGAAAAAATACCCCAAAACCGAAAGAACATTAAAAACAAAAGAAAATACCTAAAAATCACTAAAAACCAAAATAACCCCAAAAAACACTAAAACAGATGAAAATACCCCAAACCACAAAAAACTGAAGAAAATACCCAAAAAATAATAAAATACCCAAAAACCACTAAAAACCGAACAAACCCAAAACTACCCAAAACAGAAGAAAACACAAAAATCACTGATAACTGAAAAAATACCCAAAAAACACTAAAAACCTAAAAAAACCCATAAAACACTAAAAACAGACGGAAATACCCCCAAACCACTAAAAACTAAAAAAATACCCAAAAACCACTAAGACCCAAAAAAACCCAAAAGACTAAAACAGAAGAAAATAACACAAAAACCACTAAAAACTGAAAAAATACTCAAAAACCACAAAAAAACGAAAAAAAAACATAAAACACTAACAGACGAAAATACCCAAAAACCACTAAAAACTGAAAAAATACCCAAAAATCACTAAAACCCAAAAAACCCCCAAAACACTAAAACAGAAGAAAATACCTAAAAATCACTAAAACTGAAATAACCCCAAAAAACACTAAAAACAGACGAACACTAAAACAGGAGAAAATACCTCAAAATCACAAAAAACCGGAATAACCCCAAAAAACACTAAAAACAGACGAAAATACCCCAAAACCACTAAGAACAGACGAAAATACCCCAAAAAACTGAAGAAAATACCCTAAAACCACTAAAAACCGAAAAAAAACACTAAAGACTGAAGAAAATACCCCAAAACCACTAAAAACTAAAAAAATATCCAAAAACCACTAAAAACCGAAAAAACCCAAAAACACTAAAAACTGAAAAAACACTAAAAACAGACGAAAATACCCAAAAATCACTAAAAACCGAAAAAAACACTAAAGACTGAAAAAAATACCCAAAACCACTAAAAACTATTTTTTTTCCAAAAACCTCTAAAAACAAAAAATATCCAAAAACCACTAAAAACCAACAAAAATCCAAAAACACTAAAAATAGACGAAAATACCCAAAACCACTAAAACTGAAGAAAATACCCAAAAAACACAAAAAACCGAAAAAAACATTAAAAACTGAAGAAATACCCAAAAACCACTAAAAACTGAAGAAAATACCGCAAAACCACTAAAAACTAAAAAATATCAAAAAACCACTAAAAACCGAAAAAACCCAAAAACACCAAAAACTGAAAAAACACTAAAAACAGACGAAAATACCCAAAAAATCACTGAAAACCGAAAAAACACTAAAAACAGACAAAAATAACCCCAAACCACTAAAAACTGAAGAAAATACCCCAAAACCACTAAAAACAAAAAAAAACACTAAAACAGAAGAAAATACACAAAAACCACTAAAAACCGAAAAAACATTAAAAACAGAATAAAATACCTAAAAATCACTAAAGACCAAAATAACCCCAAAAAACACTAAAAACAGATGAAAATACCCAAAAACCACTAAAAACTGAAGAAAATACCCAAAAAATTATAAAATACCCAAAAACCACTAAAAACCGAACAAACCCAAAACTACCCAAAACAGAAGAAAACACAAAAAATCACTAAAAACTGAAAAAAGACCCAAAAATCACCAAAAACCGAAAAAACCCCATAAAACTTGTAGATTTGAAGCTTTCGTGACTGCAAGGAATCATCTTCTTAGGTTTTTTCGGTAAAGTCACGTAGAAAGTAAAATAAAATAAAAACAAAAATCACGACGTTTCGGAGGCAACACAAGTCTCCGTCATCAGGTGGGACCGTCACAGCCAGATCAGCTAATCTGGCTGTGACGGTCCCACCTGATGACGGAGACTTGTGTTGCCTCCGAAACGTCGTGATTTTTGTTTTTATTTTATTTTACTTTCTACGTGACTTTACCGAAAAAACCTAAGAAGATGACCCCATAAAACACTAAAAACAGACGAAAATACCCCCAAACTACTAAAAACTGAAAAAATACCCAAAAACCACTAAAACCCCAAAAAACCCAAAACACTAAAACAGAAGAAAATACACAAAAACCGAAAAAACATTAAAAACAGAATAAAATACCTAAAAATCAATAAAAACCGAAATAACCCCAAAAAACACTAAAACAGATGAAAATACCCAAAAACCACTAAAAACTGAAGAAAATACCCCAAAAAAATAATGAAATACCCAAAAACCACTAAAAACCGAACAAACCCAAAACTACCCAAAACAGAAGAAAACACACACAAACCGAAAAAACATTCAAAACAGAATAAAATACCTAAAAATCACTAAAAACCGAAATAACCCCAAAAAACACTAAAACAGATGAAAATATCCCAAACCACTAAAAACTGAAGAAAATACCCAAAAAATTATAAAATACCCAAAAACCACTAAAAACCGAACAAACCCAAAACTACCCAAAACAGAAGAAAACACAAAAATCACTAAAAACTGAAAAAAGACCCAAAAACCACTAAAAAAACCCCATAAAACACTAAAAACAGACGAAAATACCCCCAAACCACTAAAAACTGAAAAAATACCCAAAAACCACTAAAACCCCAAAAAACCCGAAACACTAAAACAGAAGAAAATACACAAAAACCGAAAAAACATTAAAAACAGAATAAAATACCTAAAAATCATTAAAGACCGAAATAACCCCAAAAAACACTAAAAACAGATGAAAATACCCAAAAACCACTAAAAACTGAAGAAATACACAAAAACACTAAAAACGGAAATACCCAAAAATCAATAAAAACTGAAAAAACCCCATAAAACACTCAAAACAGAAGAAAATACTCAAAAAACACTAAAAACTTAAAAAAATTACCCAAAACCAACTAAAAACCGAAAAATCCAAAAAACACTCAAAACAGAAGAAAATACAAAAAAACTATACAAACTGAAAAAATAATGAGATGTCTGGTGAGAAAGTAGAAATTACGGTTGTTAGAAGAGTGTTGGCCCTTCAGTTTCGTTAATTGAATAATCTCGCCAATGAATCTATGGAGGTATGCTTTCGCCTTTGCATGTTAGAGTATCATATGTTGATTAGAATTAAAATTGCTTAAAACAGAAGTATGTCGAGTGTTTCTTTCCAAGTCCATGCAAAACTGTCTTATTTATAAGAACTCTATCCTGCGATGAGATATGAATTTGGAGACCTAACTCAACATAAACACACTAAGATAATCAATAAATGTTTAAGCAAAGATAATCGTTTTATCCTGATTGATACAACTCTGGATAACGAAGCGAAGCCTAATTATCATAACTGCAAACATTAACATAATCGCAAGCATTCGCATAAATTAATACGATTATCTCCGTGATTATCATCATGTATGCATATAGTTACATAAATTAACATAATTTATGCGATTTACGCATTTTTTAAAATTCACTAATTTTTATTATTTTTATCAAATTTCATAATCCGACATATATAACAAACCCAAAACAGTAAAACAGAACAAAATACACAAAAACCACTAAAAACTGAAAAAATACCCAAAAACTGCAAAAATACACAAAAACCACTAAAAACAAAAAAAAAACACTAAAACCGAAAAAAACATTAAAAACAGACGAAAATACCCAAAAATCACTAAAAACCGAAAAAACACAAAAAACAGACAAAAATACCCCAAAAACACTAAAAACTGAAAAAAATACTTCAAAACCACAAAAAACAAAAAAAATATCCCAAAACCACTAAAAACCGAAAAAATCCAAAAACACAAAAAACAGACGAAAATACCCAAAACCACTAAAACTGAAGAAAATTCTCAAAAAACACTAAAAACCGAAAAAACACAAAAAACTGAAAAAATACCCAAAAATCACTAAAAACCGAAAAAACACTCAAACCTGAAGAAAATACCCCAAAACCATTAAAAACTGAAAAAATATCAAAAACGACTAAAAACCGAAAGAACCCAAAAACACTAAAAACAGAAGAAAATACACAAAAACCACTAAAAACTGAAAAAATACCCCAAAACCGAAAAAACATTAAAAACAAAAGAAAATACCTAAAAATCACTAAAAACCAAAATAACCCCAAAAAACACTAAAACAGATGAAAATACCCCAAACCACAAAAAACTGAAGAAAATACCCAAAAAATAATAAAATACCCAAAAACCACTAAAAACCGAACAAACCCAAAACTACCCAAAACAGAAGAAAACACAAAAATCACTGAAAACTGAAAAAATACCCAAAAAACACTAAAAACCGGAAAAAACCCATAAAACACTAAAAACAGACGGAAATACCCCCAAACCACTAAAAACTAAAAAAATACCCAAAAACCACTAAGACCCAAAAAAACCCAAAACACTAAAACAGAAAAAAATAACACAAAAACCACTAAAAACTGAAAAAATACTCAAAAACCACAAAAAAACGAAAAAAACCATAACACACTAAGAACAGACGAAAATACCCCAAAACCACTAAAAACTGAAAAAATACCCAAAAACCACTAAAACCCAAAAAACCCCAAAACACTAAAACAGAAGAAAATACCTAAAAATCACTAAAACCGAAATAACCCCAAAAAACACTAAAAACAGACGAACACTAAAACAGGAGAAAATACCTCAAAATCACAAAAAACCGGAATAACCCCAAAAAACACTAAAAACAGACGAAAATACCCCAAAACCACTAAGAACAGACGAAAATACCCCAAAAACTGAAGAAAATACCCCAAAACCACTAAAAACCGAAAAAAACACTAAAGACTGAAAAAAATACCCCAAACCACTAAAAACCATTTTTTTCCAAAAACCTCTAAAAACAAAAAATATCCAAAAACCACTAAAAACCCAAAAAATCCAAAAACACTAAAAATAGACGAAAATACCCAAAACCACTAAAACTGAAGAAAATACCCAAAAAACACAAAAAACCGAAAAAAACATTAAAAACTGATGAAATATCCAAAAACCACTAAAAACTGAAGAAAATACCGCAAAACCACTAAAAACTAAAAAAATATCCAAAAACCACTAAAAACCGAAAAAACCCAAAAACTGAAAAAACACTAAAAACAGACGAAAATAACCCAAAAATCACTGAAAACCGAAAAAACACTAAAAACAGACAAAAATAACCCCAAACCACTAAAAACTGAAGAAAATACCCCAAAACCACTAAAAACAAAAAAAAAACACTAAAGACTGAAAAAATACCCAAAACCACTAAAAACCGAAAAAACACTCAAACCTCATGAAAATACCCCAAAACCATTAAAAACTGAAAAAATATAAAAAACACTAAAAACCGAAAAAACCCAAAAACACTAAAACAGAAGAAAATACACAAAAACCACTAAAAACCGAAAAAACATTAAAAACAGAATAAAATACCTAAAAATCACTAAAGACCGAAATAACCCCAAAAAACACTAAAAACAGATGAAAATACCCAAAAACCACTAAAAACTGAAGAAAATACCCAAAAAATTATAAAATACCCAAAAACCACTAAAAACCGAACAAACCCAAAACTACCCAAAACAGAAGAAAACACCACAAAAATCACTAAAAACTGAAAAAAGACCCAAAAATTACTAAAAACCGAAAAAACCCCATAAAACACTAAAAACAGACGAAAATACCCCCAAACTACTAAAAACTGAAAAAATACCCAAAAACCACTAAAACCCCAAAAAACCCAAAACACTAAAACAGAAGAAAATACACAAAAACCGAAAAAACATTAAAAACAGAATAAAATACCTAAAAATCACTAAAAACCGAAATAACCCCAAAAAACACTAAAACAGATGAAAATACCCAAAAACCACTAAAAACTGAAGAAAATACCCCAAAAAATAATGAAATACCCAAAAACCACTAAAAACCGAACAAACCCAAAACTACCCAAAACAGAAGAAAACACAAAAATCACTAAAAACTGAAAAAAGACCCAAAAACCACTAAAAACCGAAAAAAACCCATAAAACACTAAAAACAGACGAAAATACCCCCAAACTACTAAAAACTGAAAAAATACCCAAAAACCACTAAAACCCCAAAACACTAAAACAGAAGAAAATACACAAAAACCGAAAAAACATTAAAAACAGAATAAAATACCTAAAAATCCCTAAAAACCGAAATAACCCCAAAAAACACTAAAACAGATGAAAATATCCCAAACCACTAAAAACTGAAGAAAATACCCAAAAAATTATAAAATACCCAAAAACCACTAAAAACCGAACAAACCCAAAACTACCCAAAACAGAAGAAAACACAAAAATCACTAAAAACTGAAAAAAGACCCAAAAACCACTAAAAAAAACCCATAAAACACTAAAAACAGACGAAAATACCCCCAACCACTAAAAACTGAAAAAATACCCAAAAACCACTAAAACCCCAAAAAAACCCAAAACACTAAAACAGAAGAAAATACACAAAAACCGAAAAAACATTAAAAACAGAATAAAATACATAAAAATCACTAAAAACCGAAATAACCCAAAAAAACACTAAAAACAGATGAAAATACCCAAAAACCACTAAAAACAGAAGAAATACACAAAAACACTAAAAACGGAAATACCCAAAAATCACTAAAAACTGAAAAAACCCCATAAAACACTCAAAACAGAAGAAAATACTCAAAAAACACTAAAAACTTAAATAAATTACCCAAAACCAACTAAAAACCGAAAAACCCAAAAAACACTCAAAACAGAAGAAAATACAAAAAAAAATATAAAAACTGAAAAAATACTCAAAAAACACTAAAAACTGAAAATATACCCTTTAACCGAAAAAACACTAAAAACTGAAGAAAATACCCAAAAACCACTAAAAACCGAAAAAACCCCAAAAACACTAAAAACTGAAAAAAATACCCAAAAACCACTAAAAACAGAGGACGGTAGTACAGAGTTGGCCTGATAACTTGTCTTATGGTTGTTATTGTTTGACTTGCATCCCACTGGGATTTTTGCACACAGCATTGAAATGTGATGTTTTTTTTCTGGAAGCCTTTGCTGTTTTTTCCAGGATTTTTCTGTTTCGTGTAGTAACTTTAAGATGTTTCTTGTTTATGTTTTTGTTTTGTTGCGGTTGCACCCGAGTCAAGAGCCGCATAGCTCACAGGGTTATACCTAATAAATGAAAATGAAACTGAAACAGGACGTCAAGCAAAGATGACTGTACTGGATTTTTTTGGTTGGTCTCTTGGGGACATTTATTAATTGAAATAGGTTAAATTTATTTGCAAAATTTGTGGCCACGGCCAGCGAGTTTAGCTAATTCCAATTCAGATCACCCACTAAAACTATTTAACCTTTAGGGAGGCCCAAGAAGCTCTCAGTGCAGACGCAGCTTCAACATCCTTACCACTAGGCGGTCTATAGCAGCACACTACCAATATCTGTTGATTATTTGAGAGAGTTATTCTGAGAGCCAGACCTTCAAAGCAACATTTGTAACATAGCCAACACTGTGGCATATAGAATAGTATCGACACGTGTCGATTATTACAACTCCCTACTCTATGGGACGTCTGGCAAAAACAGCAAACTGTGATAGGTACTGCAAGATTGGGCCATGTTCGTCCTGTGCTCGCTGAGCTGCATTGGCTTCAAGTTGTTGAACGAATACATTATAAGGTCCCACTCATTGGACACAAAGAGCTTACGAAAATGTAACCACAAATGACCCACAATGCCTTGCTGATCTCATCAAGGAGCATAAACCATCATGAACACTCTAGTCATCCTCGCAGCGGGTTTTGGCTAACCATCATACAAAGACAGTAACTGCATCGCGATGCGCTTCTGCGGCCGTCTGAAACACTCGTCCTTCCAATATTAGGAAGCCACTGGAGGTATGCAAATTTCAACATACATACACGTTGTGTATTAGCGAGGCTGTGTTGTGCATTAGTAGTGTTGTGCGTTGGTGTTCTTGTGGTATGCGTTCATGCTGATGGGATTTTTGTTGGTGTACGGTGCTTTTTCTGCAATATTTTGCTGTCTTTTCTTGGATTTTCTGTTTGCACATAGTCACTTTAAGATGTTTTCTTGTTTTTGTTTTCTGTTTGTTGCGGTTGCACCCGATTCAAGAGCCGAATGGCTCACAGGGCTATACCTAATAAATTAACTTGAACTTGTGTTGTGTGGCAATGCTATATGTTGTTCGTTAAACTTGTTGTTTTGTTCGTCAGTGCTGTTGTGTTGTGTGTTAGTGCTGCATGCTATGTGTTGGTGCTCTATGTTGTGTGTTTGTGTTGCAGCCAGCCAGAGTCAGCGCTACCAACAATATTCCCAAGCTCTGTAGTCCTATATTGGGATTATTTGTCAATACCGCATTGACAGTGGTGCCCAAATAACAAACAATAGAGAATGCACACATTAGTGAATGCCGCTGCTGCATTAAAATGTATCATGGGCGATGTTTCAGGCAATGGGCCCTTCTGCATGGTATATATTTAGCCATCTCTATGGGGGGAAAGCAGAGTATCCCGAGAAAACCAACGCGTGCGAGGGGATAACATTTACCGTAATCCGCTAGAGATGGAAATGTCTCCGCTTGCTGCGCCGCCATAACCTGGCCAGACCAGGAGATGGCGACCTCAGCTCCCACGGGGAAGGAGTTTCACATTTGTTTGGTGATTTAGCAACCCTCACTGCTTCCTCCACACACAGTGCTGGGTTACAGGCAGCCACGTGCAACAACACATCCACCACCACCGCTTTAGATACAGGGCGTGTGGGGATACTGTAATACGATGTCCGCCGTGTGGCAAAGAGGTCACCTGAAGATGATATCAGAGTCAGTTCTGTGACTTCCCCTTCTTCAGTCGATGCTGCGCTGCGACAAAGACCCCCCATATAGCCTTACCAGATTGTAGGGGAAAGTGCTGTTAGTAGCTAGTAGCGAGTAGCAGCAGAAGCGCCTATGAAGGGCGGCACTGTGCCACACTCATTCATTCACTTACCACCCCTCACCCCACCTCACCATGATGCCCTTCATCTGGGGATGAGGAAGGCTTTGTAGGGGGCTGGGTGGAAAGGAGGCACAGCAGCGGGGAGAGCGACGGCTCCGGAAGGAAGAGGAGGAAGTGCAGCACAGGGAGGGAGCCGGGACGCAGGGGAACCCAGTCTGGCCTAGACACACTCATGTGCACTCTCACACAGACACGCACACACACGTGCACGCTCACACTCACACAGACTCACTCACACACTCAGATCCGCACACGTGCACACACAGACTCATACACTTACACAGACGCACACACACAAAGACCCCTCGAATAGCCTTACCAGACTGTTGGGCAAGTGCTGTTAGCGAGCACTTATGCAGGCCGGCACGGCACACGAGGGGTGGGTGACCAACTCCACGCCCGGCTGCCTTTGTATCCTTAGTGACGATGTTTACACATAGCACCGGGTATTCATTTGAGGCTAAGTCGAGCTCGGGGAGGCCCTGGACCGGTTCTGATAATCGTCACTCGGGTAATCGACCTCGGGTCACCGGGTTCGTACGTAGCACTGCGCTAACCGCTGCGCCACCTCTCCCCCGCTGTTACAGTGCAGTACTGTCCCCAGGCAAGATGGCTGCCCGCCCCCACGTGACTCGGCGCGCGTGACTGGCGCACTCAGCACGTGGTGTCATCCAGGGCGTGGTCTCGCGCCGTCCCTACTCACGAACTTGCTACCGCGTAAGTCTGAGGGCCTCTCGTGTACAGCGTCTGTTGGTCTCGTGTGGGTCTTTGCTAGTCGCTGGCGATCTGTAAGAGTCTCTTCTGGGTCTTTGTGCGAGTCTCCTCTGCGTCTTTGTGTGAGAGTCTCTGGGTCTCTGTGCTCGTGAGTCTCTGGGCCTTGTGCTAGAAACAAAAATGGAGCCTGCCAATGACCCCTCTCCTCCACGTGGCGTGGCATTTTAGCCACTCCCGGCTCGTGTGGGTCCGTGCAGTTGCACCCCCTGCACACGCGGTAGTCGACACTGCCACTGGTGGTGTACCGCGTGTTCATAATTTTCTGTACTGTATAGTAATTTCCCGAATAGGAAAATAAAAGTAATTGTTTATAGCACAGCCTACATGCGCGTGCGTTCGTTTTGTGTTTTAATGTTGTTCCTGCTCCGCACACTCCGATTAGCACCGGTGACTACGTCGAAAGAAGTTCAACACAATACAACTTGTTTTACTTTCTACATCCGTTAAAGGAGCAGATGACGGCAAGAGTAACACCTAAAGTCTCGAGTAAGGCGGTGTGGCGCTCACAGACAGACGCGCCTTTAGCTCATGTGCATAGATTAATTTCTGATGGGGAGAAACAGCGGCAACTCGAATCTAAACCATTTCTTGGGGCCTCCCTTAGGTCATAGCCTTAAACGATTACCCTGTTTGCTGTGCGGACTTGGGAGGCAAAGACGGCTGTGATGCTGCTTACACGACCACTAACAGCACGCTGCTGGCCTCTAGAAACTCTTACGCCGCCCTTGATGTTCAGAGCGTAAAGTAGCGAATTGAGTCCCCGAAAGATCTGAGCCGGTCATAAAATAAGCGGACAAACTCCGAATAAATGTTTTACGCTTCCAATCGTCGACATCTGCCATTATATAATTTTCAAGCACCATTGGTTCAACACAAGCAGGTAAGAATTGTTTCAATACCACCAGGTAAATTAATTGTTAGATGTACTGTTAATGTATGCAGTTCATAGGTTAAATAATGTATTAATATAATGGGTTATGCATAAATCGCGTAAATATATGTGTCGTTAAAATCCGCCACGAGTAAGGGTTGTCACGTAAACAGAACATGCCAATTCGTTACTAGTACAGCACACCAGTGTGTTGGAGAGTAAACCACAACATTTACAATTCGAGTCCGACGTTTCGCCAGTAAATACAATTAGCATCATCAGGTGACAGCCAGATTTGTGGAGAAGTCCACCTGTTTCGTTCTTTATATAGAGACCACGCTTCTGCGCTCTTGCGCAAGGGGGGGGGATTAATGAGTCATGTAAATTATGCATGCGCATTATGCGAATCCTTTGATCTTGTCCTTCCTGTCCATTGCCTGTATTAAAATAGCCGTACCAACAGTAATCCTGGCCTAAACCTGCCCGTGCCTGGAGCAGAGCACGTGGTGAAGATGTCGTCATCATTGAACACAGGCGCCGCGGGGATGAACTCGCGCTCTTGCAGATGCTGCTTCCGAAACTACACCCTGGCGTGTGAGTTCAAGCTACACCCTGGCGTGTGAATGTAATATAAGACACCAGCAGCTTGCAAGCGTTGACTTTGAATGCTTCTGCAAAGGTCAAGAGGTCATCACAGCCTGTGTTGTTGGTTGCACACCACACCATCGCTTCCTTCCATGTGCCAGAACCCTCAATGTCTATGCTTATAGCATCCCTGCTATCTGTTGGTCTTTTCCCTTAGTGCATTAGGCCTGGGTTGCCACTTATAGTGATTGAAAAACAGCAGTCAACAGTGATGAGTGGCTGCTAAAATTGGTAACACTTTGGCAAATGAAAAACATTGGCCACCCAATAGGGGTGCCATGGTCTCGAGATGTTAACTATCTCGCCAGGTATACAGGAGGTCGTGGGTTCGATCCCGACCCTGACGCCTGTATATTTGGAGTTTACATGTCTCCCCATAGACGAAAGGAATTTTCTCCTGGTCCTCTGGTTTTTCCCTCCACATTTAAGAACATGCGTTTATAGTATTTGGGCTGCTATACATTTCCACATGATAATCTACTTCGTTGAGCTATCATTTTTGATATTCAGGTCGCTTCTGATAAAGAGCCACAGCTCAGTGGACCTTACCTGGTAAATTGAAAATCGTTTTTTTGTCGTTTTCAATTGGTGCAGCTAAGAATGTTTTGCAGTGGTTGACACATCGTTTGTGTGTCCTTTTTCTTCACAATCCTCATGTGGCCACATGCCATAGGAAGTAAAGTTGCATTCTGTAGGGTTCCCTACCCCTTGACTTAAACCCTATAGCCTTAAACCCCTAACCCTCCCAGGAAAAACTTGCATTCCAGTAGACCCTTGATTATCCACGTGCGGTTTATCTGATTTGCAGATTAACCGAACACCTGAGATTTTGGCATAAATTAATAACTCATGTATTTTCCCTTAAGCCCAAATTAATAATCTAAAAGTTATCCATTGATATTCTTGGAAATGTTTATTAAAAGTCACGCGCTTAAACTGAACAAATATGTTGCTCCAGGTTGATCCGAAATCCACGTGATCGCCGCTACAGTTCAGTAGTTGCAGATCTTTACAACAGTGGGTGACAATCAGGTCTATGATTGTCATTCAGTCATAGAGCTGATTGAATGAAAATCAGGTCTACGATTGTCATTCAATAATAAACATGATTGACTGAAAATAAGGTCTATGGTTGTCATTCAATCATATACCTGATTGAATGATAATCAGGTCTTTGATTGAAACTAAAAACCTGTACGGACAGTAATTCCAGACTCGAGTTTGCCCCCTTAATCTGCTATGATGATGAGTCGCCGCTTTAAAATGGGGAAAAAGCCGACGCTGTCTTTGCACGTCAGCTGCTGCCTTAGCACTTCGTCCATGCCTCTGTCATGATTTTAAATTTGTCCGTTTCCCAGTGGAGCCTGGGGCATCAAGCAGCCGCCCCTACCTGCTGGTGTGCGGACATGTCTTCTGTGGAGCATGCCTGCAGGACAAAGGCACACGCGCAGGCTGCGAGTTTGTGTGCCCCACCTGCAAGGTACAGCTATTACAATCGTATGGCAACGTACATACATATGGTTGTGTGCACGCGCGCGTACGAGTGTATGTACGTGTGTGTATATATCTGCCTGCATGTGTACGATAGTGTAGCGGTTAGCCCGCTGCGCTACTAACCTGGCGACCCGAGTTAGATTATCTGAACCAGTCCTGGGCCTCCCCTAGGTTGACTCAGTCTCAAATGAGTATGTGGTGCAATGTGTTAACACCGCCACTGGAGAGACATAGGCGGTCGGGCGTGATGTTGGCCACCCACCCCCTCGTGTGCCGTGTGGGCCTTCATAGATGCTATTCGTTAACAGCACTTGCCCAAACAGTCTATTAAGGCTACAGGAGGGATCTTTGTCTTTTTTACATGAACATGTCATCAATAAGTAATATTTTAAAAAACTTTTTAAAAAGCACGCTTTAATGAAATGTACCGTACTCGTAATGTCAGAACTCCACGACTCCAGGAAGTGGCCGCAAAGCTTGCCATTAACGTAAGGGGCCGTGGTGATTTACAGCTAACATTAGTTGAGCGTGGACAATTAGACCCAAGCCGAAACATAACATATAAAAAATAATGTAAAAAAATATATTTTTTATAGAATATAGTATTGTTATCAGTATGACATAAGTATACCAAGTTTGCAGTCGATACCACATTGGGAAGTGGGTTAAAATTGAGTTACAAGACTTGAGGATACGGCAACAGACAGAGTGAATTAAATAAAAGCATGTAAAATGCCTCTTGGCTAGTTGCGTGTGAAGCCCCGAGTGGCGTAACTGGGCGCTACTACAGTGGAAAAAACAACCTGCAAATATGAGCCAAAGAGACTGATTGACTAATCCTTTGTATCCCGAATTATATACATCCAGATTAATTTGTTAACGGTGAAAACAAAATTTCGATTTAAAGCTTTCGTGACTGCAGGGATTCATCTTCTTGGTTCTTTCGGTAAAGTCACGTAGAAGGGAAATAAAAAAATAATAGAAATCCAACAATACAATTCTCACGACGTTTCGGCCACAACACAAGCATCCGTCCTCAGGTGAATAACAGAGCTGTCTGAAAGACAGCGTTGTAATGACCACTGCTAAGCTTGGCAGCACATTTATAAGCTGGGTGGGAGGAGCAGAGAGCAGTGACAAAGGAGTTTACATATCAACAGATGAATTTAGCATATTGACGCTAAAGAATTGCAACTACCCCACTTCCCTACAATAAACCGATGTGAAAAAGCTAAATATAAACTACATCAATATAATCAATGTACTCAATATATTCTCCAATAAGCTGAGCTATTAGCATTAAGTAATTGGGTATATACTACACTATATAATGACTACCATATAGTGAACCGATAAAAAACTAAAATATAAACTACATCTTTATAATCAATATACTCTCCAATAAGCTAAGTTTACATGTCAAAAGAGGAATTTAGCATATTGATGCTAAAGAACTGCAACTACCCTACTACCATACAATTAACCGATGTGAAAAAGCTAAATATAAAATCACATCAATATAATCAATGTACTCAATATGCTCTCCAATAAGCTGAGCTATTAACATTAAGCAACTGGGTATATGCTACACTATATAATTACTACCATATAGTGAACCGATAAAATAATCAGTATACAGTACTCTTCAATAAGCTGAGTTTACATATCAACAGAGGAATTTAGCATATTGATGCTAAAGAACTGCATCTACCCTACTACCATACAATAAACAGATGTAAAAAAAATATATAAACTACATCAATATAATCAATGTACTCCAGGGGTGTCCAAACTTTTTGCAAAGAGGGCCAAATTTGATAAAGTGAAGATGCCCGGGGGCCAATAGTTCCTTCCGACATTTTTTTACCACAAAAGTTACGTGAAAACACACACTGTTATAAAACAATTTTCATTGTCACAATTACCTTTATTTTTCAAATGACAATGTAACCAAATATAAGTCACTCAGGCAGACGTGAACAACTTTAAAAACACAATTCTGCCTTTTATTCAGTCAGAAAACATTGAACAAACTGTATAAAATACCTTAAATTTCCATGAGTTAAATATCTTTACCTCATGAACATTTTAAACAGGAGTTATAAGTAATGCAAAGTGGGCTGTTATCATTAAACTTTTAAATGAGTGAATTTTGCCCTTGCCTTTTGCAAGATCTTTCAGAAAGCAATAGTTTGTGTCACATCTACAGGTACATAACATCAACAGTTATAACCAAATCTTATTCAAGAGTTTAATAAAACAAGTGCCATAAGTCCAAGTGCATTAGTGTGCTTTAGGCTTTTGTTGTATGTGTTGGGTTATGAAATTTTGATAAAAATAATAAAAATTAATAATTTTCCAAAAAATGCGCAAATCGCATTAATTATGTTAATGTGTGTATTAACATGCATAAATTATGATAATGTGATTATGATAATCGCGGAGATAATCGTAGTAATTTATGCGGATGCTTGCGATTATGTTAATGTGAGCAGTTGTGATAATTAAGCTTAGTTTCGTTTATCCAGTGTTATATCAATCAGGATAACACGATTATCATCGATTAAACGTTTACCGATTATCTTAGTGTGTTTATGTTATTTTAGGTCTCCATTTTCATATCTCATCGCAGGTAACAGCTCTTATGAATAAGACAGTTTTGCATGGACTTGGAAAGAAGCACTCGAACAGTTGGTGTTAAGCAATTTTAATTCTAAACAAGCACATGACACTCTAGTATGCGAAAGCAGGTATACGTCAATAAATTAATTGGAAAGATTATGCAATTAACGAAAATGAATGACTAAAACATTCCTTATTCATGTAACTCGACGGCAGCAACTGCTTTGTACGATCAGTTGGTAGTGAACGCACCACCTCGAAATGGCAACCCTTTTTGAAACGCAAAGATAATTTTTTTTTTAAAGTCTTATTCGTGTGCGTGCTGTGTGTGCGTTGCCCCCTTGTAATATTAATTAATTCTTAGAGCCGGGAGTTGTGTCGTTAGCTTGTGTGGTGTGGGAGGATACAAACAGCGTCCAGAAGTTTTCTCTGGGTTGGGCGTGGCCGCCGCGAGCCCCTGCTGCTCCCTCGCTCGGCGTGTCTCTGCTTGTGCGCTCTCTCTCTCTCCACTGCTGGACGCGACGAGTTGGCACGACGCTCGGTGACGCCCGGTGACGTCCGAGTCGTGCTGCTCTTGCGCTCTCTCTCCCTCTACTGCTAGATGACAAGTTGGCACGACGCTCGGTGACGCCCGGTGACGTCCGAGTCGTGCTGCTCTTGCGCTCTCTCTCCCTCCACTGCTGGACGACGAGTTGGCACGACGCTCGGTGACGCCCGGTGACGTCCGAGTCGTGCTGCTCTTGCGCTCTCTTTCCCTCTACTGCTAGATGACGAGTTCGCACGACGCTCGGTGACGTCCGAGTCGTGCTGCTCTTGCGCTCTCTCTCCCTCTACTGCTAGATGACGAGTTGGCACGACGCTCGGTGACACCCGGTGACGTCCGAGTCGTGCTGTGTTGTGGCTCTCTCTCCCTCTACTGCTAGATGACGAGTTGGCACGACGCTCGGTTACGCCCGGTGACGTCCGAGTCGTGCTGTGTTGTGGCTCTCTCCTTGATCGTTGCCAACTTCACACGGACACTCGCCCTTGCTTCAGGCTGTGTTGGCTTGTGGCTCTGGACGACGCGGCTGTGCTCACTGGGTGGTGGTCGGTCTGAGTATCAAACACACTGCGCATTCGATGGCGCTTTCTCTCTCTTGGTGGCAGCCCCCGGCTTCTCCACTGCTCGATTGATTGTTGAGTCGGCACGATGCTCGCCGTCGCTCTGGACGTCTTGTCTATTCACACTGGTCGTTGGTCGGTGTGCCCTCAAACACACGGCGCATTCGATGGCGCTGTCCTCTTCCTCACAGCCGTTTGACCAGGCTTTCTCCACTGCTTCGCGCTGTCTGCTTTGCTCGCTTGGTCGACGCTTGGCGATCTCCGCCCTTTTACAGGTTGATTTCTTGTCGTCACTCGTCACTCTCTCTACTCCGTGCTTCCCTTGTTCGTGCAGCTGCCAGCTTCACTCGCACTTAACTTCGTTCTGCGAGAAGCGACACCTGCTATCGGCATCGGTGTTTCGTTTCCTCACGACGCTCCGCCAGCCGGAGCACGGCTGAAACCCAGCCCCGACCCAGGTTGAACTCAGACTTCTGCGACTCTAACGACCCCTCCTCGTTCCATCTCTCCTCGAGGCACGATCTGCCCCCGCTCTCTTGCGAGCCCCGTCGCAACACTGAGCGCGACTCGGACAGACTGCTCATTCAGGCTGTCACCTTAACGATGTCTCGTCGTCCCATCTCTCCTCGAGGCACGATTTGCCCCAGCTCTCTTGCGAGCCCTGTCGCAACGCTGCGTCGCAAGCCGAGTTGCAAGACTGAGCGCGACTCGGACAGACTGCTTGTTCGCTGAGCGCGCTTGTGCTTAACTTAAAAACGTGACTCCCCTCTCTGCGCATTCCTTGCGAGCGGGAAACAAAACACAAACAGATCGAGAAAAAGCAGACACCCCCGCGACCCCTCCTCGCGACCTTTCCTAACCCTCCAAGCATTCATGGGCCATCTGTTTGTGCTGCGGGGAGACAAAGACGGCCGTGTTTAACTCAAAACGTGAGCACCCTCTCCTCTCTCCGCGTCTCTTGCGAGAGAAAACAAACAGAAAAAAAACAGATGTTCTCGAATGTCAGCACAAACCCCCCCCCCCCTTGTGACCTTTCTGCTCCCTTCTTGCTTGCCGGACCGTTGGAGACAAAGGTGGCTGAGGAGATTTTTGCAATACATTTATGTGGTCCTGTGTGTTACATTTATTCTTGAGTTATTTTTTTTAATGTCCTGAGGTTAAGTGCAACTAAGTTTCCACTTACGCTTCCTTAACTGTTGGAATTCGTACTCTTTAGTTGTTAGGAAGGTCATGTAGATAGGAAACATATAATTCTAAATAATATGTATGCGGTGAATATAAGGGAATTACTAATAATAAAAAAAAAACCTATTGTTTGCTGGTTAATTCTCTTTGTTAAGTTTCTACTTTTCGGTACGGAAAACGTTAAGAAAACGCGAGTTGCAACCGTTATTTACTCTGCTCTGCACCCCCATGTACATCTCCAGATGTCTTGGGAGGTTCGTCCATCCATCTTTTGTCCATCTGGATGTCTATGACCTCTCTGTGACCGAATTCTTATCATTTTAACCGCCCTCCATGTTTCATGGATTCCTGGTGTGCTTGTGAGGAGAAGTGAGTTGTTTTCATTGTTTAATTAAAAAAAAAAGATATATAGATATATAAAAAAAGATATAATAAATTTTTTTTTTAATTGTTCTTAATAAAAAAGGGTATAGACACAACAATCCGCCCGTTTGAAAATTATCAGGGGTCGATTTGGCCACTGGCGAATTTTCAAACAAAGTAAATGCCCTTTTTTGTGTTATGAATCCATAAGCCGCCCTCACTCTCGGCGGTTATTCCTTACCACGCGCGTATGTATCACAATCTTAACATGGTTACATTTGAAATAAGCAAAGAAAATAAAACAAAACGTTCCTTCCAAAGCGCGCGCGTATGTATCACAATCTTCACATGGTTACATTTGATATAAGCAAGGAAAATACAACAAAACGTTAGACATCGATACCACAAGTTACATCGATTCTTATCCATCATAACTACGGCGAATATTAATTTTTGTTTTTGTTAAATCCTGGGAAACGCTAGGTAGCGGTTTCGGTGGTTCTTTCTTACGACGCGCGCGCACGTATCACGATCTTAACATGGTTACATTTGAATTGAGCAAAGAAAATAAAACAAAACGTTAAACATCGATATTACGTTACATCGGTTCTCATACATCATAACTACGGCGGATATTAATTTTTTTTTGTTAAATCCTGGGAAATGCTAGGTAGCGGTTTCGAACGCATTTTTGCGTTATTTTCCTCCTGTTACATCCTTGCAATCTTTTTACCAAGTTATTATCATCTGGTTTGCCACTTTTAATTTTAGGTGGCAATGCTGCTCCCCATGCCTTGTCCTTCAGACTTGGTTCGTTCTTAGCCTTTTCCTGTCCATTAACCATATTCTCATGGCCAGATATTTTAGAGTAACCTTTGACTCTTTTATGCAATCTCCCAACATCATTAACTTGGTTCGTAGTGCTTATCGCTTTGATCTTTCGATCACGGTTTTCAGGTTCGTTTTTGTAATTTCCTCTATCACTCTCTCGCGTCGTGGGAATGTGTGGTGTAAAATTGTGCTGCACATAATCAGAATTCGCGCACACAACCAACTTCTGTACTCCGTCATCAATGGCATTCGCTCTCTCTGCGATTACATACACATTTGCCGAGTCAGTGTGTCGATTTAATTCCGTGCCTCGTAATGTTGCCCTTTTGGTTTTTCCGAGTGGGTTGGATTTCAACACCATTCCCGATACGTCATGGACATTCGTCTCCATTCCAGCACTCCGATCCACCTTAATTTTGGTTTCCCTTGGATATTTTTCATTCAAAGGCTCACGCCTGCACTCCTCAGGGCGTGTCTCTGTGTTCGCTCTCTCTGCCCCACCATCGCGCGCTCTTGCGACGTTCTGGGTGGCTTTACCTTTTTCCGGGCGATCCAGTTTTCTTATCTGTCTGTTATCTACCGTCCGATCACGCTTCAATGCAACCCTGTCCTTGTATTCGATCCGCGCGTCATTTACAAGAGCACTGCTCGTGTTTCCTACCGCATCGTATGCTTTTAATGTTTCCCGGTCGTGGCGGTATTTGTTCGCCCTGTTACTTGCAGCCTGCTTGCATTTCCCATTGAGCTCAGGGTTTAACAAAACCTCGGCGGGTGGGGCGCGTGTTGGCCGCTCGCTCTCACTCACTGTGGGTGGTTCATCACGTATTTGGACCGCATTCTGTGTTATTCCTCTATTCCCTCCTGGTATAGCCGGTGGAGAAATTGGTCAGAATTGGACCGATTGTGTTTGACCTCCCATCCTGCGATTCTCCTGAATGTTCGCCTCCATACCTCCGCA
Organism: Lampetra planeri; assembly: GCF_965212315.1. NCBI lineage: Eukaryota > Metazoa > Chordata > Hyperoartia > Petromyzontiformes > Petromyzontidae > Lampetra > Lampetra planeri. Next base: position 278,407 of record NC_136153.1, on the reverse strand, counting down.
GTCTGTGTACCACCTTCCCGCTAGATGGTTATCTTGCCATCTTTGTGTGTAATTTGGACCTTGCGTGTGTTGTGGCATGGGGTGTTGATATGGTTCTGCTCTGAACCTCTCCCTCCTGCGATTCTCGTACATTTTTGGCCCAGTGTTTCTCCCATTTGGGTGCCAAATTTTTCCTGGATTGTTACTTCGCCATCTTTGTGCGTAATTTTGACCTTGCGTATGTCGTGGCATGGGGTGTTGATATGATTCTGCCCTTGGTCTCCACATTCTGCGATTCTCCTGAATGTTCGGCTTTGTGCCGCTCTCATTCTCGTGCCCCCCTCTCTCTGGTTTATTTTGCCATGTGTGCGTGCGTGTTTGCTCCTCCCTGCATTGTGGGACTGCTCGGTGAATTTTATTTCACTCTGAGAGGCTGGGTTCCTTATCCCTCTCCCCTGTGTTCTGGATCCGAATTATGATTCTTAGCTCTGTATAACCATGCCATGTACGCCTTGCTCTCTATGCGGCGTAAGGATGCGGTTTCCGGATTCAAAACCATTCTCACCCTTTCTGTAATCTCTGGGCTCAAGGATTCAAAAAACATAATTTTGAACATGTGATCACCTTTGTGGTATTGATTCACATCGCCTGCGTAATACGCTCTTTTAAATTGTAAAAGGTAGTCACGTGGGTCTTGTTCCATGCCCTGGGTCATCGATTTTACAGCATAAAACCCCTCGGTGAGTGTCGAATATTCTCCAAACTTCCGAACCACTGCCAGGCTCAGTTGTTTAAAATCATTTCTAACCTTGTGTGGTAGTGACTTTACCCATGGTATAGATTCTTTATGTAAGCTCCGTTTCAACAAACTCGCTTTTTCATCCCGTCTCCTCAGCCCTCTAATCATTGCCTCCTCTTCTACTGCTGCGATATGTGTGTGTATATCCATGGACTTATTGTGTGGGTCAAAATCGGGAATTCTGACTAGAGCTTTGTCCATTAATTTAAGGGTTTTACTGTTGAATAGGTATTCCGAAAGTTGATCGCCGTCAGCGTCATCATCAAACAAGTTATCATCAGGCAATCTGTCACTTTCATCTGTGCTGTGTCGGGCGTGTTTCAGCGGCGTGCATTTTTTTTGTGTGCGCTCTGTGCCGTGTCGCTCGTGTTGCCATTTCCCTTCAGTTTTTGCCTCTGCCCTTAGTGTAGCATGTCCTGGCGACTTTACTTTAACTTTTGTGCGATCAGTCCCTGGACTCTGTCCACGTACCCAAGAGTGTGATTTAATGTTACTTCCATATTTATTCTGTGGATCAACGTCTGTGAGTTTCGCTGGTGTCGCGAGCACTGATTTCTTCTCCCTCTCGAGGGTGTGAGGACATTTCTCCTCGTTTATTAGAGACGATTTCTCTCCCGTTTTTTTTCCAAAATTTTCCACATTCCACAATCCCTATCTGTATGCCTGTGTGGGAAGGCATGAGTCCTGTCCTGCCTTCTCTGCAGTTTTTGCATCGTGTTCGCCTTCGTTACATTTTATCCAGTCAATTAGTTTCCCCCGAGGTGTGTTCGTGTTATCGATACAGCTCCCTTCCCATATGTCTCTCTGACTGTACTGCTTTGTAACAGATTGGTTGGTACGTTTTAATACGAGCTCCCAGTATTCCATAACCCATTCAAAAATTATTCTTAATCCTAGCATCTCAAGTGGCAGGAGTTACTTTGACCTTTCCTTTCAGAGTGCATATAAAACAATTATCTCACAGAGTGTGGTCAGTTTGACTCGAGCTATTCTGTTATTTTCCGATTCAGAGTACGTACCTCTAACACCATTTATCACAGGATGCAATCGGTTTGATACGATATTATCTTAATTCCACTGTCTTTTTTTTTCAACCTGCTATTCTGGGTTTTAACCTCAGAGGGCGTTTTTTTTGTTTTACGCCCGTTTACAATCACCATGCAATGTTCGATCACGATATTCTAGTTAACACGTGGTGATTCATTCCTTCATCCATGCAAAACACTGTCTGCGAGAGATCCCGGACGAGCCCCCATTATGTTGTATGTGTTGGGTTATGAAATTTTGATAAAAATAATAAAAATTAAGAATTTTCCGAAAAATGCGCAAATCACATTAATTATGTAAATGCGTGTATTAACATGCATAAATTATGATAATGTGTGTAACTATATGCATACATTATGATAATCGCGGAGATAATCGTAGTAATTTATGCGGATGCTTGCGATTATGTTAATGTGAGCAGTTGTGATAATTAAGCTTAGTTTCGTTTATCCAGTGTTATATCAATCAGGATAACACGATTATCATCGATTAAACGTTTACCGATTATCTTAGTGTGTTTATGTTATTTTAGGTCTCCATTTTCATATCTCATCGCAGGTAACAGCTCTTATGAATAAGACAGTTTTGCATGGACTTGGAAAGAAGCACTCGAACAGTTGGTGTTAAGCAATTTTAATTCTAAACAAGCACATGACACTCTAGTATGCGAAAGCAGGTATACATCAATAAATTAATAGGCAAGATTATGCAATTAACGAAAATGAATGACTAAAAATACTTCTTCATTGGTGAGATTATGCAATTAACGAAATTGAATGACTAAAACATTCCTTATTCATGTAACTCGACGGCAGCAACTGCTTTGTACGATCAGTTGGTAGTGAACGCACCACCTCGAAATGGCAACCCTTTTTGAAACGCAAAGATAATTTTTTTTTTAAGTCTTATTCGTGTGCGTGCTGTGTGTGCGTTGTCCCCTTGTAATATTAATTAATTCTTAGAGCCGGGAGTTGTGTCGTTAGCTTGTGTGGTGTGGGAGGATACAAACAGCGGCCAGAAGTTTTCTCTGGGTTGGGCGTGGCCGCCGCGAGCCCCTGCTGCTCCCTCGCTCGGCGTGTCTCTGCTTGTGCGCTCTCTCTCTCTCCACTGCTGGACGACGAGTTGGCACGACGCTCGGTGACGCCCGGTGACGTCCGAGTCGTGCTGCTCTTGCGCTCTCTCTCCCTCTACTGCTAGATGACAAGTTGGCACGACGCTCGGTGACGCCCGGTGACGTCCGAGTCGTGCTGCTCTTGCGCTCTCTCTCCCTCCACTGCTGGACGACGAGTTGGCACGACGCTCGGTGACGCCCGGTGACGTCCGAGTCGTGCTGCTCTTGCGCTCTCTCTCCCTCTACTGCTAGATGACAAGTTGGCACGACGCTCGGTGACGCCCGGTGACGTCCGAGTCGTGCTGCTCTTGCGCTCTCTCTCCCTCCACTGCTGGACGACGAGTTGGCACGACGCTCGGTGACGCCCGGTGACGTCCGAGTCGTGCTGCTCTTGCGCTCTCTTTCCCTCTACTGCTAGATGACGAGTTGGCACGACGCTCGGTGACGTCCGAGTCGTGCTGCTCTTGCGCTCTCTTTCCCTCTACTGCTAGATGACGAGTTGGCACGACGCTCGGTGACACCCGGTGACGTCCGAGTCGTGCTGTGTTGTGGCTCTCTCTCCCTCTACTGCTAGATGACGAGTTGGCACGACGCTCGGTTACGCCCGGTGACGTCCGAGTCGTGCTGTGTTGTGGCTCTCTCCTTGATCGTTGCCAACTTCACACGGACACTCGCCCTTGCTTCAGGCTGTGTTGGCTTGTGGCTCTGGACGACGCGGCTGTGCTCACTGGGTGGTGGTCGGTCTGAGTATCAAACACACTGCGCATTCGATGGCGCTTTCTCTCTCTTGGTGGCAGCCCCCGGCTTCTCCACTGCTCGATTGATTGTTGAGTCGGCACGATGCTCGCCGTCGCTCTGGACGTCTTGTCTATTCACACTGGTCGTTGGTCGGTGTGCCCTCAAACACACGGCGCATTCGATGGCGCTGTCCTCTTCCTCACAGCCGTTTGACCAGGCTTTCTCCACTGCTTCGCGCTGTCTGCTTTGCTCGCTTGGTCGACGCTTGGCGATCTCCGCCCTTTTACAGGTTGATTTCTTGTCGTCACTCGTCACTCTCTCTACTCCGTGCTTCCCTTGTTCGTGCAGCTGCCAGCTTCACTCGCACTTAACTTCGTTCTGCGAGAAGCGACACCTGCTATCGGCATCGGTGTTTCGTTTCCTCACGACGCTCCGCCAGCCGGAGCACGGCTGAAACCCAGCCCCTACCCAGGTTGAACTCAGACTTCTGCGACTCTAACGACCCCTCCTCGTTCCATCTCTCCTCGAGGCACGATCTGCCCCCGCTCTCTTGCGAGCCCCGTCGCAACACTGAGCGCGACTCGGACAGACTGCTCATTCAGGCTGTCACCTTAACGATGTCTCGTCGTCCCATCTCTCCTCGAGGCACGATTTGCCCCAGCTCTCTTGCGAGCCCTGTCGCAACGCTGCGTCGCAAGCCGAGTTGCAAGACTGAGCGCGACTCGGACAGACTGCTTGTTCGCTGAGCGCGCTTGTGCTTAACTTAAAAACGTGACTCCCCTCTCTGCGCATTCCTTGCGAGCGGGAAACAAAACACAAACAGATCGAGAAAAAGCAGACACCCCCGCGACCCCTCCTCGCGACCTTTCCTAACCCTCCAAGCATTCATGGGCCATCTGTTTGTGCTGCGGGGAGACAAAGACGGCCGTGTTTAACTCAAAACGTGAGCACCCTCTCCTCTCTCCGCGTCTCTTGCGAGAGAAAACAAACAGAAAAAAAACAGATGTTCTCGAATGTCAGCACAAACCCCCCCCCCCCCCCCTTGTGACCTTTCTGCTCCCTTCTTGCTTGCCGGACCGTTGGAGACAAAGGTGGCTGAGGAGATTTTTGCAATACATTTATGTGGTCCTGTGTGTTACATTTATTCTTGAGTTATTTTTTTTAATGTCCTGAGGTTAAGTGCAACTAAGTTTCCACTTACGCTCCCTTAACTGTTGGAATTCGTACTCTTTAGTTGTTAGGAAGGTCATGTAGATAGGAAACATATAATTCTAAATAATATGTATGCGGTGAATATAAGGGAATTACTAATAATAAAAAAAAAACCTATTGTTTGCTGGTTAATTCTCTTTGTTAAGTTTCTACTTTTCGGTACGGAAAACGTTAAGAAAACGCGAGTTGCAACCGTTATTTACTCTGCTCTGCACCCCCATGTACATCTCCAGATGTCTTGGGAGGTTCGTCCATCCATCTTTTGTCCATCTGGATGTCTATGACCTCTCTGTGACCGAATTCTTATCATTTTAACCGCCCTCCATGTTTCATGGATTCCTGGTGTGCTTGTGAGGAGAAGTGAGTTGTTTTCATTGTTTAATTAAAAAAAAAAGATATATAAAAAAAGATATAATAAATTTTTTTTTTAATTGTTCTTAATAAAAAAGGGTATAGACACAACAATCCGCCCGTTTGAAAATTATCAGGGGTCGATTTGGCCACTGGCGAATTTTCAAACAAAGTAAATGCCCTTTTTTGTGTTATGAATCCATAAGCCGCCCTCACTCTCGGCGGTTATTCCTTACCACGCGCGTATGTATCACAATCTTAACATGGTTACATTTGAAATAAGCAAAGAAAATAAAACAAAACGTTCCTTCCAAAGCGCGCGCGTATGTATCACAATCTTCACATGGTTACATTTGATATAAGCAAGGAAAATACAACAAAACGTTAGACATCGATACCACAAGTTACATCGATTCTTATCCATCATAACTACGGCGAATATTAATTTTTGTTTTTGTTAAATCCTGGGAAACGCTAGGTAGCGGTTTCGGTGGTTCTTTCTTACGACGCGCGCGCACGTATCACGATCTTAACATGGTTACATTTGAATTGAGCAAAGAAAATAAAACAAAACGTTAAACATCGATATTACGTTACATCGGTTCTCATACATCATAACTACGGCGGATATTAATTTTTTTTTGTTAAATCCTGGGAAATGCTAGGTAGCGGTTTCGAACGCATTTTTGCGTTATTTTCCTCCTGTTACATCCTTGCAATCTTTTTACCAAGTTATTATCATCTGGTTTGCCACTTTTAATTTTAGGTGGCAATGCTGCTCCCCATGCCTTGTCCTTCAGACTTGGTTCGTTCTTAGCCTTTTCCTGTCCATTAACCATATTCTCATGGCCAGATATTTTAGAGTAACCTTTGACTCTTTTATGCAATCTCCCAACATCATTAACTTGGTTCGTAGTGCTTATCGCTTTGATCTTTCGATCACGGTTTTCAGGTTCGTTTTTGTAATTTCCTCTATCACTCTCTCGCGTCGTGGGAATGTGTGGTGTAAAATTGTGCTGCACATAATCAGAATTCGCGCACACAACCAACTTCTGTACTCCGTCATCAATGGCATTCGCTCTCTCTGCGATTACATACACATTTGCCGAGTCAGTGTGTCGATTTAATTCCGTGCCTCGTAATGTTGCCCTTTTGGTTTTTCCGAGTGGGTTGGATTTCAACACCATTCCCGATACGTCATGGACATTCGTCTCCATTCCAGCACTCCGATCCACCTTAATTTTGGTTTCCCTTGGATATTTTTCATTCAAAGGCTCACGCCTGCACTCCTCAGGGCGTGTCTCTGTGTTCGCTCTCTCTGCCCCACCATCGCGCGCTCTTGCGACGTTCTGGGTGGCTTTACCTTTTTCCGGGCGATCCAGTTTTCTTATCTGTCTGTTATCTACCGTCCGATCACGCTTCAATGCAACCCTGTCCTTGTATTCGATCCGCGCGTCATTTACAAGAGCACTGCTCGTGTTTCCTACCGCATCGTATGCTTTTAATGTTTCCCGGTCGTGGCGGTATTTGTTCGCCCTGTTACTTGCAGCCTGCTTGCATTTCCCATTGAGCTCAGGGTTTAACAAAACCTCGGCGGGTGGGGCGCGTGTTGGCCGCTCGCTCTCACTCACTGTGGGTGGTTCATCACGTATTTGGACCGCATTCTGTGTTATTCCTCTATTCCCTCCTGGTATAGCCGGTGGAGAAATTGGTCAGAATTGGACCGATTGTGTTTGACCTCCCATCCTGCGATTCTCCTGAATGTTCGCCTCCATACCTCCGCAGTCTGTGTACCACCTTCCCGCTAGATGGTTATCTTGCCATCTTTGTGTGTAATTTGGACCTTGCGTGTGTTGTGGCATGGGGTGTTGATATGGTTCTGCTCTGAACCTCTCCCTCCTGCGATTCTCGTACATTTTTGGCCCAGTGTTTCTCCCATTTGGGTGCCAAATTTTTCCTGGATTGTTACTTGGCCATCTTTGTGCGTAATTTTGACCTTGCGTATGTCGTGGCATGGGGTGTTGATATGATTCTGCCCTTGGTCTCCACATTCTGCGATTCTCCTGAATGTTCGGCTTTGTGCCGCTCTCATTCTCGTGCCCCCCTCTCTCTGGTTTATTTTGCCATGTGTGCGTGCGTGTTTGCTCCTCCCTGCATTGTAGGACTGCTCGGTGAATTTTATTTCACTCTGAGAGGCTGGGTTCCTTATCCCTCTCCCCTGTGTTCTGGATCCGAATTATGATTCTTAGCTCTGTATAACCATGCCATGTACGCCTTGCTCTCTATGCGGCGTAAGGATGCGGTTTCCGGATTCAAAACCATTCTCACCCTTTCTGTAATCTCTGGGCTCAAGGATTCAAAAAACATAATTTTGAACATGTGATCACCTTTGTGGTATTGATTCACATCGCCTGCGTAATACGCTCTTTTAAATTGTAAAAGGTAGTCACGTGGGTCTTGTTCCATGCCCTGGGTCATCGATTTTACAGCATAAAACCCCTCGGTGAGTGTCGAATATTCTCCAAACTTCCGAACCACTGCCAGGCTCAGTTGTTTAAAATCATTTCTAACCTTGTGTGGTAGTGACTTTACCCATGGTATAGATTCTTTATGTAAGCTCCGTTTCAACAAACTCGCTTTTTCATCCCGTCTCCTCAGCCCTCTAATCATTGCCTCCTCTTCTACTGCTGCGATATGTGTGTGTATATCCATGGACTTATTGTGTGGGTCAAAATCGGGAATTCTGACTAGAGCTTTGTCCATTAATTTAAGGGTTTTACTGTTGAATAGGTATTCCGAAAGTTGATCGCCGTCAGCGTCATCATCAAACAAGTTATCATCAGGCAATCTGTCACTTTCATCTGTGCTGTGTCGGGCGTGTTTCAGCGGCGTGCATTTTTTTTGTGTGCGCTCTGTGCCGTGTCGCTCGTGTTGCCATTTCCCTTCAGTTTTTGCCTCTGCCCTTAGTGTAGCATGTCCTGGCGACTTTACTTTAACTTTTGTGCGATCAGTCCCTGGACTCTGTCCACGTACCCAAGAGTGTGATTTAATGTTACTTCCATATTTATTCTGTGGATCAACGTCTGTGAGTTTCGCTGGTGTCGCGAGCACTGATTTCTTCTCCCTCTCGAGGGTGTGAGGACATTTCTCCTCGTTTATTAGAGACGATTTCTCTCCCGTTTTTTTTCCAAAATTTTCCACATTCCACAATCCCTATCTGTATGCCTGTGTGGGAAGGCATGAGTCCTGTCCTGCCTTCTCTGCAGTTTTTGCATCGTGTTCGCCTTCGTTACATTTTATCCAGTCAATTAGTTTCCCCCGAGGTGTGTTCGTGTTATCGATACAGCTCCCTTCCCATATGTCTCTCTGACTGTACTGCTTTGTAACAGATTGGTTGGTACGTTTTAATACGAGCTCCCAGTATTCCATAACCCATTCAAAAATTATTCTTAATCCTAGCATCTCAAGTGGCAGGAGTTACTTTGACCTTTCCTTTCAGAGTGCATATAAAACAATTATCTCACAGAGTGTGGTCAGTTTGACTCGAGCTATTCTGTTATTTTCCGATTCAGAGTACGTACCTCTAACACCATTTATCACAGGATGCAATCGGTTTGATACGATATTATCTTAATTCCACTGTCTTTTTTTTTCAACCTGCTATTCTGGGTTTTAACCTCAGAGGGCGTTTTTTTTTTGTTTTACGCCCGTTTACAATCACCATGCAATGTTCGATCACGATATTCTAGTTAACACGTGGTGATTCATTCCTTCATCCATGCAAAACACTGTCTGCGAGAGATCCCGGACGAGCCCCCATTATGTTGTATGTGTTGGGTTATGAAATTTTGATAAAAATAATAAAAATTAAGAATTTTCCGAAAAATGCGCAAATCACATTAATTATGTAAATGCGTGTATTAACATGCATAAATTATGATAATGTGTGTAACTATATGCATACATTATGATAATCGCGGAGATAATCGTAGTAATTTATGCGGATGCTTGCGATTATGTTAATGTGAGCAGTTGTGATAATTAAGCTTAGTTTCGTTTATCCAGTGTTATATCAATCAGGATAACACGATTATCATCGATTAAACGTTTACCGATTATCTTAGTGTGTTTATGTTATTTTAGGTCTCCATTTTCATATCTCATCGCAGGTAACAGCTCTTATGAATAAGACAGTTTTGCATGGACTTGGAAAGAAGCACTCGAACAGTTGGTGTTAAGCAATTTTAATTCTAAACAAGCACATGACACTCTAGTATGCGAAAGCAGGTATACATCAATAAATTAATAGGCAAGATTATGCAATTAACGAAAATGAATGACTAAAAATACTTCTTCATTGGTGAGATTATGCAATTAACGAAATTGAATGACTAAAACATTCCTTATTCATGTAACTCGACGGCAGCAACTGCTTTGTACGATCAGTTGGTAGTGAACGCACCACCTCGAAATGGCAACCCTTTTTGAAACGCAAAGATAATTTTTTTTTTTAAGTCTTATTCGTGTGCGTGCTGTGTGTGCGTTGTCCCCTTGTAATATTAATTAATTCTTAGAGCCGGGAGTTGTGTCGTTAGCTTGTGTGGTGTGGGAGGATACAAACAGCGGCCAGAAGTTTTCTCTGGGTTGGGCGTGGCCGCCGCGAGCCCCTGCTGCTCCCTCGCTCGGCGTGTCTCTGCTTGTGCGCTCTCTCTCTCTCCACTGCTGGACGACGAGTTGGCACGACGCTCGGTGACGCCCGGTGACGTCCGAGTCGTGCTGCTCTTGCGCTCTCTCTCCCTCTACTGCTAGATGACGAGTTGGCACGACGCTCGGTGACGCCCGGTGACGTCCGAGTCGTGCTGCTCTTGCGCTCTCTCTCCCTCCACTGCTGGACGATGAGTTGGCACGACGCTCGGTGACGCCCGGTGACGTCCGAGTCGTGCTGCTCTTGCGCTCTCTCTCCCTCTACTGCTAGATGACGAGTTGGCACGATGCTCGGTGACGCCCGGTGACGTCTGAGTCGTGCTGTTCTTGCGCTCTCTCTCCCTCTACTGCTAGATGACGAGTTGGCACGACGCTCGGTGACACCCGGTGACGTCCGAGTCGTGCTGTGTTGTGGCTCTCTCTCCCTCTACTGCTAGATGACGAGTTGGCACGACGCTCGGTTACGCCCGGTGACGTCCGAGTCGTGCTGTGTTGTGGCTCTCTCCTTGATCGTTGCCAACTTCACACAGACACTCGCCCTTGCTTCAGGCTGTGTTGGCTTGTGGCTCTGGACGACGCGGCTGTGCTCACTGGGTGGTGGTCGGTCTGAGTATCAAACACACTGTGCATTCGATGGCGCTTTCTCTCTCTTGGTGGCAGCCCCCGGCTTCTCCACTGCTCGATTGATTGTTGAGTCGGCACGATGCTCGCCGTCGCTCTGGACGTCTTGTCTGTTCACACTGGTCGTTGGTCGGTGTGCCCTCAAACACACGGTGCATTCGATGGCGCTGTCCTCTTCCTCACAGCCGTTTGACCAGGCTTTCTCCACTGCTTCGCGCTGTCTGCTTTGCTCGCTTGGTCGACGCTTGGCGATCTCCGCCCTTTTACAGGTTGATTGCTTGTCGTCACTCGTCACTCTCTCTGCTCCGTGCTTCCCTTGTTCGTGCAGCTGCCAGCTTCACTCGCACTTAACTTTGTTCTGCGAGAAGCGACACCTGCTATCGGCATCGGTGTTTCGTTTCCTCACGACGCTCCGCCAGCCGGAGCACGGCTGAAACCCAGCCCCGACCCAGGTTGAACTCAGACTTCTGCGACTCTAACGACCCCTCCTCGTTCCATCTCTCCTCGAGGCACGATCTGCCCCCGCTCTCTTGCGAGCCCCATCGCAACACTGAGCGCGACTCGGACAGACTGCTCATTCAGGCTGTCACCTTAACGATGTCTCGTCGTCCCATCTCTTCTCGAGGCACGATTTGCCCCAGCTCTCTTGCGAGCCCTGTCGCAACGCTGTGTCGCAAGCCGAGTTGCGAGACTGAGCGCGACTCGGACAGACTGCTTGTTCGCTGAGCGCACTTGTGCTTAACTTAAAAACGTGACTCCCCTCTCTGCGCATTCCTTGCGAGCGGGCAACAAAACACAAACAGAGCGAGAAAAAGCAGACACCCCCGCGACCCCTCCTCGCGACCTTTCCTAACCCTCCAAGCATTCATGGGCCATCTGTTTGTGCTGCGGGGAGACAAAGACGGCCGTGTTTAACTCAAAACGTGAGCACCCTCTCCTCTCTCCGCGTCTCTTGCGAGAGAAAACAAACAGAAAAAAAACAGATGTTCTCGAATGTCAGCACAAACCCCCCCCCCCCCCCTTGTGACCTTTCTGCTCCCTTCTTGCTTGCCGGACCGTTGGAGACAAAGGTGGCTGAGGAGATTTTTGCAATACATTTATGTGGTCCTGTGTGTTACATTTATTCTTGAGTTATTATTTTAATGTCCTGAGGTTAAGTGCAACTAAGTTTCCACTTACTCTTCCTTAACTGTTGGAATTCGTACTCTTTAGTTTTTAGGAAGGTCATGTAGATAGGAAACATATAATTCTAAATAATATGTATGCGGTGAATATAAGGGAATTACTAATAATCAAAAAAAACCTATTGTTTGCTGGTTAATTCTCTTTGTTAAGTTTCTACTTTTCGGTACGGAAAACGTTAAGAAAACGCAAGTTGCAACCGTTATTTACTCTGCTCTGCACCCCCATGTACATCTCCAGATGTCTTGTGAGGTTCGTCCATCCATCTTTTGTCCATCTGGATGTCTATGACCTCTCTGTGACCGAATTCTTATCATTTTAACCGCCCTCCATGTTTCATGGATTCCTGGTGTGCTTGTGAGGAGAAGTGAGTTGTTTTCATTGTTTAATAAAAAAAAATATATAGATATATAAAAAAATATATAATAAAACATTTTTTTTTGAATTGTTCTTAATAAAAAAAGGGTATAGACACAACACTTTTCACTGTTAATAGTGACAGATGTTAACGTTCAAAACACTCAATTTCAGATTGATCAAGGAACAGATAACTTGCTGATACTAATGAGAAGGTTGATACTGAGATATAGATTTCAGTAAAGAGACCAGGTCTGGCTTGAGGGCAGTGGTTGAGATGTGTAAAATGCCACGCAAGTGGGAGTCACTCATCCTTGACCTCAATCGTTTCTTATTTAAGTTCATGACTGAGAATGTTTGCTCACACAAATATGTGGAGCCGAATATGCTCATCATTTTCTTAGCGAATGACCGCATTTATGGAAACTTGCTTTTGTCCAGCTGCCGGTAAAAGTCAAGAGAACGCTGCTGGTGTTTTCCGCGGCACTCATCGTCACACTGCAGCTCAATGAGCTGCAGCTGTGGAGGAGCATCATCAGGGTCCACGGAGAAGGGAAAAGAGAAAAGCAACATGTCCTTTTCAATAACTGCAAAGTCCCGAAAGCGTTTGTTAAATTCTACAGAAAGAGTTGCGATAGCTGTTGCATAACTCTTCATTTGTGCACCGATGTTGTCCTGTGGGAAACTGTCAATGACCTCTTTCAAAGCTGGGAAGTGCGCGGTGCAGGGCTCTGTTTGGGACAAGTGTATTTGGAAAAGTTGCAGTTTGGTTCCAAAGGCCTTGATGTGAGCATATAGCTGGCTCACCACTGCATCTTTTCCTTGAAGATTAACATTCAGCGCATTCAGATGCTTCGTTATGTCAACCAAAAAACCCAGATTTGCCAACAATAAAGGATCGGACAGTTCTTCCATTGGTTGTCCCTTATCACCCAAAAAATGTCCAATTTCCTCTTGAGAGAGAAAAATCGCTGCAGTGTGGTCCCCCGACTTAGCCACCTCACATCGTTGTGATATATTACGTCACCTTATTCAGCCTGGATGTCACGCAAGAACTGCTGAAACTGTCAGTGGTATAGAGCTTTAGAGCGAATATAATTGATTGCCTTTGCCACTGGTTTCATAACATCGACAAATTTGAGATGTTTGGCGCAGAGAGCCTGCTGGTGAATGATACGGTGAAGTTTAAAAGCGTTGCCTGCTTCTTCGCTGACTTTATTGCAGATCAGTGTGGACAATCCACTTCGCTCACCAGCCATGGCAGGTGCACCATCGGTAATGGTCCCAGAAACTTTACTCCATGGTAGTTTCATGTCATCAACAGCTTCACAAACAGAAACGAAAAAATCTGTTCCTCTGGTTTGCCCATTAAGGCTTTTGAGGTCAAGCAGCTCCTCTGTCACATTCAAGTTGTCATCAACTCCGTCTTAAAAAAATAAGTAGTTGTGCAGTGTCAGATGCATCGCTGCTTTCATCGCAGGCTGATAAAAAATAATCAAAAGCCACTCCCCTGTCGCCCAGTTGTCTCTGAATATCTGACGATATGTCCTCAACTCTCCGTGCCACAGTGTTGCGTGACAGGCAAACATTCATAAATTCTTGCTTCTTCTCGGGGCAAATGTTCTCCACCATTTTCATGACACAGTCTTTGATAAATGCACCTTCAGTAAAAGGTTTGCCATATTTAGCTATTAACATGGCCACTTCGTAGCTGGCTTTGGTGATGTTTTCCTTTGACTCACAGGCCCGCGTGAAGAATCGCTGTTGCGATGCCAGAGCAGCACGGAGTTGCTTCACTTTTTCAGCGCGGTCACTCCCTGTTAGCTTGTCGTATGTTGTAGCATGTTTAGTTTTGTAGTGTCTCTTTACATTTAAATCCTTAAACAAGGCATCCGTCTCTTTACAAATTAGACAAACACAATTGCCTCGATTTCCAGTGAAGAAGTATTGTAATTCCCACCGCTCCTGAAAGCGGCGGCCCTCACTGTCAACTTTTCTCTTTTATTTTTGCAGTCGCCATGGCAGAAATAATTCTAGAAGGGTTCGCGGCACGTATGTGTAATGTAGTAACTCGGCGGGAGACGACTTCACGGGTAGCACACTCTTTATTTCACCAACTTCGTTACACAGGTGACTAACACCCACTGTAGTTACTCGGGTGACTAACACCCACTTGGTTACTTGGGTGACTAACACCCACTTGGTTACTCGGGTGACTAACACCCACTTGGTTACTTGGGTGACTAACACCCACTTGGTTACTCGGGTGACTAACACCTACTTGGTTACTCGGGTGACTAACACCCACTTGGTTACTCGGGTGACTAACACCCACTTAGTTACTCGGGTGACTAACACCCACTTAGCTACTCGGGTGACTAACACCCACTGAGCTACTCGGGTGACTAACACCCACTTAGCTACACGGGTGACTAACACCCACTGAGCTACTTGGGTGACTAACACCCACTTAGCTACACGGGTGGCCAACACCAGCCTACCCCACACGGTTCTCCTGGCTACACCCCCACGGGCTCTTACGCCCCGTAGCCTCTCGGAACACACCCAGCCGGGGTGTCCCTCTCGACTCTGGGTCCCACAGTCCCGACCCACATGGGCGTCGGACCACGGGTCCCACAGTCTCGCCTCCGAGCCACACAGGGCCCCGGTCCCCACAAGGACAGCGGGACTAGGGGTCTCAGGGCACTACCTCTTCACTCCGTCTTCGATCTTCAACTGGTTAACAACAACCACGAGTGCTCTCGCGCGTCCCCCTTTATACACCTCCTGCGGACGTCGCTGAGAGCACCCATCCCATTTGACCAATCACTGGGCGCTGGCTACGATCCTGTTTTCCCACAGTGTCAGCGCGCCTCACCACTCACGCCGCGCCGCCCCGTGATCTCTCACTCCCGGCGCGCGCGTCCACACCACGCCCACAACGCGTGCCCAACCCCGCATCCCGTGCCGCCCCGTGATCCATCACTGTCGGCGCACGTCAACATCACCACTACATCACCCCCTACCACATAGCTCGCAGCCGACCCGGCTGCTATAAAAATATACAACACCCCCTATGTGTGCCCCGTAACACAACAACAACATTACAACATAACACAACACGAACACCGCCATCCGCAAAGATCAGCAATGCCACCACAACAACAGAACAATATGTACAATCCGGCGAGTGACAACAATAAATGTGTATGCCAAAATTTTTTTTTTTTTTTTTTCTTTCTTCTGACTCGTGCAGCGTCCCATTCTTCCCGAGCGTCCCTTGAACGGGACATTACCCCGGCAGAGGGGGAACACGGCGGTGAGCCCGGGTTTAAATTTTTTTTTTTTTTCATGAAAAGTGTTGTGTCCTAGCCCGAGTTCGCCTTGCCGGTCCGTCGTACGGCACCAGACGCGGTTGACCGTCCGGTGGTGCCGGCAGTTCAGGAAGGCACGGGCCAGGCATCGGGGATCCGCGCGTGCCGCGGGGTTCCGGTTCCCGACGGTCAACCGCCGTCAGGCCCGAGACACCTGGGGGTGGGTCAGGTGGAGACACGTGAGGATCAGCCTGCGACACATCCCTCCCCGAGTCGACGGTCACATCACACGCTCGGTCGTTACGGCACAAAACGGGGTCACGCGGTGCCGCGTAGGGTTTCAGTCGGGAGGGGTGCACATACCAACGTCGTTTTTCCCATTTAATCTGTATACTCTGGGGTCGTGCAACCCGCACAATTTCCACCGGTCCCCTCCATGGTCTCAACAACTTGGGGGACATAGCTAACGGTGCATGTGGGCAATGCAGCCAGGCCTTATCGCCTGGTTTCCAATCGTGCGTATGCACCCTCCGTCCATGCAATCTCTCGTTCGCGATCTGCCGAGACTGCGAATTCAATCTCGCAGCCTCTCGCGCTTCAGCCAATTTGGCGATATTAAACTTGATGTGGTCTGCCAATTTAGATTTTGCACTTGGCTGGGAAATCCCCAGTTGGACGTCCATGGCCGGATCGGCCTCCCGCCCATACATAAGAAAAAATGGGGAAAACCCCGTCGCCGCATGAGGGGCCATTCGATAGGCCGCGAGCACCCCCGGTACCTGTAAGTCCCAATCAACCTGATCGTCGCAGACCTGTTGGCACAGCATAGACGTAATCGTCCTGTTCAGACGTTCAACCATTCCGTCAGTCTGCGGGTGGTACGGGGAGGTACGCACTTTCTTTGTACCCAACAGGTCGCACACCTCGCGCAACAAAACACTCGAAAAATTCTTCCCTTGGTCCGTCAGCAAGCGTTCAGGGGCGCCCTTGTCCAAAACATAACCTTGGACGAAGGCGTCCGCCACTGCCGCAGCCGACTGGTTGGCGAGTGGCCACGCCATGGGCCAGCGGGTGAAGTACTCTACGCCAACCAGCAGGAACTTATTTCCCCTAGGTGTAGCGGGAAAGGGCCCCAAGATGTCTAACGCAACCAATTCGTTTGTGCGCGAAACCTGAATGGATTGCAGCGGTGGATTAGCCGCTACTGGTGGCGGCTTCCTTTGGGCGCACCTTACACATCCCTTAAGAATGTTCGCCACGTCGTTGCCCATCCCCGGCCAATAATAGTCTCGCTGGATTAGGGCGAGCGTTTTGTGAAAACCCAGATGCATGAGTCGTTCATGAGCAGCCAGAACGACCCTTCCCCGCATAGCAAATGGCACAACGAGCGCGTGACGCCGGGACATGTTGTCCCACTTCATCAAGAGGCCCTGTCTGCACACCCAGGAACCGACCCGCGTTTCCCCCCCCTCGGGAGCGTCAACCTTCCGACGTAGCGTGAGTAGGGAGTTGTCGGCCATTTGGAGACGGCCCCACTCGATGAGAGGCAACGCTAACAGCGAGTCCCTGCCCGTGGGAGCGTCGACCCCCGTAGTATCAGTGGCGGTGAGCACAACTTCCGCGGGGACGGCGACGGGGTTTACACCGCGCCGATCCCAGCAGACATTCGCATTCCGTGCGCGGCGGCAACCGCGACAAGGCATCCGCGTTCGAGTGGCGCAATCCCTTGCGGTAAATCGTCGTGAATTGGTAGTCCTGAAGGACCTCCAACCATCGGGACAATTGGCCGGATGGCTGCGCCACCCGCATAGCGTACTGGAGAGCCGCATGGTCCGTACGAACCGTAAAATGACGGCCGTAAAGATACGGCCTGAATTGCTGTATAAAAAACACAATCGCCAGCAATTCACGACGTGTCGCACAGTAGCGTTGTTCCGCAGGGGACAGAACCCTGCTACCGTAGGCGACCACCCGTTCAACCCCCCCGACCACCTGTGAGAGCACTCCCCCGATACCCGTGTTACTGGCATCCGTGTCGAGCAAAAACGGTTGCGTGAAATCGGGGTAACACAAGGGGGGAGCCTGCACCAAGGCGTCACGAAGGGAGCAGAACGCAGCCTCCTCTTCCGGCCCCCAGTGAAACCGCACACCTTTAGCCGTCAAAGCGTGCAGGGGCCTGGCTATGGTGGCAAACTGCTTGACAAAACGACGGTAATAGGAGGCGAATCCTATGAAGCTGCGGACTTCAGTGACCGAGGTTGGCGTTGGCCATGAGCTGACGCAGTGCGTCTTAGCAGGGTCTGTCGAGATCCCTGAACGACTAACGATATGGCCCAAGTACTTGACCGACTCCCGAAGCAGAAAACATTTAGCCGGTTTAAATTTAAGCTTAGCGGAACGCATCCTGAGGAACACCGCTCTCAGACGCTGGAGGTGCTCCTCAAAAGTCCGGCTGAAAACGATGATATCATCAAGGTAGATCAAACAGGTGTCCCATTGGAGGCCCGACAAAACCAATTCCATGAGCCTCTGGAACGTGGCGGGAGCGGAATGTAAGCCCATGGGCAATCGGTTGAATTCAAATAGGCCTCCCGGCGTCCGGAAAGCGGTTTTATGTTTTGATTCGTTATCGAGGGGCAATTGCCAAAATCCCGACAGCAGATCGAGCGTCGAAAAAAACTGTGCTCCCGCCAAGGCATCCAGCGACTCATCCATCCTGGGGAGCGGATACGCATCGGCCATAGAGATTTTGTTTAGGCGGCGGAAATCGACACAGAACCGCAAGGACCCGTCCTGTTTTTTAACTAGGACGATAGGAGCACCCCACGGACTGGAAGAGGGCGAAATGATGTCGGCCGCCAACATGTCATTAACCGCCGACTGCACATGCTCCTTCTCGGCTGGGCTGAGCCGGAAGGGATTCTGTCGAATAGGAGCCGCGTACCCCGTAGCTATGTGGTGGCGCAACAGGTCTGTGCAGCCAATATCGTACTTGTGACTGCTAAACACGTCAGCAAACTCGAGTAGCAAGCCCCTCAATGCTCCCAACTGCACACTGGACAGGTTACTAGACCCGGCACACAACGAGTCCACCCACTCTGTCCCCTCCTTACTTTGAGGATGCGTATCGGCACTCAATCCCGCGTGAGCAACGAGCTGTTCCTCGACGGGTAGCGGCGCGGCGTGAGCCAGCACCGTTCCCTGTGTAATTACGGCCGGCCGCGACCCCGTATTCAGGACCATAACGAACGGCTCACTGTCCCCCCTCACCATGGTCTGAGCTACCGCTAAGTCGAGGCCCCCTTTGGCTCTGTTAGACGGCCCCAACAGAACTCCCTGTGCCCCCGCATCCACCCCGAGGGGTTTTCTCAACCGAAGGGGTACCAACATTTGCGATCCCGGGGGCACCCGTACAGTCTGAGTTGCCAGCGCCTGCACCGTCGCACAAACCGTGCGTATTTTAGTAGGGCTCGTCAAAAACGCAACCCGCCGTCCCGATGGAAGCTCAATGCAGGCTTGATCTACGAGAATTTTGATGGGCATTTTGGACAGAAAGTCCGTACCTAGTAAACAAGGAACGGCCAGCGATGATGATACAAAAATAGGACCCGCCAATTTGATATCGCCAATACAAATAGTCGCCCGAATCTGGCCGATAATTCCCAGGGATCCCCCGTTCGCCGCGTAAAATGGTACGTCCACCGGCAGAAGGGGTCGACATTGGACGGGAAGAATGTTATAAATAAGGTCCGAAATGATAGTGGCCGACGCACCCGTGTCCACAAGCACCCGGACCTCAACCCCGTCAATAAACCCCGTTACCACGGACGACCCGGCCGACGCAGCCACCATCCTGTGGGCCAATTCGGACCATTCGACTGCTTTCGGGCCGTGTACGAACCCCCCTCGCCGAACCGAACCCCCGGTACCCTTATGCGGTCCCCGCACCGACAAGCGGCGACCCGAACGTGCCGTGTATGGGGACCGAGCGCGTGAGGTGCCGCGACTTGCCGGGTTTAGTTGCGATGACTTGTGGCCCCGGTCGTCGTCCGGACGTGGTCCCGTGGCGCGCTGACGCGGAGCCCGGCACCCGGCTGCGACGTGACCCCGAAGGCCGCAGTTGTAGCAGACGACGAGGGACGTTGTAGGTTTCGGTTGCTCCAGCTTGCGGGATGAACGTGTGGGCGAACGACCTCCCGTTCTCCACTCCCCCGGTCTCGATACAGTGAAGGCCTCCTCCCGAGCCGCAGCAGGCTGAGGCTCGGCGACCGTGGCAGCCACTGCCGCGTTCCCCGCCGATGCGCAGATGACCGTTGGCTTGCGCTTGAGGACCTCGTATGCGTGAATACTCGTGGCAATCCCCAGGGAGCAGATGTCCATTTCGTTCGCCGTATTGATGGGGACTCCCAAGCCGTGAGCCAACGCCAACAGCTGCTCCGTCACCATGGCGTCCTTCCCCTCCTTGTCCATGCGGGGAAAAGCTGCGTCCGCCAGGGCGAGCAGCGCCGTGCGATAGGCGAGCGTCGTTTCTCCAACCACCTTTCGCCGATCGTAGAACTGGTGGTGACAGGTCGAGGGCGGCCCGAACACTTTAGCCATTAGGTGTAGCGCGGCCTGGAGCGTTGAGCGAGACGACCTAGGGGCCGATGTGAAGGCTGCAAGCGCGTCGTCGTCGAGCATCGCTGGCAGCGCGCGCAGGGCAGTGGTGTCGGACCACCCCGACATTTCTTGATGTGCGAGGAACCTTCGTTGGAAGGCTCCCCAGTCGCCCCCGTCTGCCTTGAACGCCGACAGCGCGGGCAATCGTTGCTGGAGGACCCGGTCGTCGTCGTCGTCGAAACGATTTTCCCGCGCGCCGCTGTGGTTGTAGAAAATGTCGGCTCCGTCTGCAGGCGCATAATGGAGGGCTCCGGCGCGCGCCGATGACGCGGGCCGCTCTGAGTGGAGCTCTCCGCCCACGTGGTGTCCGCGCTTCCCGCCAATTAATGGCGGACCCTCAAAAACGGCGCCAACTTCAAAACTTTTGGCGCGAAGCGCCTTCTGGCGGGATCCCTCCAGCCGCGCCGCCTCCTCCAACCCCGCAGCCGTCCCTCCGCCCGCTGGAACGGAGATCTCCGCCAAAACTGCAGCGGCGGCGAGCAGCAACTCCGCCAGGCGGGAGTGTGCGTCCTGTAGGCTGGTGTCGGAGGCGAGCGGAGCGTCGGCCATCGCCGCGAAGTGCTGCATCGGCGGCAACTCCTCGTCCTCTCCTCCCGAGGTTGGTGTCTCCGGTACGCCGTCGTCTTCCCGATCTCGCTCGTGGGTACGGGTAGTCTTCCTAGTATCCATTCTTCTTGAAGACAGGTTTACTTCTGACGCCAGTTGTAATGTAGTAACTCGGCGGGAGACGACTTCACGGGTAGCACACTCTTTATTTCACCAACTTCGTTACACAGGTGACTAACACCCACTGTAGTTACTCGGGTGACTAACACCCACTTGGTTACTCGGGTGACTAACACCCACTTGGTTACTCGGGTGACTAACACCCACTTGGTTACTCGGGTGACTAACACCCACTTGGTTACTCGGGTGACTAACACCCACTTGGTTACTCGGGTGACTAACACCCACTTGGTTACTCGGGTGACTAACACCCACTTAGTTACTCGGGTGACTAACACCCACTTAGCTACTCGGGTGACTAACACCCACTGAGCTACTCGGGTGACTAACACCCACTTAGCTACACGGGTAACTAACACCCACTGAGCTACTCGGGTGACTAACACCCACTTAGCTACACGGGTGGCCAACACCAGCCTACCCCACACGGTTCTCCTGGCTACACCCCCACGGGCTCTTACGCCCGTAGCCTCTCGGAACACACCCAGCCGGGGTGTCCCTCTCGACTCTGGGTCCCACAGTCCCGACCCACATGGGCGTCGGACCACGGGTCCCACAGTCTCGCCTCCGAGCCACACAGGGCCCCGGTCCCCACAAGGACAGCGGGACCAGGGGTCTCAGGGCACTACCTCTTCACTCCGTCTTCGATCTTCAACTGGTTAACAACAACCACGAGTGCTCTCGCGCGTCCCCCTTTATACACCTCCTGCGGACGTCGCTGAGAGCACCCATCCCATTTGACCAATCACTGGGCGCTGGCTACGATCCTGTTTTCCCACAGTGTCAGCGCGCCTCACCACTCACGCCGCGCCGCCCCGTGATCTCTCACTCCCGGCGCGCGCGTCCACACCACGCCCACAACGCGTGCCCAACCCCACATCCCGTGCCGCCCCGTGATCCATCACTGTCGGCGCACGTCAACACCACCACTACATATGCAAAGCCAGAGGGCATTAGAATGGTGCTGCCACCGTGTGGCGGAAAGAGGAAGTTTTATGATTTATTTATTCTGACAAGAGATAGCGAGCCATGAATAACACATTATAAGACCGAAGCTGCGGGCTGTATGAAATCTGATCGCGGGCCGTGATTGGCCCGCGGGCCGGACTTTGGACATGCCTGATGTACTCAATGTACTTTCCAATAAGCTGAGCTACTAACAAGTCATTATACATTACACTTCTATGTCGCAAAAAACATAATATGCCTCCAACTAAACTTTTTTCAACATCACACGACTATACCCCGTACTAACACTGCCATAGACAAACAAACCCCAACATTGAATTATACATTGCGTTACTATACACCATACATTGTAATATTACACTATGTTTTATTCTACAAACCCTACTGTATACCACACTGCTGTATATTCACTATACAATTGCGATACTATATATTACCTTATATTCTTGGTTCTTTCGGTAAAGTCACGTAGAAGGGAAATAATAAAATAATAAAAATAACACATAATAAAATTCTCACGACGTTTCGGCCACAACGCAAGCAGCCGTCCTCGGGCGAAGAAACAGAGCTGTCGGAAAGACAGCTTCACCTTAGGACGGCTGCTTGCATTGTGGCCGAAACGTCGTGATAATTTTATTATATTATGTTTTATTTTTATTATTTTATTTTTTCCCTTCTACGTGACTTTACCGAAATAACCAAGAATATGAATCCCTGCAGTCACGAAAGCTTTACATCGAAATATTACCTTATACATTATATTATACATTACACTATTATACTATTTATTATTATACAATCTGCATCATACCATTGACCGTCACGTGAAAGGCACCAAGAGGAGGCAAAGAAACATGTAATGGGAGAGTGGCGGCAGGAGAATTGCAGCAGGGCAAAGACTCCGATCTGTGAGGAGAACACAAAAGATATATAGTCAATGCCAGCGAATGGACTGTGGTCTGAAAGTCACCGTAAACGTGAACACAATCAATCAAGACCCGAAATGGTTTATCATGTCTTTCCAATGATTGCTGAGCCAGAATACATCTTCTCGGTTGAAATTGTCTCTGTGATTGTATATGTGGATGACCTCATGAACGAACCTCTCATGGTAGCCAGATGGCTTGCAGAGAACCTCCGTCTTGGAGAAGTCAATGTCATGTGAGCCCACTGAATTATAACAATGGTCTGCCACGGCTGAGGTGTTCGTCCTACCGTGTTTCAGGTCTGCTTTTCTACGTGACTTTACAGAAAGAACCAAGAAGGTGAAAACTAAGTTCTACAGGAATTGACAAATATATTTAGCAAGTGACCAAAATGGATGGATGCGAATAAACTAGATAAGATGCCACTTGCGTCTGTCTGTGATTCGCAGCGACGAGTTTTACTCACTCTGCCATGTTTGCAATCGTTTCCTTGTATTTTGCAAGTGATCTGAGAGGGAGAAACAGTGACGCCATCTCTTTGTACGCTCTTTTTTTAGAAGAGGCTATTGCTTTACATTGTAAGGTTAAACTACCAAGCTGTCAGTTTAACACGTAGCAGGCTTTGGCGATCAATTTATCCATAATAGAGTTTTTTGGGTTATATTGCGTAAATATAAATGTCGTTAAATCCGCCATCACCCGACATGGCCAATTAGTAAGGTTTGTCACGTAAACAAAACATTCCAATTTGTGACTAATGCAGTACACTGGTGTATTGGAGAGTATAAAGGTGTATTGAAATACAGTAAAATCTCTTGTTATCTGGCACTCTACCATCTGGAATGCTCTTAACTAACCAGTATCTGTCGTAGACGGCAATGCGAATCTTTTTTCATGTACAGACAGTCCCCAGGTTGCGGAAGACCCGAATTATGGAAATCTGACCTTACGGAAATCATGTAAGAAAAAAAATTCTATATGCGGACATTTTTGCGTTAATTACGTAAGAGCAAATAGTGCAGCGTGGTGAGGTTGCGGATGAATACTGTGGAGTGAGACATAAGGCGGGGTCGGGGGCAACCTTACGTCTCGCTCGAGCTTCTCTAAGATTAACAAATTTATTGTAGTGTTACGTAATTATCTTTTCATAGCGTTAAGTAAATGTTTTCTGTACTTAGAACTATCCCCATATTTCTATTGCTAGTTTTCTTTGTTTGAAGTACATTTTTTTTATCAGTTATTTACTGTATGTACTTAATTTAACACAATTCCACTTTGATTGTTTATAGTCTCAGCCAACAGTGACCGGAGAATTCTAGGCCTAGCCTAATGCATGGTGAACGAACATTCGGAAGTGACTGCTTTCTGTTAACAATTCATGTAAAAATGTTTCTTGGTCTGCATAGTCAATTGGATACGGTATGTTCCAGTCATTTAATTATAGGCAGTGTTCGGATCGATATTTGAAGAAATGAAAGAATCCTAGGAAATGCAGAGCGTATGTAGAGTGATGATACAGGCAGCGATAGAAAACAAACGACAGCGCGATAAAGTACTGACAGAAAACGAACAAGTAATCGGGTGGAGGAGGAACAACTATTTCCTGCTTTGGGAAGGTGTCTTGATTTTAGGGGAAAATTGTTCAGTTTCCGACATGGAAAAATCGGGTTACAGATCGCTCTTGGGAACCTAACCCTTCCATCACCCGGAAAAATTCCGACAGCCATTTGTCCGGCAACTTGCCGTGCACTTCTCATAGTTCCGTTGTTTACGGGATCTTCAGGATGCTGCCCGGTTGGTGGCGCCTCGCGGAAATCTCAGTTTGTAAACAATCCGCCATGGTGATCGCGTTGTGCTGTATCGTGACGGTACTCTATACTTTATTATGGAACCTCCTTTGCCAGTAACAAAATATGAGAATAGGTTTTCCCCTTTTTAACACCTTTTGGCATCCTCTGGTCTAACACCGTTTGAGACTAGGCTCCAAAGAAAGCCGTCTCTGGTGTGGACCAATCAGTTTCAAAGACAATGCATAATATATCAGAGTATGTTTTTTGATTGCATTCTGACCACAAGTATTGTGGTTAATGCAGACAGGATTCCTTGAAAAAGGTTTCAGTTTGGTGTTTTAACATCTTAACACCTGTTTTGTTGCCAGAAAAAAGTGGAACACCTATTCTCAGTACTCTATACTATACACAGTGTAGTCTTACATTACGTTATACGTGTGTAGAGGAGTAGAGGAGAGTGGTGGCGTCGTGTGCGCTGTCCGGTGCGGTGACATCACGGGACGTGGGGTCGCACTCGCTGGGCAGTGCACGTGACGTCATCCCTCCTAGGGTATTTAAGGGAGACCCCGTGACGTAAGCGGGGTCACTGGAGGAACAGGGATAGTAGAAGGGGTAAAGAGGGAACCAGGGATAGTGATATGTGTTAATAAACCCTGGCGGAAGCCCCTAACTCACCTCCGTCTCCGAGTACCTCCGTCTACTACTCAACAACTGGTGTCAGAAGTTTACACCGTTGCCAACATGTCTAAAGCGGGCGCACGGCGTAAGAACCTACCGGCACATCTCTTGGAGGGTGCCGAAGGCGGAGAGGAAGCTCCAGCAGTGACCCCGGAGCCCGGGACCCCGGTGACGGTCCCCATGGAGACGAGCGGGCCGGAGCGGGAGGAGTCGGCTGCGGGGAGTGCCAGCTCACCGCCCCCGCCAGAGACGGAGAGCGTCCCCGCAGCTCTGCTGCAGCAGGTCCTGCAGGCGGTGGGGCAGCTGACCGTCAGGTTGGCCGAGGTGGAGGCGCGGACGCAGCCAACCGGCCCGCACTCGGGACAGGAGCAACCGTCAACCGCCAACGTTGAAACCGCCGCCGTTTTCCCAGCGACCGCTCCACCGGAAATGGCCGCCCTGTTGGCTGCGACGCAATCCGCGGCGGCCATGTTGGCTCGGGAGCCGTATGCGGCCGCTGCTACGGCTGCGACGCGGCGGCCGGCGGACATTGTTGCTGCGACGCCGCAAGTCGGCGCCATGGCTGCCATGGCGACCGCGACGCCGCGTCTCTCCACCGACGCGGCCGGGGTTTCTCGGCATGCCGCTCCTGCGGGACCAGCCGCCGGCGACGACGCGGTTCTACATCAAGCTGCGCCCGCCGGGGGGGCCCCGGGTAAATACGCGCGTGCCGTCCTTGCCGGGCCGCCGGGGTGGCCAGCGGCGGCTGCCGCTGCCCCGTACATCGCCGTGCCGCCGGAATGGGCCGCGGGTGCTGCCGCGGCTCCACCTGTCGCCGCGCTCACGGGGCCGGCCACCAGCGATGCCGCGGCTCTGCACTGTGCCTGCGTCCCTTGTCATGGATGCCGCCGCGGCTCCGTGTTATACTGCCGCGTCTTCGGCGTGGCCCGGGGAGGCCGCAACGCCGTGGTGCCTCGCCGCGTCGCGAGAGGTTGCCGCGGCTGCGGCCGCTGTCCCGCACCTCGCTGCGCCGGCGGGGTGGGCCGCGGGGGCCGCCGCGGCTCCATGTTATACCGCCGCGTCTTCATGCGTGGCCCGGGGAGGCCGCAACGCCGTGGTGCCTCGCCGCGTCGCGAGAGGTTGCCGCGGCTACGGCCGCTGTCCCGCACCTCGCTGCGCCGGCGGGGTGGGCCGCAGGGGCCGCTGCGGCTCCGTGTTATACCGCCGCGTCTTCGGCGTGGCCCGTTGAGGCTGCAACGCCCCTCGCCGCGTCGCGGGAGGCTTCCGCGGCCACGCACCTCACCGTGCCTGCGGGGTGGACCACGGACGACACCGTGGCTTCGTACGCCGCCGCTGACAGGTGGGTCGCGAAAGCGCAGGCGCCTTCACACCTCGCTGCGTCTACGGCGTGGCCCATGGGGGCGGCAACTCAGCCGCACTTCGCTGCGTCAACGGCGTGGCCCATGGGGGCCGCAACTCAGCCACACTTCGCTGCACCTACGGCGTGGCCCATGGGGGCTGCAACTCAGCCGCACTTCACTGCGCCTACTGCGTGGCCCATGGGGGCCGCAACTCAGCCGCACTTCACTGCGCCTACGGCGTGGCCCATGGGGGCCGCAACTCAACCGCACTTCACTGCGCCTACGGCGTGGCCCATGGGGGCCGCAGCACCACCGCACCTTTCCACGTCTCCGGCGTGGCCGGGGGGTGCCGCAACACACCCGCCGCTTGCTACGTCTCCGGCGTGGCCCACGGGTGCCGCAACGCTGCCACCGCCGCACCACGTCGCGTCTGCCGGGTGGCCCGCAGGTGCCGCTTGGCTTCCACACCTCGCGGCGCCGCGCGGCCAATGGCAGCGCCGGTTACCCGACGGCGCGCCGTTTGTCACGCAAGGGGGCGACTGGTCGGCCTTCCAGGACCGGTTCGACGCGGCATACATGTCGGTCGGCTGGTCCATGGAGGAGGCCTTGCCGGCGCTTCCGACCTGCTTGGACGAAAGGGCTCTGCAGGCCTTCAAGTCCATCATCCGGCCAATCGGGCTACGCTCCCGGCGGCCTATATCCAAATGGCCAACGTTTTTGAGCCGCCGTCCTGCGCGCAGCTAAAGTTTTCATTGCGGCGGCGGGAGGAGGGGGAACTGCCGCTGGCCTTCCGCTGCTCGCTTCTGGCCCTGGCGCAGGCTGCATACCCTGACCTGTACGGCAGGGCACTTGATTCTATGGCCTTGGGGAAGCTGCTTGACCTGGCAAGGGAGCTAGGAATTGCTCTGTCGATCAACAATGATCGGCAGATCACATCCTTGGCGGTCGTCGAAAACATTTAGGCGCACCTCTCCCTCCGCCAACGGCCTCAGATGGCGGCGTGTGCGGGGGTCCCGGCGCCGGACGGGGGGGCCACCTCTCAGGGGGTGGACACCCTCGCGGCCCTGGCGATGCCCGATTGTCGAGGAAGGGGGGCGGGTGGTCGCCGTCCGGAGCAGCGGGGGCGGCCGGGACCTTCCCGTCCGCAGGAGGCGGACACGGTGGCCTGCTTCCGCTGTGGTCAGCGGGGCCACATTGAGCGGGGCTGCCGGAATGCCCCGGGGGCCTTTGGAAAAGGGACTCCACATTCTCCCAGACCCTCGTTGGCATCGGGTCCGGGGCCCCAGGCGAGTCGCGACACATCATCTGCGCGGCCGCTCCCTTCACCTCATGCATCTAGCGGGGCTAGGGCCCATCGTCATGGGGTTGTCCTCGAAGGGTCGGGTGCACCATCGTCATCACCCCCTCAATGGCCCAGACAGACCCGCCACTGGGATGCGCTTGCGCATAGGATGGTAGCGGCAGCTGCCGGCTCCTCAGCGGTGGCAGGATATGTGCAAGGGGTGCACGTTCGCCTCCTGGTGGATACGGGGGCGTCGGTCATCATTATTTCTGAGGCCATTTTTGGGCTGTTACCCCGCAGCGTCGGTCCGTTAAGGCCGGTTCGCGGGGCTTGTGTCGCCGCGAACGGCGGCAGTTTGGGCATCTTGGGCCACGTTGTAGCGTCGGTTCGGGTTGACGAGATTGAGTTGGCCGGGCCGATTTTGGTCTCCAGGACCTTGGCAGTGCCATGCCTCTTGGGGACCGACTTTTTGTCTAGGATGCCCATCCGAATTCTCGTTGACCAGGGTTGTGTGGAAATGCCGTCAGGGAGGCGGCTGCAATTCCTACAATCGCCTACCTTCCTGTCTCCCTTGGTCGCCGGTGTACGGACCTTGAATAAAGTGCCGTTGACCGTACCACCGGCGTCACAAATCCTGATACCCCTTAGGTTGCGCAAACCGCTCGAAATGGGCTCCACGGAGATGGGTATCCTCCTGTCCCCGTCAAGCTACTTTTCAAGGACGAAGGGGTTGGTGGGCGCCTTGACAGCCGTGTCGGGGGGCCAGGACCTTTTTTTGCAGGTCCTCAATTCGGGACCCTTGCCGGTCGTAGTCCCGGCCGGCACCGTCCTGGCACACGCGACCCCGGCTCCTCCACCCGAGAGCGCTGCCCCGGATGGAGGGGTCGTGGCGGGCGTGATGCGCACGGGGGACCCCGACGCATCATGGATCGCCACGTTGTGCGACGAGAATGCCTCGTTGTCCTCCGGGGAACGTCGGCAACTCCGCGACCTCATCGAGCGGTTCACCGATGTGTTCAGCCAAAGTAAGTTTGATCTGGGTCGCACTACTCTTTTGGACCACCACATAGACACGGGCGACGCGGCCCCTATTCGACTTAATTCCCACCGCTTTAGCCCAGCGGAAAAAGATCATGTCCGCTCGGCTGTCGAGGAAATGTTGGCGGCGGACATCATCTCCCCATCTACTAGCCCTTGGGGTGCCCCCATTGTGCTAGTCAAGAAACGGGACGGGAGTCTCCGGTTCTGCGTCGATTTTCGTAGATTGAACAAGATCTCGGTGGCTGATGCATATCCATTGCCTCGCATGGATGATTCCCTGGACGCCCTCTCGGGCGCGCGGTTCTTTTCGACTTTAGATTTGCTCTCCGGCTTCTGGCAATTGCCACTGGATGAGGCCTCTAGACCCAAAACAGCGTTCCGCGCGCCCCAGGGGTTGTTCGAGTTCAATCGGCTTCCTATGGGTCTCCATTCGGCCCGGCAACCTTCCAGCGTCTCATGGAGATGGTCTTGGCGGGGCTGCAGTGGGAGTCTTGTCTAATCTACTTGGATGACGTTATTGTTTTTGGCCGTACGTTTGGCGAGCACTTGCAACGCCTTGAGGCGGTGTTCGTCAAAGTGCATGCTGCTGGCTTGAAATTCAAACCCCAGAAATGCCACTTGCTACAACCATCGGTGAGGTATTTGGGACACATTGTTAGCACGTCAGGTGTCGCCACGGACCCGGATAAAACGGTTTGTGTCCGGACGTGGCCGACTCCCACATCTGTCGCGTAGGTGCGTAGCTTCGTTGGCTTCGCATCGTACTATCGTCGGTTTGTCCTCGATTTTGCGACAATTGCGAAGCCACTGCACGCCCTTTCCGCCAAAGGCCAAAGGTTTCACTGGGGCGCGGAGGAGGAGGCGGCTTTTGCGGCGCTTCGCACGGCCTTGGCGGATGCGCCGCCCTTGGGGTACCCGGATTTTTCGAAACCCTTCCTGCTCGATACCGATGCCAGCGACACGGGAATTGGGGCTGTCCTGGCCCAGGTGGTCGACGGGGTTGAGAGGGTGGTAGCCTATGGCAGTCGCGTTCTGTCCTCGACGGAACAGCGATATTGTGTGACCCGGAGGGAGCTTTTGGCCATAGTTTATTTTGTTCAATTGTATAGACCATATTTGTACGGTAGGCTGTTTACGGTCCGAACCGACCACGCGGCCCTGCAATATTCGCTGAAGATTAGTCAGCCCTCGGGTCAGCTGTCTCGCTGGCTCGAAGTGCTCCAGGATTACCCCTTTGATGTAATCCACAGGAAGGGGACACAGCATGGAAATGCGGACGGTTTATCCCGATTGCCGGCAGGCGGCGGGTGTGCTTGCGCCCTGGGCTCTAGCCGTTGCAAGGCCCCAGGGGACGCCGCTGCACAGTTGGTCGCGTCGGCCGAGGCGGCCACCCCTCCAGGTGCGGCGGCGCCCGCGGATTTCGGCCTTGGACTTCCCCGGGAGGTATGGTCCGGCTTGCAGATGGAGGATTCCTCTCTGCTGAAGCTACGGCGCCATGTCGGACATAAGGCCCGGAGCTCAGCTTCGTCGGCTGCCCCGGCGATCGCTGTGCATGACGGACTCCTCATGCGTTGGGATGCCCAATTGGAACGCTATTGTGTGGTTGTGCCCACTAGCCTGCGTGGTAAATTAACCCGAGCCATTCACGAGAAGCTTATGCACCTTGGCAACCAAAAGACCTTATTGACCCTTAAGTGGGACTATTACTGGCCGGGTGTTGAGGGTGACGTGGCACTGATTTTGAAGGGTTGCCACGACTGCGCGCGGAGGAAGGCCCCAGTTGTCCGGGACCGGGCCCCGCTGCAGTCCATCCGGATTTCTCGCGTTAATGAGCTCGTGGCGCTCGACATTTTGGGGCCATTCCCTGCATCCCAACGGGGCCACAAATACCTCTTGGTGGGCGTTGAGTACCTCACACGTTGGCCCATGGCATGGCCTTTGGTCGATCAGTCGGCCTCTTCTATCACCGAGGCCTTCGTCCAGGGGTACGTGTTTGACAAGGGCGTGCCGGAAGAATTGTTGACTGACCAGGGGCGGAATTTCTCGTCTAGGTTGCTCAAGGAGGTGTGTGACCTCCTTGGCACCAAGAAAATCTGCACCTTGCCCTACCACCCCCAGTCAGACGGGATGGTAGAGTGCTTGAACCGCACCCTTACGTCCATGCTGTGCCACCAGGTGAACACGTCCCAGTCAGACTGGGACCTGTTCGTCCCGGGGGTCTTGGCGGCGTATCGGTTGGCCCCTCATGCCTCCACGGGATTTTCGCCTTTTTATTTGATGTACGGTAGGGAACCGGAGCCCCCGGTGCACGTCCAGATGGACGTTGGCTCCTCCAAGAAGGGGTCGGCGGTGCCGACCCCTTTGAAGGTCGCGCTTGACCGGCTGCGCGAGGCGCGACAGGCCACTGCCGAGGATTCCGCAAGCCGGCAGGCGGCTAATGAGCGGCTGCCCAAACACCAGGCAGCTGGCCTCCCGTGGGTAGCGGGTCAAAAAGCGTGGCTGCATTGTCCCCAGGTCCCCGTTGGCACATCGGCCAAATTGCATCGCCCTTGGCAGGGCCCCGTGGAGGTTGTGGAGGTCCGCCAGCCGCAATGCGTCCGGATTCGGTTCGGTCGCCGGCAGTGGATAGTGCACCCGTCCCGGCTCAAATGTTATGTTCCATCTACCCTGGGGGATCCACCCCCAATTCCGGAGCGGCCGGCTGATGATGTATCCGGCGTGCCTGACCGTTCGGGTCTCGTTGACGGAGGTGACGTCCGACCTGTGTGTGTGCCCCCAGGCCCCTCCCGAGTGAGGCTGGCAGAGACCCCCCGGTCACCGGAGGCCACGGCGGTGGGCCTGTTGCCCGCTGACGGGCCACCTGCACGGGTGGCAGACACCGCACGGGGGAGCGGGCCAGCAGCGCATACCCGCTCGAGGGGGATGCAGCTCCGGTGACGGCCCTGATGGCCGTTCAGCGGGCCCAGCCCCTGGCGCCCGTTCGGCGCTATCCGGCGGATGAGGCCTTCGGGCTCTATTTGTTTTGTTTTTTTGTTGTTGTGGTTGTTGTTGCTGTTCTGCTTGAGGGGCCGTGCTGCCCTAAGGTTTAGTTTTCTAGCAGCCGGTTTTACCTTCAGGCACACAAACTCGTGATTATTCAGTCTTCGGTCCGGTGTGGGGCCCCGCTTGCGGGGTGATTGCAGCTGGGTCGGCTGTTTTTTTTTCACGGGGGGGGGTGATATAGAGGAGTAGAGGAGAGTGGTGGCGTCGTGTGCGCTGTCCGGTGCGGTGACATCACGGGACGTGGGGTCGCACGCGCTGGGCAGTGCACGTGACGTCACCCCTCCTAGGGTATTTAAGGGAGACCCCGTGACGTAAGCGGGGGTCACTGGAGGAACGGGGATAGTAGAAGGGGTAAAGAGGGAACCAGGGATAGTGATATGTGTTAATAAACCCTGGCGGAAGCCCCTAACTCACCTCCGTCTCCGAGTACCTCCGTCTACTACTCAACACGTGTGTAGTGAGTTATACGTTTGTAGTGGTGTTATAAGTGTGACTCTTGAGTGAAGTGGGTATACGCCATGTGCTGCCTAACCTCATGTTGTCTCATTGTACTGTACTACTGTACACTGTACTCTCTAAAGGGCCCCACTGCTTCTCTACAACTGACTGGTGAATACCTCTGTAAAAAGAGGATGTTATTTCTTGCATCAAAGTTAAAATTTAGGCTGTTTCTTTCTTGAAACGTTGTATGCTCTTGGAAAATGTGGTGAACCATAAATATAACCCAGATATCATGGATTCCGGATAGAGAGATTTTCCTGTAGACAGCTGCGTAAATTACACCACTGCCGATTAAACCACTAACTTTAAGTCTGGGCACATTTTGGATGAATGTGGAGAGGAGAGTGGTGAACATTATCCCATACTCAGATACCACACTCGCTTGCAAACATGAGTCAGAGGTTTACATTTTTTTAAAGAAGTTGATGGGAGTCGGGAGAGCTGTGCACATTACGGATTGGTTGAGAAAAGGACACTCCTATGTTGTTTTCACGTGGTGTTGATGTGGTTGTGTGCCGCCGATTGTGCCCCGGGCGTGGTGCAGATGGTGACCAGGATTCCTGGAGCTGGTGGCTTGTCTCAGCTGCCCCTGGATTTCTATTCACTTGGAGTTGTGGCAGCATACAAATACTCGTGCGGTGTCCCACGGTAATGATAAAAAAAAACTGGTTTAACTGGCCAAACGTCCCCAATGCAGCAGCACCTACTTGAAAAACTAGTCTTGAGGATTTGCGAGCTGAAGGAAGAGGGTAATCATTCCTCATTGCACAGCGTCTTCAGATGCTGTCGCTAGTTGATGCTTTGATGTTGTGGCAAATGGCATAAGAAATAGGGCACGTTCTCATCCTGCGAACCTATCGTATTCCCAAACACCTCGCTTTCTCCCTGGCTCTTTTTTTTCTGAAAGAGCCATGCCATTTTTTTCTGAGCCTTTTGACCTTTTAAACCTTAAATAATATTTTTGTTAACGATTCAACCACTAAAAACTGTGATTTTTGTGTAACGAAGCTACAGATTCATAAAAAAACAAAAAAATTGTTGACACTTGCTTAGTGGTGGTAATTTCAGGTTCTAAGTGTGATCTGGAGGCAGGCTTTGGATCACATGGAATCATCAGGATGGGAATATGAAAAGATAGGAATGAATCATCAGGGTGGGAATGCTGCCATTGTTTTGTGAGTAAAACCGCCGTTTAGCAGACGTGAGTGACCCAGTTACTTTGTTTTAGTATATTTTCTGTTACTTTCAACCGAGTTAAAATCAAGTAAGTCTATAATGGGAGGAGATTAATTCTGAGTGAATGGAGAATTGAATATCTCAAGTGTGTGGTAGTGTATATGTTAATAACGTTTGTGTGCAGTGGCTGGCATGGGTTTGATGTTTTTATTATAAATGTGCTCATATATAAAATACAGAGGCGTGTACTGTGCGCAAGCGTGCGTGACCCTCTGGAGTTGTTGCGCGCACCACGACGCCTCCCTTTGTGCCACTCACTGTCTCCCGCCCCCCCCACTCCCCATGCCTCTCAGGTCCAAACAAAACCTTGGTAGGAGCCAAGTGAAGTCGCATCAGCTCTTGCATACGGACGGAGGAGGAGCCCTCCGGGAGACCTGGGGGATCCCGGACGATGTTCGCTTGAACCTGACCAGTACATGTGGTGGGGGGATCGTGACACGTCACCACATTTGATTTACAGAGTTGTTTTGATTGATGCGGTAGTATGAAAAATACATGGGAAGCTTTTTTACGTGTTGTATTATGATTTTGTCGTGAAAAAAATAAACTTGTGCAAGCTCAATAAGTTATTTTGTTATGGCTAGTACGATTACCATTGTAAGCTCACCAGATCATGCATGGCTGCTTCACTCATTCTAAAAACCTAATTTTAATGAGGCTCTGGCAATACAATAAAACATCGATTATCCGGTGTACGATTATGCAGTTTTCAACATCCGGCAGTTCCGGGCTTATTTGGCGAACCTTCATCATAGCTGATGATGGAGTTGGATTTAATCTCTGAATAGCCACCTCCAATTCATGCAGAGTCTTTGAGATTGGAGTGCTAAGTACAGTACGGTAAATACACTAACTATAGTAGGATATTTTATTTTTGTCTATATGTTTATTCATGCCAATTTCATAGGAGTAAACAAATGATAGGCACTTGAAAAACTATCGAGGTTTAAGGAAACAATGGGCAGGGCTGATTGATCAACAGTGTGGTGGTAGTGGTGGTTTTCACTCTTCGGTTCTGTTGGCTCCAAAGTGTGTTGCCTTGTAGACGGGCAAGCGAGGAAGCCCCACTGACCGACTGACTCACTGACGTGTGGATCGCTGCCGCTGCTGTTGTTGTCGGCTGCATTTCAGCTGGAAAGGAGAGGCGCTGTGCCGAATGCGAGCGGCAGAAAGCCGTCCTGTCCTGCATGCATTGCCAAGAGGACTTTTGCGACTCCTGCTTTAAGAAGGTAATCGCCTTGTAATTATCAAATGTGCTTTAACTGCATAGGCTTTTGCGACCAATATTATCTGGTAAAAACAAACAAACCTCTTAGGGATCGGACGTGCTAGTTGCAATCCATCGCACTTACGGCCTCTTGGTGCAATCTACTTAGGTATATACGCTCCGGAGTGAGTGTGCCTAACACCTTATTTGCAGTATAAATCCCCTCCTACACATTTTAGACAAGACTCTCTTACAATCACACTTAATAATAACAGAAAAAGTATCCCCTTCTGATTGGGACCGTGTTGATAACATGAATCTCCTCTGCTAATTCATTGTCAACCAAATGTAAAGCTAACTTGATCGCTAAATTAAACCTCCTGTCAAAAAAGAAGCCAGATCCACACATTAACAAGTTAGATGTTAACAAGATTGTCATCAATCAGAGTAGCATCCCAATCTCTGAGAACCTAAATCGGTACTAGCTAAGGGACTGAATTTCGCAGTTACCACCAAACATATTCCAGTGGATGATATAATCTCCCAGGTCGATGTAGCCCTCAAAGGCTTGGGACACATCCAAACAGACTTTGCTAGAGCTGAAATTGCCACTATCCTCAAAAATGCTAAGAAACCCATTAGCAACATCAGCAAAGACGGAACTCGCAAATTTGAAAAAGAGGGATGACATAGTCATCCTCTCGGCCGACAAGGGCAATGCCACTGTCATCATGGATAAAACCACATACAACAACAAAATCCAGGACCTTCTAAATGATGGTAGCTACTCCAAAATCAACAAAGATCCTACTAACAACCTGACGACTAAAACCAACAATATCATTACCAGTTCGACTTCTCTAATCGAACCAGTCAAACGGCCCTTTCTAAAACCTTCGGCTGCTCGACCACAGATTCTATGGTCTTCCCAAGATTCATAAAGAAGGCACTCCACTTCGGCCCATCGTGTCCACGATCAACTCGCCTACCTACAAACTAGCCCGTTTTCTGTCTGATACCTTGCTTCCTTACACTGGCAAGACTACCTCAGCAGTACTTGACTCAGCTCACTTGGTCTCTCTAATCAAGGACATTTCACTGTCCCCGGATGGCTACCTCGTCAGCTTTGATGTGGTTTCTCTGTTCACCAAGGTCCCGGTGCCTGACACCATAGCAATAATTGAAGACTTAGTCCACAATGGACTGAACCCTGATGTTCCTGCTCTGGTTAGGCACTGCCTTACCAACACGTACTTCACCTGGAATGGTACTTTCTACAAACAAAATGAGGGTACCCCCATGGGTTCACCCTTGTCACCGGTGATAGCGAATGTTTTCATGGAGAAATTTGAGACTGACGCCATCCAGACATCCACCCTACGTCCTTCCCTGTGGAAGATGTATGTGGATGACACTTTTGTCATTTGGCCACATGGCCTGCCAGCATTGAACCAATTTCTCGACCACATTAACTCCATACACCCATCCATCAAATTCACCATGGAAGTGGAGAAGGATGGTACGCTACCATTCCTGGATGTTGTGTTTGAGAAGAAACCTGATGGCTCCTTGGGACACTGGCTACAGGAAAGCCACCCACACAGATTCCTATCTGAAACCTGATTCCCACCACCATCCGGCAAGAAGAATTCCCTCATCAAAACGTTACACCATAGGGCCCACTGCATTTCTGACCAACACCACCTAGCCAGTGAATTGGAACTCGTACACCAGGCCCTTAAGATGAATGGATATTTGGACCGTATTATCCGCAAAGCTGTTTCTCCAACCATGGAGAAACAACCCCTTGAGACTGATTAAAATTATCACGTTACCATACATAGCAGGCGTTACCAAAAAGATTTCCAAAATCTTAAACAAACAAGATCCAGGTCCGATTCAGTACAGTACACAAAATCCGTGATCTAATCCCATCCGTAAAGGATGTTATTCCTGACTTGCAATAATCTGAAGTCTACAAACTCAGTTGCATTTGTGGCGATTGTTACATTAGGGAAACGAAACGACATGTATTGGACCGTATTCGCGAGCACAAGGCGGATTTGAAACATGGCAGAACTGGTTCTTCCGCCGTAGCTGATCACTGCTACAACGCTGTGGGCTCTTATGGTATTGTTTTTTTCCGAGACCATGGTACTCTGCAAATCGTCAGGCTACTATCAAAGATTTGTTCATGAAGCCATCCAGATATATAAACACAGACATAGCTTCAACTAAGAGGATGGATTCAAATTGAGCAATCATTGGAAGGATGTTATTAACCAGGTAATATCTTAGTTGCTTTGTAGTTTCTTTCATACCCGTATCTCCAGTCTCTTCAACACTCTACTCCACCCCCCAGACCCGCTCAGTGCACCACTCCGGCATTGTGTCACACTGGCGGTGCTGTTGACCAGGTTGCTGATCCTTGCCCCCCCCCCCCCCCAGCCGTGTTGAGTACTTGGTGGCTGATGCTCACTCAACCCTCCTCTCCTCCTCCACCCCCCCACCCTCTACTTCTCTCCCCCCTGGCTCCTCCCCCCCCTGCCTTATATAATATCTTGTTACGAGCAGCTCCTGTCCACTACAGCAAATTATTTCTTGCTGTGGCTGTCCCACCTGATGACGGAGGCATGTGTTGCTTCCGAAACGTCGTGATTTGATTTATTTTGATTTTGTTTTTTATTTGAATTTATTTTTAATTTATTTTTAATTTTATACCTACGTGACTTTACCGAAAGAACTAAAGAGTATGTTTCACCGGTAATTACAACAACCAGCCTCATCAGGCGAGTGGTGGCGGGTTTAACGAAGCGTTTATATTTACGCAATCTAAGCCAAAAAAATCTCTTATGAATAATATTGGTTGTGAAAGCCTGCTACATATTTAGATGCTGTACAAGTTGTAATTGTGTTCTGTATGTAGGTGTCTGTTCTAAGCCATTTGCTCTTTTAAAGTAATCTACTCCTGCTTGATAAATTTCCGAAGTCTACGTGGTCAACCAGAATGTCTCTGCTCTATATTGCTGTTGGCTCCATGTACCCACCCTCAATGTGTGTTCCCCAGATATTGCCTATTTGCAGTTAGCTTGGATGTATTTCAACTTTTTCAGGCGAAATTTGTACAAACAACACAAACTCAGTCAAGACTCCTGTGTGAGTGGGCATCACCTAAACTCTTATTTTTGCATAAGTCTGAGATTGCATAAAGATAGATTATTTGATAATAATTTAATAAAACTGGGAATGAAAATGAAGGAGTAAGGTTTAAGTGGCGGTGAATGTTATAGGAGTTGACAGTCACGGTGTGTACCTGCATGTATGTGGTGTATGTGTTACTGTGTACTTGTGATGTGGCGAGCATTCCGTGTAAGCGGTTAGCGCGCTGCGCTCCGTACCCGGCGACTTGAGTTCGATTGCTACTCACGGTCACCACCAGTGACAATTATCTCAACCGGTCCTGGGCCTCCCCTAGGTCTACTCAGCCTCCAGTGCAGTGTGTAAACATTACCACTAGGGAGACAAAGGCGGCCGGGCGTAATGTTGGCCACCCACCCCTTTGTTCTGTGCTGGCCTTCAGAGGCACTCGCTATAATAGCACTTCCCCCAACAGTCTATTAAGGCTACATGAGGGATCTTTGCCTTTGTTACTGTACACCTGTGTTAGGGACTAATTTTGTTAGGAAGGAAGGTCCTTCAGATTGGGTGGCTACCTTTGTTTACCTGTGTACCCTGTGTGCAACACTTGTGTACCTGCGTAGAGTAACGATGTTGTGAAGGCCGGTCTGAGATTATAGTATTGCGTGTGTGCACGCACGTGTGATGCGTTTCAGGTTCACGGAAATGCGAAAGTGCTGAAAAACCACAAAGTGAACAAAATATATCCCAGTGACTGGTAAGTGGTGGCTAGAAGATATGAATTACTGCGCCTGATATACAGGAGGTTGTGGGTTCGATCCTGACGCATTCATGTTTGGAGTTTGCATTTTCTCCCCATGGTCACATATTTTTCTCCGGGTTTCCCGGATTTTCCCTCATTTAGAATCAACGTCGCACATCTAGAGCCTAAAGAGCTGCATAGCTCAGTATGCCTTACCTGGTAAAATAAAATAAAAAATATTTTCAATTACTGTAGCTATTAATGTTTTTGCAATGATTGACACATGTCATTTGTGGACCCTTATACTTCACAGCAGTCCTCATGTGGCCACATGCCCATAGAAAGTGAACTTGTGGTCTTGTAGGGTTCCCTACCCCCTGCCTTGAACCTTATAGCCTTAACCCCTTAATTATCATGAAAACTGAAAAACTTCCATACCTAAATACAGTAGACCCACGATTATTCACGAGCGGTTTATCTGATTTGTGGATTAGTCGCGCACCTGAGATATTGATATAAATTAATAACTCAAGGATTTTCCCTTTAGCACAAATCTTAACCAGAAAACTGTTATACATTGTTATTCTTGGAAATGTTTATTACAAGTCACTTGCTTAACCAAAATCCACGTGATCGCCTCTACAGCACAGGAGTTGCAGATCTTTACAACAGTGGGTGGAGTTTGATTGATGTTGATTGGTGTGAATCTGCTGCTGTCCACTTAGTAGGCCGAGTCTTCTGCACGGGAGCAGGAAAGTGTTATCACTGAGCACATGCATCATTGATTGGTCGATTCTTAGTGTTTATTCTAAATCGAAACGGTAACAAGCAAAATCATTAGTTGTGCTTCTTTTGAGTGATTTATCCAATCATTTATTTTGTTAGTTTTGATTTACAAAACTGTGTGATGGCAGAGATACTTAAATATAATTAATACCTAAATCAGTGTTTTTTGGCATAGTGATCCACGGAAAATGGATATTTTTGGATTATCCGCGATTTTGAATTATCCGCAGCCGTCCTCCCTGTCATTAGCACAGATAATCGAGAGCCTACTGTCGTGATGTGACATCGAGGCTGGGCAGTGGCACGTTGGACACTTTTACAAAGGGTTTCATAGAAATGTTCCTGGCTTTGAGATCCACTCTTGGGTTATGGTTGCTCTTGACTCCACCAGGGCCCTCAGTGTCGTCCGAGTGCAGCGGTCCCACCCATGAAGCCGCTTAAAACTAACGATTGAAACAATTGTTCCCACTGAGCTACACGTTATTTTTCAGGAGCGTTTTTAGATTATTAATTTGGGCTTAAGGGAAAATGCGCAAGTTATTAATTTGTCAAAATCTCAAGTGAGCACAGTTAATTCGCACATCGGATAAACCGCACGCAGATATCAAGAGTCCACTGTACTTCTCGGAGCACCTCAGTCATGGTCGCGAGGTGCTCGACGCTTTTAGCTGCCCCCTTCAAAAGAGACACGGCCGTGTTTTTCGTGTATAACGTGAAATTTTTACCAATTGTAGTTGTGAAAAGTTGGATAAAGAAAACTAGAAACCGAGGATCTTGTGATTGCCGGCTCATTGCTCCAGGTTGTTCCTTCATCTCCGCTTCCTGGCCGCGTGCCGGTGGGAACATGACCTGTTCGTGATCTGTATGTATGTCGATGCAAATGCTTTTTATCTATGGCTGTTTATATTTCTGGCAGCCAAAAAACCTAAATAAATGACGGATTCTTTATTCACAAATAACGTGCACGCAATAAAGAGAGATAGTGTTTTGGTGCAGCTTTTAAAGGTTGACAGTGTTGATCGGTCTTTGACGTGGCTATTACTGCAGTGAGAATTGTGAGGTGCACGGTAAGCCGTACGCGTACTGCTGCGAGCTTGGTGACGGTGGTGGCGGCGGTGGCGGTGGCAGCGACGTTGCGTGCGCGGATTGCATCCCGGATTCTGATCACAGCGACCACGACCATACTCTGCTCGATACCAAGGTGAACTTCTGAGACATCGATCGCGAGGTCGATTGAAGTGCCCCACTTGGATGTAATGTCGCTCATCTGGTGCTTTCTAGCCATATCGAGATTAAAATATTAATAATAACATTTACGAATGTGGGCAACATCAAAATAGAAAGGAAAATCCCACAGCATAATCTAAATTGCAATAAAGTAAAACGTGTGTAGGCTTTCGCCACCAATATTATTATCCAAAATAACTAATTGGCTCTCGGGTGGTGACGGATTGAACGACGCGTTGATATTTCGGTGATCTAACCCAAAAAAACCTCTGGTGTAATAAGGTATACGGATTAACCCGAGCGCAATCTTGGATCGCAACTTATTTCTGAAAAGGCGTTTCTCACACCTTGAGCCAGGATTCCAATGACAACCGTTTCGTTGCTGCCCATTGCAGAAGGAAGAGCTGAGCGTGCAGCTTCTCAAGGCCATTGTTGCGGGCCAGACGGGGGTCTTGAAACTGAAGGAGGCACTGAGAGTGAGTGTGGTTGCTGGCTGCAGCAATGCTGCATCATCTTCATCGTCGTTGTCAACGTTGTTATCGTCGTTATCATTGTCCTCATTGTTGTCATCCTCGTCATTGTCCTCATCGTCTTCATAGTCATTGTCCTCATCCTCATTGTTGTCATCGTCATTGACGCTGTCGTCAAAGTCATCATTCTAATTGTCATCGTCGTCCTCAACAGCCATGGTCGATTCACAGCTGGTTTAACGCCCAGCAGTTGTTTTGAGATGGAATACGCTGCTTGTGTTTTTTTAAGTTATAATTTACTCTTGGCTGGCCACGACCAATCAAAACACTCTAAACCTATATCTGAACGTTTGCACAAACCCATTGTAAAGTAACAGAATTTTAACAATTTGATGCAACAACGATCTCATTATTTTGTGCGGATTTAATGGCGTCGATGATAATTGTGCAGCAACCGGGTTTAATCGATGTGTGTGAAAAGGCTGAATTCTACGCCTTTAGGTGTGGTGCAATGTCAGGCACTGCTATGATTGCCTTTTATCCAAACATTGATCGTCCTGGTGTTTCAACCGAGCTCACGGTGCCTTTGGCTATGAAAGTGGCTGGTGTAATTGTGGCTTCTCCGACAGGAGTTTGAGAAGCTGCAGTCTGAGCTGCAGCTACAGCTTCACACAGTGGTGTGCAGCATCCATGGGAGCATCCACTCGCTGTGCTCCATGGTGCAGGCCCGGTGAGTTCAACGTTCCACGTGCGCACATGTACACTCCGCTCTCGTTCCACCTGCGCGCATTCATGCCGCTCGCTGCTGCTTAGCGTCTGGGTTTTGTTTGTTCTCCGTTTTGCCCGTGAAGTCATTTTTATATTTGCTTACACGTTGCTTCTTTCTGGCACAAATTTTCCCCGCAGAGTGCCAATGACAATAAGATGAACGTATGCTACCTATAGTTACACAAAACAGTTATATTTCACTATTTACTTATTATGTAAGACGTACGTTTTCAAACTCAATATTTAAATTCAGAATAGATTCTTTTTGGGTTGTGACACGTTACCAAGCATCTGACCAAATCGGGGACGTTGAAATCCTCTACTGCTACGGGTACAGCCAAACAAGGGAACTCGTCAACACGTACGAGCTGTTGACGCGCCCCTACTTATTGTTTCAGCTCGGTGGTAAGTGGAAGATACAGTGAGGGAAAAAAGTATTTGATCCCCTGCTGATTTTGTACGTTTGCCCACTGAAAAAGAAATGATCAGTCTATAATTTTAATGGTAGGTTTATTTGAACAGTGAGAGACAGAATAACAACAACAAAAATCCAAAAAAACGCATGTCAAAAATTGTATAAATTTATTTGCATTTTAATGAGGGGGAATAAGTATTTGACCCCTCTGCAAAACATGACTTAGTACTTGGTGGCAACACCCTTGTTGGCAATCACAGAGATCAGACGTTTCTTGTAGTTGGCCACCAGGTTTGCACACATTGACATATTTCGTTGCTTCCTCTTAGTACCTTTCACACGACGGTCAATGGTATAGTGTATAGCAGATTGTATAATAATAAATGGTATAAAAGTGTAATGTTTAATATAATGTATAAGGTAATATATAGTATCGTAATTGTATAGTGAATATACAGCAGTGTGGTATACAGTAGGTTGGGTAGAATAATACATCGTGTAATATTACAATGTATAGTAATGCAGTATATAATTTAATGTTAGGTTTAAGAAAAAAGTTCAGCTGGAGGCATATTTTATATTTTAGTTTTTACGTGGTGGTTTAGCTGCTGCAGCTCCTTACTATTAAAATTCCTTCCCTTTCTTACTGCTAACCCTACTCCCTCCCTTTGATGCTGCTAATCCTACATAATGCACTTGCATAATATGACTTTGAGACCCCCCCCACCTCCTACGCATTCCACAATTAGTGACTAATCCCATATCTGCATTTCCCATAAATATTCTAAATTCTTCTTGATATGCAAATTCCTTTGTCAAGGCGCCCTTCCCCCTCCAACCCAGCTTAAATATACGCTGCCAAGCCTGGTGGTGCTCATTCAGACGCTGTCTTTCTGACAGACCTGTTCTTCACCTGAGGACGGCTGCTTGCGTTGTGGCCGAAACGTCGTGAGAATTGTATTTTTCTTATGTTTTATTTTTATTATTTCCCTTCTACGTGACTTTACCGAAAGAACGAAGAAGATGAATCCCTGCAGTCACGAAAGCTTTAAATCGAAAAATCTTTCCAATGATTACTCAGTTTGTACCCATCATCACGGTTGATTCCAAGAACACAGGATGAGATGTTACTATCCTTTGTGCAAGCACTTCCAAGAGTTCATGAACAGTGAGCCTGGTGAAATTTGGGGAACGCATCGTCAGTAGTGTACCTTTGGTTCCTAGGGTGTTTCGGCCTTTCACACTATACACCCTCCCCAAAGGCGGCCAGCGACAGGGTGATCAATCCTACGCTTGCGTCCCATTCCCAATTAGTCATAGGAGTTGCCTTGTTGTTGATAGCCAACATCCCATGGGACTATGCATGGCAGGGGCGTCCTCCTCCCTGAGTCGAGCATTGTTGACCGCATACCTCCTGGCCCTCTCACTTCGGGGCCCAGCTGGGGTCTTTCCTCTTCATCCAGAGCCACTGACTGCTGCCTTCTGCCGCCTCCGATACAGCTCTGATTGCCGAACGCTGGCTCTGGCCCTTAATTCCCAGGTCTCTAAGCAGTCTGGTTGTAGATGTTGCCACAAAACCTCTGCAGCCCACCTCCACTGGTCGGACTTCTGTGTTCCAGCCATGATGCCGTGCTTCGGCAGCTAGATCGGCATAGCGCAGATGTTTTCGCTCATAAGCCTCATCATGAGTCCTCCCAGGGTACTGTGAGCTCAATGATGAAGACCTTCTTGAGCGAACGGGACCAGAGCACCATGTCAGGTCTTAGGGTGGTGGTTGCGATCTCCGGAGGAAACACAAGTTGCCGGCCAATGTCAGCTAGCATTTTCCAATCGCGGGCCAAGCGCAGCTGGTCTCGCTCTAATGGTGTAGAGCCGCTCTTCGGTGTGTTTGTATATCTGGATGGCTTCGTGTACAAACCTTTGATGGTAGCCAGGAGGTTTGCAGAGTACCTTAGTTTTGGAAAAGACAATCTCATGAGAGCCCACAGCGTTGTAGCAATGATTGGCAACGGCGGAAGACTCAATTTTGCCGTGTTTCAGATCTGACTTGTGCTCGCGGACACGATCAGAGATATGACGTTTCGTTTTTCCAATGTAACAATCACCACAGCTGCAACTCAGTTTGTGGACTCCAGGGTATTGTAAGTCAGGAATTACATCTTTCACAGATGGAATTAGATCACGGATTTTATGTACTGTACTGAATCGGACTTGGATCTTATGTTTGTTTAGAATTTTGGAGATCTTTTGGTCACGTCTGCTATGTATGGCAACGTGATAGTTT
Source organism: Lampetra planeri (assembly GCF_965212315.1). NCBI lineage: Eukaryota > Metazoa > Chordata > Hyperoartia > Petromyzontiformes > Petromyzontidae > Lampetra > Lampetra planeri. Next base: position 233,765 of record NC_136153.1, on the reverse strand, counting down.
TGATCGGAGTTTCAAGTGGTTGTTTCTGTATGGTGGGAGAAACAGCTTGGCGGATGGTGCGGTCAGAGTATCCGTTCATCCTGAGGGCCCGATGTACATGTCTTAATTCACTGGCCAGGTGGTGTTGGTCAGAAATGCCATGAGCTCTGTGGTATAGCGTTTTGATGAGAGAACTCTTTTGAGATGGGTGGTGGTGGGAATCAGGTTTCAAGTAGGAATCTGTGTGGGTGGCTTTCCTGTAGACAATGTCCCAAGGATCCGTCAGGTCTCCTCTCAAACAGAATATCTAAGAATGGTAGTTTTGCCATCTTTCTCCACTTCCATGGTGAATCTGATGGATGGGTGTCTGGAATTGATGTGGTCCAAGAAGTGGTTCATTCTTTCCGAGACCAAGGTACTTTCAGAGACCAAGGTACTCTGCAAACCTCCTGGCTACCATCAAAGGTTTGTACACGAAGCCATCCAGATATACAAACACAGACATAATTTCAACCGTGATGATGGGTACAAACTGAGTAATCATTGGAAAGATGTTATTAACCATGCAAAAAATATTTAACTACACATATTTGGACCATTTTATTTGACGGGCACTATTCTTAAGTTACCGTACAGTTTACTGATAGACAGCCAGTTTTGTTTTATCATGTTTAGCTTCTTTTTTCACACACTGGTTTCCTGCTTGTTTTACCCACCCAGCAACATAGCAAGGGGCTGTTTCTTCCTGACCTGCTTTTCTGCTTCTGACATCTACATAACAAAGGCTCAGTCCCATTAGCAGCAGCCGCACCTTAGCAACTCTGGCACCTCCCAGCTCAACCAGTCTACATAACAAAGGCTCAGTCCTAGCAGCAGCCTCAGCCGCACCAACCTTACCATAATAAAAAAACTCCGATCCAGGGGCCTACCCTGGCTCCTCCCCCCTCAATCAGTATATACACAAGGTCGGGTCTCTTGGAATTTTTCTCTTTACTTGATACTGCAATCGTACTATGACGGTTCCACCTGAAGACGGAAGCTTGTGTTGCCTCTGAAACGTCGTGATTTTTATTTTACTTTTACAAATTTTTTTTTTTACCTACGTGACTTTACCGAAAAAAAAAACCTAAGAGTATGAATCCTTGCAGTCACGAAAGCTTCAAATCTAGAATTGTCCTGTCACCTTAGCAGAAAAACACCCCCAAAGCATAATGTTTCGACCTCCATGTTTGACGGTAGGGATGGTGTTCTTGGGGTCATAAGCAGCATTCCTCCTCCAAACACGGCGAGTTGAATTGGTCTCATCTGACCACAACACTTTCACCCAGTTGTCCTCTGAATCATTCAGATGTTCATTGACAAACTTCAGACGGGCATGTATATGTGCTTTCTTGAGCAGGGGGACCTTGCGGGCGCTGCAGGATTTCAGTCCTTCACGGCGTAGTGTGTTACCAACTGTTTTCTTGGTGACTATGGTCCCAGCTGCCTTGAGATCATTGACAAGATCCTCCCGTGTAGTTCTGGGCTGATTCCTCACCGTTCTCATGATCATTGCAACTCCACGAGGTGAGATCTTGCATGGAACCCCAGGCTGAGGGAGATTAACAGTTCTTTTGTGTTTCTTCCATTTGCGAATAATCACACCAACTGTTGTTACCTTCTCACCAAGCTGCTTGGCGATGGTCTTGTAGCCCATTCCAGCGTTGTGTAGGTCTATAATCTTGTCCCTGACATTCTTGGAGAGCTATTTGGTCTTGGCCATGGTGGAGAGTTTGGAATCTGATTGATTGATTGCTTCTGTGAACAGGTGTCTTTTATACAGGTAACAAGCTGAGATTAGGAGCACTCCCTTTAAGAGTGTGCTCCTAATCTCAGCTCGTTACCTGTATAAAAGACACCTGGGAGCCAGAAATCTTTCTGATTGAGAGGGGGTCAAATACTTATTTCCCTCATTAAAATGCAAATCAATTTATAACATTTTTGACATGCGTTTTTCTGGATTTTGTTGGTGTTATTCTGTCTCTCACTGTTCAAATAAACCTATTAAAATTATAGACTGATCAACGTACAAAATCAGCAGGGGATCAAATACTTTTTTCTCTCACTGTAAATCCTCGCAGACAAATTTTGGCAAATCCTCGCAACAATCCTGAATTGTTCTTCCGACTACCTGGATTTTATCCTCGCGATATTTGACGTTGTTACCGATGAAAGTAATTTTTTGGTATAAAAATTGGTTGTGGGAATTGTTTTAATGCCTCTTTATTCGTTTTTGTTTTATTTGTACATCAAATAAAAATGAAATTTTTTCAGCGTTGGTTGATAGCTCTGCCTTACAAGCAGCAAAATATATTGGTAATAGTTTTAGGCGGTGGCCTTAGGAGTAGAGACAATGAAGCTTACCTGACTGATTTTTAGTTTCACATTGTATTTTGCACCAGATAATTTATCTTTTTTTTCCCCCTTCCCCACTGGTTTTGCCCACGTTCATCTTAACACACACACTATCCTTGGCCAATAATGGTTCCTGAGGCCGTTTTGGATCCCCAGGCTTGGTTTGTAGACAGTTGATTTATAATATAACTAGCGGGAAGTACCCGGCGTTGCCCGGAGGAAAATATATATTTCAAAACTTCTCTTAAAAACATAACATTCTTTACACAAATATTAAGCTATTGTCAAAGCCCGGCATGCTGTTTTTCTGTCCATTTGTCTGTCAACAATATTATAAGAGGCTTGCAGAAGTTCAAAAAGTTATAGAAAGTGGGGGTTAAATAGTTGATCTAAAAGGTTTCCGAAAATTGTCGACCCCCCCACCTCCATGCGTAGGCATATATACCTACACACCCTACATACAATAGTGAGTAGTATCTAGTGACTATAGTAGTATCTGACTCTACAGTAGTATTTGGCTCTACAGTAGTATCTACTGACTCTGTAGTAATATCGATTGGCTCTATAGTCGTATTACTGACTATAGTAGTATCTGCTGACTCTGTAGTTGTATCTACTGACTGTATAGTAGTATCTTCTGAGCCCAGTAGTAGCTACTAACTGTATAGTAGTATCTACTGACTGTAGTAGTATCCACTGACTATAGCAACTAGTAACTCTACAGTAGTATCTACTGACTCTATCATAGTATCTTCTGACTAGTAGTATTTACTGACCATAGTAGTATCTACTGACTACAGTAGTATCAACCAACTCTATAGTAGTAATTACTGACTATAGTCGTATCTTCTGGAATCTATAGTCGTATCTATTGACTCTATAATAGTATCCACTGACTATAGTAGTCACTGCTAACTATATCAGTATCTACTGACTCTATAGTCATATCTGCTGACTCTATAGCAGTATCTACTGACTCTATAGTCGTATCTACCAACTCTGTAGCAGTATTTACTGACCGAAGTGGTATCTACTGACTGAAGTATCTACTGACTCAATGGTAGTATTTGCCGACTCTATAGTAGTGTAGGGGTGTTAGAGAGAGAGCCCGTTATGCATGGCAGCCTATGGTAAACAAACACAGTAGGCGGGGCTACATGTGTGCACAAGCAGGTGCCCTCTGCGACGTCCGCGCCAGACACCCTGGGGGGTCGATTCGGTGGTTATGATCCCCCGGGGCCCCACCCCTCAGGGAGGGGTTGGGTATAAAAGGGGAATGTATCGAAGGGCTCGGGAGTGATGTTTAGCTAAAGAAGAGGAGGCGGAAGACGTCTGAGATAGAGCCCTGGACTCCCCCTGGTACGCCGTCCTTATCAGGACCGCGCAGGCTCGAGCCAGTGGCGTGGTACCAGAGCCAGAGCCAGTGCTGGTCTGGACTCTGGGTACCGGGCCCGACTGACCAGTGTCGGGCCAAGATAGCCTCCCCTAGCCCATTAGTGGAGGACTCAGAGGCAGGCTAGGGTTAGCTAGAGAGGTGTGTCCTCAGATAGACGGGTGAGGGGGCCGATACCCCCTCAAATGTGTATGTCACAACGTTGGTGTTAAATAAACAAGTGTGCCTCCAACTCCGGTGTGAACGAGTCGTGAGCGTTACTACATCTGGCGTCAGAAGTGAAACAAAGTACGAACATGGATACACGCCGGACGACTCGAGTCGGGGTACCAGAGGCAGAAGACACCACTGCAGTCGGAGGGCCCGAGACGGCTGAAGATGCCATCGACCAGCCGGGGCTGGGCGCATCCACGCCACAGCAGCTGGAGGAAGGGGAGCCGTCGATGGAGGGGCTGAGGGAGGCGCACGCGAAGCTGACCGAGCTGCTGTACGCCGCAGCCGCCATGCTCGACACCATCACGCAGCTGGGGGCTGCGGGACCGCCACGGGGCAACGGCAGCCGACGATCACAGCGCCTTCCCGCCATTTCCACGGAGCAACATTTTGAAACTCCCGCCATCGCTGCAGCTGCTGTTGAGGGCGTGGCCGCTCTAAGCATCGCGTCCAACGGCGGGAGTACAGTACCTGCCGCGTCACCACCAACGGGCGGAACGTCACCACGGGTGCGACCGGCGATGCCATCGCTGGTTCGTGCCGACGCTGAGTTGAGTGAGGCGGACGAGGGAGTGCGTTCTTCCTCTGCAGCCGCTGCCTTACATCAGCGGCTACCTCCACTCAAGGAATTTGTGGGCGAGGATGGCGACTGGGGCGGCTTCCAGCGGCGCTTCCTCGCTCACCAGGAGATGGCACAGTGGACAGACGCCGAGGCTCTCCGCGCGCTGCCAGCACTTCTCGACAGCGACGCCCTCGCCACTCTAACATCGGCTTCGAAGGAGAGGCGCTCCACGCTGCGGAAGGCGATGCAGGTGCTGTCGGCGGTATATGGTCCACCATCGGACTGTCGCCAACTCTTTTACGATCGCCAGCGGGGGACGAAGGAGTCGCCCCTGGCGTACCGCACAAGCCTCCTGGCACTGGCGAAGGAGGCCTTTCCACGAATGGATGACGAGGGTGTCGACGCCATGGTGACAGAGAAGATACTTTTGCTGGCGGACGACTTAGACATCGTCATTGTCGCACAGGACGATGCAGAGATGTGCTCCCTCCAAGCGGCCCGTCTTCTCCACGCAAACCTGTCCTCTCAACGACGGAAGGCCAGCAAGGCGGCGAGCGGGCGTGCCGTCGCTGCAGCCACCCTCCCGGCGGAAGAGGTTTGCGCCATCGACCATCAACGGCAGCATGGAGCGGGAGTACGGGAGGACCGGGCCGGTTCAAGCCGTCTACAACATCCATCGTCGTCACCAGCGCTTCCACGCTGTTACAACTGCGGCATCCGGGGCCACGTCGCCTCGGGGTGCCGCTCTCCTGGGCAGCGCAGGACGACACCTCAACGGGACGCCGGCCCTCGTCACAAGCTCCACCATCATAATCCGGCGAGTCGCGGCACCCCTCACGTTTGGCCCACGCACACGCCCGTCGCACACTTAAACACCGCAGCGAAGGGGGGGCCAATATCGCGTACCATGGCACCAACACGCACCGCTCTGGGTACTCAGATTGAACCCAGCCAGTGGTCCGTGTTGGCCCATCGGGTTGTAGCCGCGTCGTCAGGGTCGTCGGCCGTTGTGGGTCACATCGATGGGGTCGAGGTGCGCATCCTGGTCGATACAGGAGCATCGGCGACCATTATTTCGGAGTTGATTTATAACATTCTCCCTGCCCAAAGCCGTCCTTTGATGCCTGTTAACGTGCCATTCTTTGCTGCTAACGGGGGTTCACTTGGCATCATCGGACAAATTCGAGCCCAAATTTGTGTCGGGGATATTAAATTATCTGGGCCGATTTTTGTTTCCTCCTCGCTGGCGGTTCCGTGCCTGCTGGGGACGGATTTCCTGGCCAAAATGCCGATTAGGATATTAATCGACCAGGGATGCATTGAGCTCCCATCGGGCCGACGCATGGCGTTTTTGCCATCCCCCGCTACGAGCCGGACGGCGTTCGCGACGGTGCCGGCGTTCGTAGATAGAACGGTGCGCGTTCCTCCGGGGGCGCAAATGTTAATTCCTTTGAGACTTCGGCGGCCCTTCGCTAAGGGCATTGGGGCTCAAGGGGTTTTGCTGGGACCGTCTAGGGCCGGGGTCAGTGGACCTAATTTACTCCCGGCCCAGACCATAGTGAGAGGGGATGGAGAACCCTTCATCGCGGTCCTCAATGTGGGCTCGCAGACGGTGGTGGTCCCACAGGGGACCGTGCTTGCTCACGCAACGCCGGTGCCCTGTGAGGAACCCGTCGCGAGTCATGTCGGCGCTGCCCCTGCACCGCGACCACATTCAGACAGCGATGAAGGGTGGCTCGAGGCGCTTTGCGCGGGATCGACGGACCTGTCAAATTTAGAGCGCCAACGTCTTAAGACACTACTGAGGGAATTTTCCGACGTTTTCAGTCGGGATAAATACGATTTGGGCTGCACTCATCTGCTGCGTCACCATATTGATACGGGTGACAGCGCGCCAATACGCCAAAATCCTTTTCGGTTGAGTCCCGCCGAAAAGGACCATGTCAAATCGGCTGTTGATGACATGCTAGCCGCCGACATAATTTCTCCCTCCAACAGCCCTTGGGGAGCGCCGATCGTCCTGGTTAAGAAGCAGGACGGTTCGTTGCGGTTTTGCGTTGACTTTCGGCGCCTTAATAAAATTACGGTTGCCGACGCATACCCGCTCCCACGGATGGACGAATCGCTTGACGCCTTGGCGGGAGCGCGATTCTTCTCCACATTGGACTTACTTTCGGGATTCTGGCAGCTTCCTCTGGACGATGATTCAAAGCCTAAAACTGCTTTCCGTACTCCGCACGGCCTGTTTCAATTCAACCGGTTGCCGATGGGCTTACACTCAGCGCCGGCAACTTTCCAGCGGTTGATGGAATTGGTTTTGGCTGGATTGCAATGGGAGTCGTGCCTGATTTATTTGGATGACGTCATTGTCTTTGGCAAAACTTTTGAGGAACATCTCCAGAGGTTGCGGGCGGTTTTCCTAAAGATGCGGGCTGCTAATTTGAAATTTAAGCCCCAAAAATGCCATTTGTTACGCGAGTCGGTGCGTTATTTGGGGCACATCGTGGGGCGCTCAGGTATTTCTACCGATCCCGCCAAAACGCAGTGTGTAAGCTCCTGGCCGACTCCCACCTCAGTGGGAGAGGTTAGGAGTTTTATTGGGTTTGCGTCGTATTATAGACGCTTCGTCGCTAATTTTGCGACTATCGCCAAACCCCTACATGCTTTAACATCTAAAGGGGTTCGGTTTTGCTGGGGTCAGGAGGAGGAGGCTGCTTTTTGCTCCCTTCGGGATGCTTTGGTAAACGCTCCTCCCCTGATTTACCCTGATTTTTCAAAACCGTTCTTGCTCGACACCGATGCGAGCAACACGGGTATTGGGGGCGTGCTCTCCCAGGTGGTTGACGGCGTGGAACATGTGGTTGCGTACGGCAGTCGGGTGTTGTCTCCAGCGGAGCAACGATATTGTGTCACCCGTAGGGAACTGTTGGCAATTGTCCATTTCATCCAACAGTATCGCCCATATCTGTACGGTCGGCGTTTCACCGTCCGCACAGATCATGCGGCACTGCAGTACGCCCTGAGGGTTCAACAGCCATCGGGACAATTGTCCCGATGGTTGGAGGTCCTCCAGGATTACGATTTCCAAACCACATACCGTAAGGGCGTTCGCCACACCAACGCGGACGCTCTGTCACGCTTGCCAACCGCCTCCGAGTGTGCATGCCTCCTGGGGTCTGGACGTTGCAGGCCTCCAGGGGACACATCGCTACCTGTCTTGGCGGCCGCCAACGACGACGATGCAGTGGTTCCTAATTCGATCGAACAACAGGGCAAAGATTCCCTGTTGGGGTTGCCCGTCATTGAATGGGGGCGCCTCCAGATGGAGGATGTCTCCCTCCTCGGGTGGCGACGTCGCGTTGGCGGTGCGGCGGGGGGAAAAAGAGGTGGTTCCGACGCATGGGAAATGTGCCAAGGTCTGCTGATGCATTGGGACGGGAAGTCACGCCGACATCGGCTGGTGGTCCCTACGGGGTTGCGGGGTAGGGTGGTATGGGCCGCTCATGAGCGCCTCCTACACCTGGGGACCCAAAAGACTCTCGCCTTGTTGCAACTTGATTTTTATTGGCCTGGCATGACGAGGGATGTTGGGGATTTGTTGGGATCATGCCCTCAATGTGCACAACGCAAACCGCCGGCACGGGAGTCTAACCCGCCTTTGCAATCGATCAAAGTGTCCAGGATAAACGAGCTGGTCGCTCTGGACATTTTGGGACCATTCCCCGCCACCCCCAGGGGGAATAGATATTTGTTGACTGGTGTCGAGTATTTTACACGCTGGCCTATGGCCTGGCCTCTGGCCAACCAGTCGGCAGCAGCCATCGTGGAGGCCTTTGTTCAGGGTTATGTCCTGGACAAAGGTGCTCCGGAGAGGTTGCTGACCGACCAGGGCAGAAATTTTTCCGGTAAACTACTCAGACAAGTCTGCGATCTCCTGGGCACAAAGAAAATTCGGACCTCCCCATATCACCCACAAACTGACGGGATGGTCGAACGTTTGCATCGCACCATCTCGTCCATGTTATCACAACAAGTTTCGGACTCGCAAACGGATTGGGACCTACAAATTCAGGGGGTCTTGGCGGCGTACCGGATGGCACCCCATGCAGCTACGGGGTTTTCTCCCTTTTACCTCATGTACGGCCGAGAACCAGACCCGCCTGTTCGTGCCCAGTTGCGGATCCCCGTGCCGCAGGGAAAAACTAATCTGGCTGACCATGTTAAATTTAATCTGGACAAATTGACCGAGGCACGGGATGCTGCAATGCAAAACTCTGACCTCCGTCAGAAGGCGAATGAGCGCCTCAGATTGAGTCGAGCGCACATACTGCAGTGGAAGCCGGGGGACAAGGCATGGTTGCACTGCCCCCAGGTGCCACTGGCAACCTCCTCTAAACTGGTGCGGCCGTGGCGGGGCCCTGTGGAAGTGGTGGAGGTGTTACGTCCGCAGTGCGTGCGCATAAAGTGGGGGAAGCGGAGATGGTTCGTGCACCCCTCTAGGTTGAAACCCTTCGCAGCGGTACACAATCCCACTTCACACGCGCGTGGCCAAACGTGTGGGGGGTCGGCCGACTCTCTGGGTCCGTCTCCGTCGCTCTCACCTAATGCCTTGCCGGCTGTGCCACCTTCAGGAGCATCGGGAGTGACGGGCTCACGCCCGATCACCCCTCCTGCGGATACCGAGGGTCACGCGGAGTCGGATGAATGCTCACCCCAAGACGGACAGTCGCCACCTGATGGTCCGCCACGCGGGGTTACCCCGTGCGAGGGGCCCGCTGCAAGGACGCGCGCTAAAATGCGCAAACTGTTGTGAGGCCGGAAAATGTGTACATAGCTGTTGTGTTTATTGGGTGTTGTGTGGGTGGTGTGTTCCCCGCTCCTCGGATGTACATATGTTGGGTTCACCGTGTGTTGTGTGTGCGTGGTGGGTTCCCTGCTGATTGTATATAGGCTGTTTTTTTTACGGAATTCGTATTTATTCGGGGGGGGGTGCGTCGGGTTGTTTCTCATCTTGTTGTTGCGTTCTTGTTCTGGTTCCTGTTATTGTTCAAAAATAGTGAGGCACACGCGCGGTCAGGGGGTGAAGGCACCTTTATTGTCAAATTTTTGTATGTTGGCAGCCGGGACGGCTGCATGCTATGCGGGGGGGAGTGATGTAGGGGTGTTAGAGAGAGAGCCCGTTATGCATGGCAGCCTATGGTAAACAAACACAGTAGGCGGGGCTACATGTGTGCACAAGCAGGTGCCCTCTGCGACGTCCGCGCCAGACACCCTGGGGGGTCGATTCGGTGGTTATGATCCCCCGGGGCCCCACCCCTCAGGGAGGGGTTGGGTATAAAAGGGGAATGTATCGAAGGGCTCGGGAGTGATGTTTAGCTAAAGAAGAGGAGGCGGAAGACGTCTGAGATAGAGCCCTGGACTCCCCCTGGTACGCCGTCCTTATCAGGACCGCGCAGGCTCGAGCCAGTGGCGTGGTACCAGAGCCAGAGCCAGTGCTGGTCTGGACTCTGGGTACCGGGCCCGACTGACCAGTGTCGGGCCAAGATAGCCTCCCCTAGCCCATTAGTGGAGGACTCAGAGGCAGGCTAGGGTTAGCTAGAGAGGTGTGTCCTCAGATAGACGGGTGAGGGGGCCGATACCCCCTCAAATGTGTATGTCACAACGTTGGTGTTAAATAAACAAGTGTGCCTCCAACTCCGGTGTGAACGAGTCGTGAGCGTTACTACAGTAGTATCAACCAACTCTATAGTCGTAAATACTGACTCTACAGTAGTATCTAATTACTATAGTAATATCTACTGAATCTTTAGTTGTATCTATTGACTCTAAAGTAGTATCAACTGACTATAGTAGTAACTATTAACTTTATAGTAGTATCTGCTGACTATAGCAGTACCTGCTAACTCCATAGTATCTGCTGACTATAGCAGTATCTACTGATTATAGTCGTATATACCGACTCTACAGCAGTATATACTGACTGTAGTAGTATCTACTGACTATATAGTAGTATCTACTGACTCTATAGTAGTATCCACTTACTATAGTAGTAACTAACTCTATAGGAGTAACTTCTGGCTATAGCAGTATCTGCAAACCGCGTGTTCACCTGAACGCAAATATGCAGAGGCGGTGCTCCTGGTTACAGCGCTGGAGCTGCCCAAAATCATGAGTTGCCAATTTCTTTTATCTGGCTTGTGCAGGGGTGAAGAGCTCGTTTTTCAACTGAAGGACATGGAGGTTCGGCTCCACCCCATACTGACGAGAGGAGCGAGCATTCTTCACGAGTCTCTCTTGTCGAACTGCGTCACCCTCGACACTGCCTGCAGCATGGCTCGGGGCCAGCAGTTCTCTCCGCGGGACGTGCAAAAGGCATGGACGTATTGATTTTCTGCGCGCATTCGGTTGTAGTAAATATGGCTGTGTCCGCCTCTACGACAGTGAATAACTGGAAGTTTGCGTCTTCACCGTTATTGGTATCTTGTCAACGTGTTCTGTGCAGGTGGTAGACCAGCTCCTGACGATGGACGTCCCGGAGCTGTGCTCCATATTGCTGGATGACTCGCTGGAGCTGCAGTGAGTACTGCTTTTGAGACGTGGCTGCTCGCAATGCGACCATTGAGTGTGCACGCAGGGACGCCTGTGAATTATACCTTCACGCATGAGCAGCTTCTGAGGTCAATAGGTCATAGTCAATTTTACTGTCACCACAGTAACCTCCTCTGTTTCCTTTAGCGGGCTCCTGTGTATTTTGCTCCAGTGTCAATGCCTCACCTTACTGCGTTCCTAGTCTGATCACCAACACCTCTGGGTGTTGCTCTGTCCCCTGTCTAGGCCACTGCTTGCCCCCACCTCTATCTAGCACACGTTGTGCCCATTGCAACCTCTCTTTATAGCTTAGATACTTCTCCGATTAAATTTATTCCCAATTTCCAAGTTTTTTTAAGTCTAATCACATTTCTATAATTCTCCTCATGTACCTTCATGCCAGTGTCAGAAACTTTTTTCTTCTATAATGGCTTTGGTGAGGCAACTATTTGCTTGTTTTATTCCACGAATGATTCAAAGCTACGGTGAACATTTTCCCTTTTGATTTCTCACTCAAACCATTTCTCAGGTTGCCATGCTCATCCTGCCTGCGTCTCTCCTGCTTGTAGTGAGGGGAGATTTCGGCGTTGTGCCCACCCCTGTATCAAGGAGGATATTGGCGTTGTGCCCACCCCTGTATCAAGGAGGATATTGGTGTTGTGCCCAGCCCATTATCAAGGGGGATATTGGTGTTGTGCCCACCCCTGTATCAAGGGGGATATTGGTGTTGTGCCCACCCCTGTATCAAGGAGGATATTGGTGTTGTGCCCAGCCCTGTATCAAGGAGGATATTGGTGTTGTGCCCACCCCTGTATCAAGGGGGATATTGGTGTTGTGCCCAGCCCATCATCAAGGGGGATATTGGTGTTGTGCCCACCCCTGTATCAAGGAGGATATTGGTGTTGTGCCCACCCCTGTATCAAGGGGGATATTGGTGTTGTGCCCACCCCTGCATCAAGGAGGATATTGGTGTTGTGCCCAGCCCTGTATCAAGGGGGATATTGGTGTTGTGCCCAGCCCATTATCAAGGGGGATATTGGTGTTGTGCCCACCCCTGTATCAAGGAGGATATTGGTGTTGTGCCCAGCCCTGTATCAAGGGGGATATTGGTGTTGTGCCCAGCCCATTATCAAGGAGGATATTGGTGTTGTGCCCAGCCCATTATCAAGGAGGATATTGGTGTTGTGCCCAGCCCTATATCAAGGAGGATATTGGTGTTGTGCCCAGCCCATTATCAAGGGGGATATTGGTGTTGTGCCCAGCCCATTATCAATGAGGATATTGGTGTTGTGCCCAGCCCTGTATCAAGGGGGATATTGGTGTTGTGCCCAGCCCTGTATCAAGGAGGATATTGGTGTTGTGCCCAGCCCTGTATCAAGGGGGATATTGGTGTTGTGCCCAGCCCATTATCAAGGAGGATATTGGTGTTGTGCCCAGCCCATTATCAAGGAGGATATTGGTGTTGTGCCCACCCCTGTATCAAGGGGGATATTGGTGTTGTGCCCAGCCCTGTATCAAGGGGGATATTGGTGTTGTGCCCACCCCTGTATCAAGGAGGATATTGGTGTTGTGCCCAGCCCATTATCAAGGAGGATATTGGTGTTGTGCCCAGCCCATTATCAAGGGGGATATTGGTGTTGTGCCCAGCCCTGTATCAAGGGGGGTATTGGTGTTGTGCCCACCCCTGTATCAAGGAGGATATTGGTGTTGTGCCCAGCCCTGTATCAAGGGGGATATTGGTGTTGTGCCCACCCCTGTATCAAGGAGGATTTTGGTGTTGTGCCCAGCCCATTATCAAGGAGGATATTGGTGTTGTGCCCAGCCCATCATCAAGGGGGATATTGGTGTTGTGCCCAGCCCATTATCAAGGGGGATATTGGTGTTGTGCCCAGCCCTGTATCAAGGGGGATATTGGTGTTGTGCCCAACCCATTATCAAGGGGGATATTGGTGTTGAGCCCAGCCCATCATCAAGGGGGATATTGGTGTTGTGCCCAACCCATTATCAAGGGGGATATTGGTGTTGTGCCCAGCCCATTATCAAGGGGGATATTGGTGTTGTGTCCAGCCCATTATCAAGGAGGATATTGGTGTTGTGCCCAGCCCATCATCAAGGGGGATATTGGTGTTGTGCCCAGCCCTGTATCAAGGGGGATATTGGTGTTGTGCCCAGCCCATCATCAAGGGGGATATTGGTGTTGTGCCCAGCCCTGTATCAAGGGGGATATTGGTGTTGTGCCCAACCCATTATCAAGGGGGATATTGGTGTTGTGCACAGCGCTGTATCAAGGGGGATATTGGTGTTGTGCCCAGCCCATTATCAAGGGGGATATTGGTGTTGCGCCCAGCCCATTATCAAGGGGGATATTGGTGTTGTGCCCAACCCATTATCAAGGGGGATATTGGTGTTGTGCCCATCCCTGTATCAAGGGGGATATTGGTGTTGTGCCCAGCCCATCATCAAGGGGGATATTGGTGTTGTGTCCAGCCCATTATCAAGGGGGATATTGGTGTTGTGCCCATCCCATTATCAAGGAGGATATTGGTGTTGTGCCCAGCCCATAATCAAGGGGGATATTGGTGTTGTGTCCAGCCCATTATCAAGGGGGATATTGGTGTTGTACCCAGCCCATTATCAAGGGGGATATTGGTGTTGTGCCCAACCCATTATCAAGGAGGATATTGGTGTTGTGTCCAGCCCATTATCAAGGGGGATATTGGTGTTGTGTCCAGCCCATTATCAAGGGGGATATTGGTGTTGTGTCCAGCCCATTATCAAGGAGGATATTGGTGTTGTGCCCAGCCCATCATCAAGGGGGATATTGGTGTTGTGCCCAGCCCTGTATCAAGGGGGATATTGGTGTTGTGCCCAGCCCATTATCAAGGAGGATATTGGTGTTGTGCCCAGCCCATCATCAAGGGGGATATTGGTGTTGTGCAAAGCGCTGTATCAAGGGGGATATTGGTGTTGTGCCCAGCCCATTATCAAGGGGGATATTGGTGTTGCGCCCAGCCCATTATCAAGGGGGATATTGGTGTTGTGCCCAACCCATTATCAAGGGGGATATTGGTGTTGTGCCCAGCCCATCATCAAGGGGGATATTGGTGTTGTGTCCAGCCCATTATCAAGGGGGATATTGGTGTTGTGCCCATCCCATTATCAAGGAGGATATTGGTGTTGTGCCCAGCCCATTATCAAGGGGGATATTGGTGTTGTGCCCAGCCCTGTATCAAGGGGGATATTGGTGTTGTGCCCAGCCCATTATCAAGGAGGATATTGGTGTTGTGCCCAGCCCATCATCAAGGGGGATATTGGTGTTGTGCCCAGCCCATCATCAAGGGGGATATTGGTGTTGTGCCCAGCCCTGTATCAAGGGGGATATTGGTGTTGTGCCCAACCCATTATCAAGGGGGATATTGGTGTTGTGCACAGCGCTGTATCAAGGGGGATATTGGTGTTGTGCCCAGCCCATTATCAAGGGGGATATTGGTGTTGCGCCCAGCCCATTATCAAGGGGGATATTGGTGTTGTGCCCAACCCATTATCAAGGGGGATATTGGTGTTGTGCCCATCCCTGTATCAAGGGGGATATTGGTGTTGTGCCCAGCCCATCATCAAGGGGGATATTGGTGTTGTGTCCAGCCCATTATCAAGGGGAATATTGGTGTTGTGCCCAACCCATTATCAAGGAGGATATTTGTGTTGTGTCCAGCCCATTATCAAGGGGGATATTGGTGTTGTGTCCAGCCCATTATCAAGGGGGATATTGGTGTTGTGTCCAGCCCATTATCAAGGAGGATATTGGTGTTGTGCCCAGCCCATCATCAAGGGGGATATTGGTGTTGTGCCCCGCCCATTATCAAGGGGGATATTGGTGTTGTGCCCAACCCATTATCAAGGAGGATATTGG
Source organism: Lampetra planeri (assembly GCF_965212315.1). Classification (NCBI taxonomy): domain Eukaryota; kingdom Metazoa; phylum Chordata; class Hyperoartia; order Petromyzontiformes; family Petromyzontidae; genus Lampetra; species Lampetra planeri. The sequence continues at coordinate 218,726 of NC_136153.1, read as the reverse complement.
TGTTGTGCCCAGCCCATCATCAAGGAGGATATTGGTGTTGTGCCCAGCCCATTATCAAGGAGGATATTGGTGTTGTGCCCAGCCCATCATCAAGGAGGATATTGGTGTTGTGTCCAGCCCATTATCAAGGAGGATATTGGTGTTGTGTCCAGCCCATTATCAAGGGGGATATTGGTGTTGTGCCCAACCCATTATCAAGGTGGATATTGGTGTTGTGTCCAGCCCATTATCAAGGAGGATATTGGTGTTGTGCCCAGCCCATTATCAAGGGGGGTATTGGTGTTGTGCCCAACCCATTATCAAGGAGGATATTGGTGTTGTGCCCAGCCCATTATCAAGTGGGATATTGGTGTTGTGTCCAGCCCATCATCAAGGGGGATATTGGTCTTGTGCCCAGCCCATTATCAAGGAGGATATTGGTGTTGTGCCCAGCCCATTATCAAGGAGGATATTGGTGTTGTGCCCAGCCCATTATCAAGGGGGATATTGGTGTTGTGCCCAGCCCATCATCAAGGGGGATATTGGTGTTGTGTCCAGCCCATTATCAAGGGGGATATTGGTGTTGTGCCCAGCCCTGTATCAAGGGGGATATTGGTGTTGTGCCCAGCCCATTATCAAGGGGGATATTGGTGTTGTATCCAGCCCATTATCAAGGGGGATATTGGTGTTGTGCCCAGCCCATCATCAAGGGGGATATTGGTGTTGTGTCCAGCCCATTATCAGGGGGGATATTGGTGTTGTATCCAGCCCATTATCAAGGGGGATATTGGTGTTGTGTCCAACCCATTATCAAGGGGGATATTGGTGTTGTGTCCAGCCCATTATCAAGGAGGATATTGGTGTTGTGTCCAGCCCATCATCAAGGGGGATATTGGTGTTGTGTCCAGCCCATTATCAAGGAGGATATTGGTGTTGTGCCCAGCCCATCATCAAGGGGGATATTGGTGTTGTGTCCAGCCCATTATCAAGGAGGATATTGGTGTTGTGTCCAGCCCATCATCAAGGGGGATATTGGTGTTGTGTCCAGCCTATTATCAAGGAGGATATTGGTGTTGTGCCCAGCCCATCATCAAGGGGGATATTGGTGTTGTGTCCAGCCCATTATCAAGGGGGATATTGGTGTTGTGTCCAGCCCATTATCAAGGAGGATATTGGTGTTGTGTCCAGCCCATCATCAAGGGGGATGTTGGTGTTGTGTCCAGCCCATTATCAAGGGGGATATTGGTGTTGTGTCCAGCCCATTATCAAGGAGGATATTGGTGTTGTGCCCAGCCCATTAATAAGGGGGATATTGGTGTTGTGCCCAGCCCATTATCAAGGAGGATATTGGTGTTGTGTCCAGCCCATTATCAAGGAGGATATTGGTGTTGTGCCCAGCCCATCATCAAGGAGGATATTGGTGTTGTGTCCAGCCCATTATCAAGGAGGATATTGGTGTTGTGTCCAGCCCATTATCAAGGGGGATATTGGTGTTGTGCCCAACCCATTATCAAGGAGGATATTGGTGTTGTGCCCAGCTCATTATCAAGGAGGATATTGGTGTTGTGTCCAGCCCATTATCAAGGGGGATATTGGTGTTGTGTCCAGCCCATCATCAAGGGGGATATTGGTCTTGTGCCCAGCCCATTATCAAGGAGGATATTGGTGTTGTGCCCAGCCCATTATCAAGGAGGATATTGGTGTTGTGCCCAGCCCATTATCAAGGGGGATATTGGTGTTGTGTCCAGCCCATCATCAAGGGGGATATTGGTGTTGTGTCCAGCCCATTATCAAGGGGGATATTGGTGTTGTGCCCAGCCCTGTATCAAGGGGGATATTGGTGTTGTGCCCAGCCCATTATCAAGGGGGATATTGGTGTTGTATCCAGCCCATTATCAAGGGGGATATTGGTGTTGTGCCCAGCCCATTATCAGGGGGGATATTGGTGTTGTGTCCAGCCCATTATCAAGGGGGATATTGGTGTTGTGTCCAGCCCATTATCAAGGGGGATATTGGTGTTGTGTCCAGCCCATTATCAAGGAGGATATTGGTGTTGTGCCCAGCCCATCATCAAGGGGGATATTGGTGTTGTGTCCAGCCCATTATCAAGGGGGATATTGGTGTTGTGTCCAGCCCATTATCAAGGAGGATATTGGTGTTGTGCCCAGCCCATTATCAAGGGGGATATTGGTGTTGTGCCCAGCCCATTATCAAGGAGGATATTGGTGTTTTGCCCAGCCCATTATCAAGGGGGATATTGGTGTTGTGTCCAGCCCATTATCAAGGGGGATATTGGTGTTGTGTCCAGCCCATTATCAAGGAGGATATTGGTGTTGTGCCCAGCCCATTATCAAGGGGGATGTTGGTGTTGTGCCCAACCCATTATCAAGGAGGATATTGGTGTTGTGCCCAGCTCATTATCAAGGAGGATATTGGTGTTGTGTCCAGCCCATTATCAAGGGGGATATTGGTGTTGTGTCCAGCCCATCATCAAGGGGGATATTGGTCTTGTGCCCAGCCCATTATCAAGGAGGATATTGGTGTTGTGCCCAGCCCATTATCAAGGAGGATATTGGTGTTGTGCCCATCCCATTATCAAGGGGGATATTGGTGTTGTGCCCAGCCCATCTTCAAGGGGGATATTGGTGTTGTGTCCAGCCCATTATCAAGGGGGATATTGGTGTTGTGCCCAGCCCTGTATCAAGGGGGATATTGGTGTGGTGTGCCCAGCCCATTATAAAGTGGGATATTGGTGTTGTATCCAGCCCATTATCAAGGGGGATATTGGTGTTGTGCCCAGCCCATCATCAAGGGGGATATTGGTGTTGTGTCCAGCCCATTATCAGGGGGGATATTGGTGTTGTGTCCAGCCCATTATCAAGGGGAATATTGGTGTTGTGTCCAGCCCATTATCAAGGGGGATATTGGTGTTGTGTCCAGCCCATTATCAAGGAGGATATTGGTGTTGTGCCCAGCCCATCATCAAGGGGGATATTGGTGTTGTGTCCAGCCCATTATCAAGGGGGATATTGGTGTTGTGTCCAGCCCATTATCAAGGAGGATATTGGTGTTGTGCCCAGCCCATTATCAAGGGGGATATTGGTGTTGTGCCCAGCCCATTATCAAGGAGGATATTGGTGTTTTGCCCAGCCCATTATCAAGGGGGATATTGGTGTTGTTTCCAGCCCATTATCAAGGGGGATATTGGTGTTGTGTCCAGCCCATTATCAAGGAGGATATTGGTGTTGTGCCCAGCCCTGTATCAAGGAGGATATTGGTGTTGTGCCCAGCCCATTATCAAGGGGGATATTGGTGTTGTGCCCAACCCATTATCAAGGGGGATATTGGTGTTGTGCACAGCGCTGTATCAAGGGGGATATTGGTGTTGTGCCCAGCCCTGTATCAAGGGGGATATTGGTGTTGTGCCCAGCCCATTATCAAGGAGGATATTGGTGTTGTGCCCAGCCCATCATCAAGGGGGATATTGGTGTTGTGCACAGCGCTGTATCAAGGGGGATATTGGTGTTGTGCCCAGCCCATTATCAAGGGGGATATTGGTGTTGCGCCCAGCCCATTATCAAGGGGGATATTGGTGTTGTGCCCAACCCATTATCAAGGGGGATATTGGTGTTGTGCCCAGCCCATCATCAAGGGGGATATTGGTGTTGTGTCCAGCCCATTATCAAGGGGGATATTGGTGTTGTGCCCATCCCATTATCAAGGAGGATATTGGTGTTGTGCCCAGCCCATTATCAAGGGGGATATTGGTGTTGTGCCCAGCCCTGTATCAAGGGGGATATTGGTGTTGTGCCCAGCCCATTATCAAGGAGGATATTGGTGTTGTGCCCAGCCCATCATCAAGGGGGATATTGGTGTTGTGCCCAGCCCATCATCAAGGGGGATATTGGTGTTGTGCCCAGCCCTGTATCAAGGGGGATATTGGTGTTGTGCCCAACCCATTATCAAGGGGGATATTGGTGTTGTGCACAGCGCTGTATCAAGGGGGATATTGGTGTTGTGCCCAGCCCTGTATCAAGGGGGATATTGGTGTTGTGCCCAACCCATTATCAAGGGGGATATTGGTGTTGTGCACAGCGCTGTCTCAAGGGGGATATTGGTGTTGTGCCCAGCCCATTATCAAGGGGGATATTGGTGTTGCGCCCAGCCCATTATCAAGGGGGATATTGGTGTTGTGCCCAACCCATTATCAAGGGGGATATTGGTGTTGTGCCCATCCCTGTATCAAGGGGGATATTGGTGTTGTGCCCAGCCCATCATCAAGGGGGATATTGGTGTTGTGTCCAGCCCATTATCAAGGGGGATATTGGTGTTGTACCCAGCCCATTATCAAGGGGGATATTGGTGTTGTGCCCAACCCATTATCAAGGAGGATATTGGTGTTGTGTCCAGCCCATTATCAAGGGGGATATTGGTGTTGTGTCCAGCCCATTATCAAGGGGGATATTGGTGTTGTGTCCAGCCCATTATCAAGGAGGATATTGGTGTTGTGCCCAGCCCATCATCAAGGGGGATATTGGTGTTGTGCCCCGCCCATTATCAAGGGGGATAATGGTGTTGTGCCCAACCCATTATCAAGGAGGATATTGGTGTTGTGCCCAGCCCATCATCAAGGAGGATATTGGTGTTGTGCCCAGCCCATTATCAAGGAGGATATTGGTGTTGTGCCCAGCCCATCATCAAGGAGGATATTGGTGTTGTGTCCAGCCCATTATCAAGGAGGATATTGGTGTTGTGTCCAGCCCATTATCAAGGGGGATATTGGTGTTGTTCCCAACCCATTATCAAGGAGGATATTGGTGTTGTGTCCAGCCCATTATCAAGGAGGATATTGGTGTTGTGCCCAGCCCATTATCAAGGGGGATATTGGTGTTGTGTCCAGCCCATCATCAAGGGGGATATTGGTCTTGTGCCCAGCCCATTATCAAGGAGGATATTGGTGTTGTGCCCAGCCCATTATCAAGGAGGATATTGGTGTTGTGCCCAGCCCATTATCAAGGGGGATATTGGTGTTGTGCCCAGCCCATCATCAAGGGGGATATTGGTGTTGTGTCCAGCCCATTATCAAGGGGGATATTGGTGTTGTGCCCAGCCCTGTATCAAGGGGGATATTGGTGTTGTGCCCAGCCCATTATCAAGGGGGATATTGGTGTTGTATCCAGCCCATTATCAAGGGGGATATTGGTGTTGTGCCCAGCCCATCATCAAGGGGGATATTGGTGTTGTGTCCAGCCCATTATCAGGGGGGATATTGGTGTTGTATCCAGCCCATTATCAAGTGGGATATTGGTGTTGTGTCCAACCCATTATCAAGGGGGATATTGGTGTTGTGTCCAGCCCATTATCAAGGAGGATATTGGTGTTGTGCCCAGCCCATCATCAAGGGGGATATTGGTGTTGTGTCCAGCCCATTATCAAGGAGGATATTGGTGTTGTGCCCAGCCCATCATCAAGGGGGATATTGGTGTTGTGTCCAGCCCATTATCAAGGAGGATATTGGTGTTGTGTCCAGCCCATCATCAAGGGGGATATTGGTGTTGTGTCCAGCCCATTATCAAGGGGGATATTGGTGTTGTGCACAGCGCTGTATCAAGGGGGATATTGGTGTTGTGCCCAGCCCTGTATCAAGGGGGATATTGGTGTTGTGCCCAACCCATTATCAAGGGGGATATTGGTGTTGTGCACAGCGCTGTCTCAAGGGGGATACTGGTGTTGTGCCCAGCCCATTATCAAGGGGGATATTGGTGTTGCGCCCAGCCCATTATCAAGGGGGATATTGGTGTTGTGCCCAACCCATTATCAAGGGGGATATTGGTGTTGTGCCCATCCCTGTATCAAGGGGTATATTGGTGTTGTGCTCAGCCCATCATCAAGGGGGATATTGGTGTTGTGTCCAGCCCATTATCAAGGGGGATATTGGTGTTGTACCCAGCCCATTATCAAGGGGGATATTGGTGTTGTGCCCAACCCATTATCAAGGAGGATATTGGTGTTGTGTCCAGCCCATTATCAAGGGGGATATTGGTGTTGTGTCCAGCCCATTATCAAGGGGGATATTGGTGTTGTGCCCAGCCCATCATCAAGGGGGATATTGGTGTTGTGCCCCGCCCATTATCAAGGGGGATAATGGTGTTGTGCCCAACCCATTATCAAGGAGGATATTGGAGTTGTGCCCAGCCCATCATCAAGGAGGATATTGGTGTTGTGCCCAGCCCATTATCAAGGAGGATATTGGTGTTGTGCCCAGCCCATCATCAAGGAGGATATTGGTGTTGTGTCCAGCCCATTATCAAGGAGGATATTGGTGTTGTGTCCAGCCCATTATCAAGGGGGATATTGGTGTTGTGCCCAACCCATTATCAAGGAGGATATTGGTGTTGTGTCCAGCCCATTATCAAGGAGGATATTGGTGTTGTGCCCAGCCCATTATCAAGGGGGATATTGGTGTTGTGTCCAGCCCATCATCAAGGGGGATATTGGTCTTGTGCCCAGCCCATTATCAAGGAGGATATTGGTGTTGTGCCCAGCCCATTATCAAGGAGGATATTGGTGTTGTGCCCAGCCCATTATCAAGGGGGATATTGGTGTTGTGCCCAGCCCATCATCAAGGGGGATATTGGTGTTGTGTCCAGCCCATTATCAAGGGGGATATTGGTGTTGTGCCCAGCCCTGTATCAAGGGGGATATTGGTGTTGTGTCCAGCCCATTATCAAGGAGGATATTGGTGTTGTGCCCAGCCCATCATCAAGGGGGATATTGGTGTTGTGTCCAGCCCATTATCAAGGAGGATATTGGTGTTGTGTCCAGCCCATCATCAAGGGGGATATTGGTGTTGTGTCCAGCCTATTATCAAGGAGGATATTGGTGTTGTGCCCAGCCCATCATCAAGGGGGATATTGGTGTTGTGTCCAGCCCATTATCAAGGGGGATATTGGTGTTGTGTCCAGCCCATTATCAAGGAGGATATTGGTGTTGTGTCCAGCCCATCATCAAGGGGGATGTTGGTGTTGTGTCCAGCCCATTATCAAGGGGGATATTGGTGTTGTGTCCAGCCCATTATCAAGGAGGATATTGGTGTTGTGCCCAGCCCATTATCAAGGGGGATATTGGTGTTGTGTCCAACCCATTATCAAGGGGGATATTGGTGTTGTGTCCAGCCCATTATCAAGGAGGATATTGGTGTTGTGCCCAGCCCATCATCAAGGGGGATATTGGTGTTGTGTCCAGCCCATTATCAAGGAGGATATTGGTGTTGTGCCCAGCCCATCATCAAGGGGGATATTGGTGTTGTGTCCAGCCCATTATCAAGGAGGATATTGGTGTTGTGTCCAGCCCATCATCAAGGGGGATATTGGTGTTGTGTCCAGCCCATTATCAAGGGGGATATTGGTGTTGTGCACAGCGCTGTATCAAGGGGGATATTGGTGTTGTGCCCAGCCCTGTATCAAGGGGGATATTGGTGTTGTGCCCAACCCATTATCAAGGGGGATATTGGTGTTGTGCACAGCGCTGTCTCAAGGGGGATACTGGTGTTGTGCCCAGCCCATTATCAAGGGGGATATTGGTGTTGCGCCCAGCCCATTATCAAGGGGGATATTGGTGTTGTGCCCAACCCATTATCAAGGGGGATATTGGTGTTGTGCCCATCCCTGTATCAAGGGGGATATTGGTGTTGTGCTCAGCCCATCATCAAGGGGGATATTGGTGTTGTGTCCAGCCCATTATCAAGGGGGATATTGGTGTTGTACCCAGCCCATTATCAAGGGGGATATTGGTGTTGTGCCCAACCCATTATCAAGGAGGATATTGGTGTTGTGTCCAGCCCATTATCAAGGGGGATATTGGTGTTGTGTCCAGCCCATTATCAAGGGGGATATTGGTGTTGTGCCCAGCCCATCATCAAGGGGGATATTGGTGTTGTGCCCCGCCCATTATCAAGGGGGATAATGGTGTTGTGCCCAACCCATTATCAAGGAGGATATTGGAGTTGTGCCCAGCCCATCATCAAGGAGGATATTGGTGTTGTGCCCAGCCCATTATCAAGGAGGATATTGGTGTTGTGCCCAGCCCATCATCAAGGAGGATATTGGTGTTGTGTCCAGCCCATTATCAAGGAGGATATTGGTGTTGTGTCCAGCCCATTATCAAGGGGGATATTGGTGTTGTGCCCAACCCATTATCAAGGAGGATATTGGTGTTGTGTCCAGCCCATTATCAAGGAGGATATTGGTGTTGTGCCCAGCCCATTATCAAGGGGGATATTGGTGTTGTGTCCAGCCCATCATCAAGGGGGATATTGGTCTTGTGCCCAGCCCATTATCAAGGAGGATATTGGTGTTGTGCCCAGCCCATTATCAAGGAGGATATTGGTGTTGTGCCCAGCCCATTATCAAGGGGGATATTGGTGTTGTGCCCAGCCCATCATCAAGGGGGATATTGGTGTTGTGTCCAGCCCATTATCAAGGGGGATATTGGTGTTGTGCCCAGCCCTGTATCAAGGGGGATATTGGTGTTGTGCCCAGCCCATTATCAAGGGGGATATTGGTGTTGTATCCAGCCCATTATCAAGGGGGATATTGGTGTTGTGCCCAGCCCATCATCAAGGGGGATATTGGTGTTGTGTCCAGCCCATTATCAGGGGGGATATTGGTGTTGTATCCAGCCCATTATCAAGGGGGATATTGGTGTTGTGTCCAACCCATTATCAAGGGGGATATTGGTGTTGTGTCTAGCCCATTATCAAGGAGGATATTGGTGTTGTGCCCAGCCCATCATCAAGGGGGATATTGGTGTTGTGTCCAGCCCATTATCAAGGAGGATATTGGTGTTGTGCCCAGCCCATCATCAAGGGGGATATTGGTGCTGTGTCCAGCCCATTATCAAGGAGGATATTGGTGTTGTGTCCAGCCCATCATCAAGGGGGATATTGGTGTTGTGTCCAGCCTATTATCAAGGAGGATATTGGTGTTGTGCCCAGCCCATCATCAAGGGGGATATTGGTGTTGTGTCCAGCCCATTATCAAGGGGGATATTGGTGTTGTGTCCAGCCCATTATCAAGGAGGATATTGGTGTTGTGTCCAGCCCATCATCAAGGGGGATGTTGGTGTTGTGTCCAGCCCATTATCAAGGGGGATATTGGTGTTGTGTCCAGCCCATTATCAAGGAGGATATTGGTGTTGTGCCCAGCCCATTATCAAGGGGGATATTGGTGTTGTGCCCAGCCCATTATCAAGGAGGATATTGGTGTTGTGTCCAGCCCATTATCAAGGAGGATATTGGTGTTGTGCCCAGCCCATCATCAAGGAGGATATTGGTGTTGTGTCCAGCCCATTATCAAGGAGGATATTGGTGTTGTGTCCAGCCCATTATCAAGGGGGATATTGGTGTTGTGCCCAACCCATTATCAAGGAGGATATTGGTGTTGTGCCCAGCTCATTATCAAGGAGGATATTGGTGTTGTGTCCAGCCCATTATCAAGGGGGATATTGGTGTTGTGTCCAGCCCATCATCAAGGGGGATATTGGTCTTGTGCCCAGCCCATTATCAAGGAGGATATTGGTGTTGTGCCCAGCCCATTATCAAGGAGGATATTGGTGTTGTGCCCAGCCCATTATCAAGGGGGATATTGGTGTTGTGTCCAGCCCATCATCAAGGGGGATATTGGTGTTGTGTCCAGCCCATTATCAAGGGGGATATTGGTGTTGTGCCCAGCCCTGTATCAAGGGGGATATTGGTGTTGTGCCCAGCCCATTATCAAGGGGGATATTGGTGTTGTATCCAGCCCATTATCAAGGGGGATATTGGTGTTGTGCCCAGCCCATTATCAGGGGGGATATTGGTGTTGTGTCCAGCCCATTATCAAGGGGGATATTGGTGTTGTGTCCAGCCCATTATCAAGGGGGATATTGGTGTTGTGTCCAGCCCATTATCAAGGAGGATATTGGTGTTGTGCCCAGCCCATCATCAAGGGGGATATTGGTGTTGTGTCCAGCCCATTATCAAGGGGGATATTGGTGTTGTGTCCAGCCCATTATCAAGGAGGATATTGGTGTTGTGCCCAGCCCATTATCAAGGGGGATATTGGTGTTGTGCCCAGCCCATTATCAAGTAGGATATTGGTGTTTTGCCCAGCCCATTATCAAGGGGGATATTCGTGTTGTGTCCAGCCCATTATCAAGGGGGATATTGGTGTTGTGTCCAGCCCATTATCAAGGAGGATATTGGTGTTGTGCCCAGCCCATTATCAAGGGGGATATTGGTGTTGTGCCCAACCCATTATCAAGGAGGATATTGGTGTTGTGCCCAGCTCATTATCAAGGAGGATATTGGTGTTGTGTCCAGCACATTATCAAGGGGGATATTGGTGTTGTGTCCAGCCCATCATCAAGGGGGATATTGGTCTTGTGCCCAGCCCATTATCAAGGAGGATATTGGTGTTGTGCCCAGCCCATTATCAAGGAGGGTATTGGTGTTGTGCCCATCCCATTATCAAGGGGGATATTGGTGTTGTGCCCAGCCCATCATCAAGGGGGATATTGGTGTTGTGTCCAGCCCATTATCAAGGGGGATATTGGTGTTGTGCCCAGCCCTGTATCAAGGGGGATATTGGTGTTGTGCCCAGCCCATTATCAAGGGGGATATTGGTGTTGTATCCAGCCCATTATCAAGGGGGATATTGGTGTTGTGCCCAGCCCATCATCAAGGGGGATATTGGTGTTGTGTCCAGCCCATTATCAGGGGGGATATTGGTGTTGTGTCCAGCCCATTATCAAGGGGGATATTGGTGTTGTGTCCAGCCCATTATCAAGGGGGATATTGGTGTTGTGTCCAGCCCATTATCAAGGAGGATATTGGTGTTGTGCCCAGGCCATCATCAAGGGGGATATTGGTGTTGTGTCCAGCCCATTATCAAGGGGGATATTGGTGTTGTGTCCAGCCCATTATCAAGGAGGATATTGGTGTTGTGCCCAGCCCATTATCAAGGGGGATATTGGTGTTGTGCCCAGCCCATTATCAAGGAGGATATTGGTGTTTTGCCCAGCCCATTATCAAGGGGGATATTGGTGTTGTTTCCAGCCCATTATCAGGGGGGATATTGGTGTTGTGTCCAGCCCATTATCAAGGAGGATATTGGTGTTGTGCCCAGCCCTGTATCAAGGAGGATATTGGTGTTGTGCCCAGCCCATTATCAAGGGGGATATTGGTGTTGTGCCCAGCCCATCATCAAGGGGGATATTGGTGTTGTGCCCAGCCCATTATCAAGGGGGATATTGGTGTTGTGCCCAGCCCATTATCAAGGGGGATATTGGTGTTGTGCCCAACCCATCATCAAGGGGGATATTGGTGTTGTGCCCAGCCCATTATCAAGGGGGATATTGGTGTTGTGTCCAGCCCATTATCAAGGGGGATATTGGTGTTGTGCCCAGCCCTGTATCAAGGGGGATATTGGTGTTGTGCCCAGCCCATTATCAAGGGGGATATTGGTGTTGTATCCAGCCCATTATCAAGGGGGATATTGGTGTTGTGCCCAGCCCATTATCAGGGGGGATATTGGTGTTGTGTCCAGCCCATTATCAAGGGGGATATTGGTGTTGTGTCCAGCCCATTATCAAGGGGGATATTGGTGTTGTGTCCAGCCCATTATCAAGGAGGATATTGGTGTTGTGCCCAGCCCATCATCAAGGGGGATATTGGTGTTGTGTCCAGCCCATTATCAAGGGGGATATTGGTGTTGTGTCCAGCCCATTATCAAGGAGGATATTGGTGTTGTGCCCAGCCCATTATCAAGGGGGATATTGGTGTTGTGCCCAGCCCATTATCAAGTAGGATATTGGTGTTTTGCCCAGCCCATTATCAAGGGGGATATTCGTGTTGTGTCCAGCCCATTATCAAGGGGGATATTGGTGTTGTGTCCAGCCCATTATCAAGGAGGATATTGGTGTTGTGCCCAGCCCATTATCAAGGGGGATATTGGTGTTGTGCCCAACCCATTATCAAGGAGGATATTGGTGTTGTGCCCAGCTCATTATCAAGGAGGATATTGGTGTTGTGTCCAGCACATTATCAAGGGGGATATTGGTGTTGTGTCCAGCCCATCATCAAGGGGGATATTGGTCTTGTGCCCAGCCCATTATCAAGGAGGATATTGGTGTTGTGCCCAGCCCATTATCAAGGAGGGTATTGGTGTTGTGCCCATCCCATTATCAAGGGGGATATTGGTGTTGTGCCCAGCCCATCATCAAGGGGGATATTGGTGTTGTGTCCAGCCCATTATCAAGGGGGATATTGGTGTTGTGCCCAGCCCTGTATCAAGGGGGATATTGGTGTTGTGCCCAGCCCATTATCAAGGGGGATATTGGTGTTGTATCCAGCCCATTATCAAGGGGGATATTGGTGTTGTGCCCAGCCCATCATCAAGGGGGATATTGGTGTTGTGTCCAGCCCATTATCAGGGGGGATATTGGTGTTGTGTCCAGCCCATTATCAAGGGGGATATTGGTGTTGTGTCCAGCCCATTATCAAGGGGGATATTGGTGTTGTGTCCAGCCCATTATCAAGGAGGATATTGGTGTTGTGCCCAGGCCATCATCAAGGGGGATATTGGTGTTGTGTCCAGCCCATTATCAAGGGGGATATTGGTGTTGTGTCCAGCCCATTATCAAGGAGGATATTGGTGTTGTGCCCAGCCCATTATCAAGGGGGATATTGGTGTTGTGCCCAGCCCATTATCAAGGAGGATATTGGTGTTTTGCCCAGCCCATTATCAAGGGGGATATTGGTGTTGTTTCCAGCCCATTATCAGGGGGGATATTGGTGTTGTGTCCAGCCCATTATCAAGGAGGATATTGGTGTTGTGCCCAGCCCTGTATCAAGGAGGATATTGGTGTTGTGCCCAGCCCATTATCAAGGGGGATATTGGTGTTGTGCCCAGCCCATCATCAAGGGGGATATTGGTGTTGTGCCCAGCCCATTATCAAGGGGGATATTGGTGTTGTGCCCAGCCCATTATCAAGGGGGATATTGGTGTTGTGCCCAACCCATCATCAAGGGGGATATTGGTGTTGTGCCCAGCCCATTATCAAGGGGGATATTGGTGTTGTGCCCAGCCCATCATCAAGGGGGATATTGGTGTTGTGCCCAGCCTATTATCAAGGGGGATATTGGTGTTGTGCCCAGCCCATTATCAAGGGGGATATTGGTGTTGTGCCCAGCCCTGTATCAAGGGGGATATTGGTGTTGTGCCCAGCCCATTATCAAGGGGGATATTGGTGTTGTATCCAGCCCATTATCAAGGGGGATATTGGTGTTGTGCCCAGCCCATCATCAAGGGGGATATTGGTGTTGTGTCCAGCCCATTATCAGGGGGGATATTGGTGTTGTGTCCAGCCCATTATCAAGGGGGATATTGGTGTTGTGTCCAGCCCATTATCAAGGGGGATATTGGTGTTGTGTCCAGCCCATTATCAAGGAGGATATTGGTGTTGTGCCCAGCCCATCATCAAGGGGGATATTGGTGTTGTGTCCAGCCCATTATCAAGGGGGATATTGGTGTTGTGTCCAGCCCATTATCAAGGAGGATATTGGTGTTGTGCCCAGCCCATTATCAAGGGGGATATTGGTGTTGTGCCCAGCCCATTATCAAGGAGGATATTGGTGTTTTGCCCAGCCCATTATCAAGGGGGATATTGGTGTTGTGTCCAGCCCATTATCAAGGGGGATATTGGTGTTGTGTCCAGCCCATTATCAAGGAGGATATTGGTGTTGTGCCCAGCCCTGTATCAAGGAGGATATTGGTGTTGTGCCCAGCCCATTATCAAGGGGGATATTGGTGTTGTGCCCAGCCCATCATCAATGGGGATATTGGTGTTGTGCCCAGCCCATTATCAAGGGGGATATTGGTGTTGTGCCCAGCCCATTATCAACGGGGATATTGGTGTTGTGCCCAACCCATTATCAAGGGGGATATTGGTGTTGTGCCCAGCCCATCATCAAGGGGGATATTGGTGTTGTGCCCAGCCCATTATCAAGGGGGATATTGGTGTTGTGCCCAGCCCTTTATCAAGGGGGATATTGGTGTTGTGCCCAACCCATTATCAAGGGGGATATTGGTGTTGTATCCAGCCCATTATCAAGGGGGATATTGGTGTTGTGCCCAGCCCATCATCAAGGGGGGATATTGGTGTTGTGTCCAGCCCATTATCAGGGGGGATATTGGTGTTGTGTCCAGCCCATTATCAAGGGGGATATTGGTGTTGTGTCCAGCCCATTATCAAGGGGGATATTGGTGTTGTGTCCAGCCCATTATCAAGGAGGATATTGGTGTTGTGCCCAGCCCATCATCAAGGGGGATATTGGTGTTGTGTCCAGCCCATTATCAAGGGGGATATTGGTGTTGTGTCCAGCCCATTATCAAGGAGGATATTGGTGTTGTGCCCAGCCCATTATCAAGGGGGATATTGGTGTTGTGCCCAGCCCATTATCAACGAGGATATTGGTGTTTTGCCCAGCCCATTATCAAGGGGGATATTGGTGTTGTGCCCAGCCCATTATCAAGGGGGATATTGGTGTTGTGTCCAGCCCATTATCAAGGAGGATATTGGTGTTGTGCCCAGCCCTGTATCAAGGAGGATATTGGTGTTGTGCCCAGCCCATTATCAAGGGGGATATTGGTGTTGTGCCCAGCCCATCATCAAGGGGGATATTGGTGTTGTGCCCAGCCCATTATCAAGGGGGATATTGGTGTTGTGCCCAGCCCATTATCAAGGGGGATATTGGTGTTGTGCCCAACCCATCATCAAGGGGGATATTGGTGTTGTGCCCAGCCCATTATCAAGGGGGATATTGGTGTTGTGCCCAGCCCATCATCAAGGGGGATATTGGTGTTGTGCCCAGCCTATTATCAAGGGGGATATTGGTGTTGTGCCCAGCCCATTATCAAGGAGGATATTGGTGTTGTGCCTAGCCCATCATCAAGGGGGATATTGGTGTTGTGCCCAGCCCATTATCAAGGGGGATATTGGTGTTGTGCCCAGCCCATCATCAAGGGGGATATTGGTGTTGTGCCCAGCCCATCATCAAGGGGGATATTGGTGTTGTGTCCAGCCCATTATCAAGGGAGATATTGGTGTTGTGCCCAGCCCATTATCAAGGGGGATATTGGTGTTGTGCCCAACCCATTATTAAGGAGGATATTGGTGTTGTGTCCAGCCCATTATCAAGGGGGATATTGGTGTTGTGTCCAGCCCATTATCAAGGGGGATATTGGTGTTGTGTCCAGCCCATTATCAAGGAGGATATTGGTGTTGTGCCCAGGCCATCATCAAGGGGGATATTGGTGTTGTGTCCAGCCCATTATCAAGGAGGATATTGGTGTTGTGCCCAGCCCATTATCAAGGATGATATTGGTGTTGTGCCCAGCCCATTATCAAGGGGGATATTGGTGTTGTGCCCCTCCCATTATCAAGGGGGATATTGGTGTTGTG
This sequence comes from Lampetra planeri, assembly GCF_965212315.1. Taxonomy (NCBI): domain Eukaryota; kingdom Metazoa; phylum Chordata; class Hyperoartia; order Petromyzontiformes; family Petromyzontidae; genus Lampetra; species Lampetra planeri. The sequence goes on along the minus strand of NC_136153.1, from coordinate 203,246 downwards.
CCCAACCCATTATCAAGGAGGATATTGGTGTTGTGCCCAGCCCATCATCAAGGAGGATATTGGTGTTGTGCCCAGCCCATTATCAAGGAGGATATTGGTGTTGTGCCCAGCCCATCATCAAGGAGGATATTGGTGTTGTGTCCAGCCCATTATCAAGGAGGATATTGGTGTTGTGCCCAGCCCATTATCAAGGATGATATTGGTGTTGTGCCCAGCCCATTATCAAGGGGGATATTGGTGTTGTGCCCAGCCCATCATCAAGGGGGATATTGGTGTTGTGTCCAGCCCATTATCAAGGGGGATATTGGTGTTGTGCCCAGCCCTGTATCAAGGGGGATATTGGTGTTGTGCCCAGCCCATTATCAAGGGGGATATTGGTGTTGTGTCCAGCCCATTATCAAGGGGGATATTGGTGTTGTGCCCAGCCCATTATCAAGGGGGATATTGGTGTTGTGCCCAGCCCATCATCAAGGGGGATATTGGTGTTGTGTCCAGCCCATTATCAAGGGGGATATTGGTGTTGTGTCCAGCCCATTATCAAGGGGGATATTGGTGTTGTGTCCAGCCCATTATCAAGGGGGATATTGGTGTTGTGTCCAGCCCATTATCAAGGAGGATATCGGTGTTGTGCCCAGCCCATCATCAAGGGGGATATTGGTGTTGTGTCCAGCCCATTATCAAGGGGGATATTGGTGTTGTGTCCAGCCCATTATCAAGGAGGATATTGGTGTTGTGCCCAGCCCATTATCAAGGGGGATATTGGTGTTGTGCCCAGCCCATTATCAAGGAGGATATTGGTGTTGTGCCCAGCCCATTATCAAGGGGGATATTGGTGTTGTGTCCAGCCCATTATCAAGGAGGATATTGGTGTTGTGCCCAGGCCATCATCAAGGGGGATATTGGTGTTGTGTCCAGCCCATTATCAAGGAGGATATTGGTGTTGTGCCCAGCCCTGTATCAAGGAGGATATTGGTGTTGTGCCCAGCCCATTATCAAGGGGGATATTGGTGTTGTGCCCAGCCCCGTATCAAGGGGGATATTGGTGTTGTGCCCAGCCCATTATCAAGGGGGATATTGGCTTTGTCTCCAGCCCCCGTATTAAGGGGGATATTGGCGTTGTGCCCATCCCCGTGGCGACTGCTCCCCACTCCATGCTGTGTCCGTATCAGTGGTAGGGCGACCTGCGGCCCTCTGAGGTGCTGGAAGGCTGCTCACGCGACCCCACTGAGTTGTCCATCCACCGGTCTACACACTTTGGTTTTCTTCTAGACACTTGTTTACCCGAGTCCCTCCGTACCTGAGCCTGTGATGGTGAACAAAGCGTTCGTGTGTACATCTTATTATTTATTTGCCCGCAGTCCATCATGCAGGTGCATTCCAAACCTGGGTCTTGTTGCCGTGCTGCGTTGAATAGGCCCCACAATTTTTAAAGCTGGCTCTCCACTGTCACCATACGACCTTTATGAGGATCACGTTGTGCCAATGAGGCTCGGTCTAAACCCGTCCAGAGCTCGACCTTCTGCTTAAATCAACACCTGGAAAGTGGTGGGTCCAGTTGGTGCTGTCGGCTGATGGACCAAATTGTAACCGTCACGTGTTAAAACGTTTCCTTGTCCTAAATATAAAAAAGTGATGCTACTTTCAGTAATACCATTAATAATACACGATAGCACGGATACAAAAAAGTGTTTTTCTTATTGAGTGTCCAGCGGTGGCATTTATAAGCAGTGTGCAGATGTTGAATGGGGAGTTAAGACCGTGTGCTCATGCGCAGGTGTGACCTGGACCCTACGCAGCTGATCGGCCACATTAAGGAACTCGGCACGATTATATTCCCCAAAAGGTAAGCCCGCTCGTTCGAATACGGTTATTCAAACTTATGTCTCATCAGTTATTGCTGTATGTTTTTGTCTTGTTTCTAATGCTGCAGGCATTGATGTCACGCGACGTTGACTTGCGGCCTGGTAACTTGCGCGGAAAGCAGCAGCACATCAAACCCGTGTTGGAGAGAACAGCTCTTGAAAGATGTCTGAACACTTTCTGTGATATTCAATCATGCACCATGGGTTCTACATCTGGTGGTGCTGCTGCCCCTCATGCCCTGCCATAGAGGAACTTGCTGGACGGCCATCAAATCCACCGTTTCTGCCTCGCATTACCTAAACGTATGCTAATGCGGTGGGTAACCTTTCTTTCCTCCCCTGTTGTCAGGTTCCTGGAGTATGGCGAAAGCATGAGTGCGGCTGCTTGGTCAGACCGGTCTCCTGTAGGGGCCATGCCGCTTTCGTCGATGCAGCAGCTGCTGCAGCAGCAGCAGGCTCACGGCAGCTGTGCCACAGCCAGAGGCCACACAGAAAAGGGGCCAATCATGCCTGGCCTTAAGTTCGCCCGGAACCTGCAGGTAAATTAGCAAACACTATGGAGGATAGTAATGCTCTCTGATACTGGGCGATGAACAGTTGTTCGATTTAAAACCAATTCCTGCACTCAGGATAGATCTGTTTAGATGTAAGAGTCTTGTTAGTGCGTCATTTATGGAGGTTGTTTCCCATATATATGAAGAATACAATTGTGACCTTTTGGCTTCTGAAGTAATCTTCGGACGAAACGAGATGGAACCCTTGGGGCAGACAACACAAATGAGATCATCTGAATGAGATGTAAAATAATGCATCTTTTTTATGATTTACAAAGATCTTAACATGCCAATATAGCAAAGCAAGCATCAAGAAATGATAAAAACGAGAAATGCAAACGACAAGTTTCTTTGGACGTGCAACTATACCTATGTAGTGGGCTCAAACGGAGACTCAGGCTTAACGTAGGAGGCAACACATTTATTAACACAACACTAACACAAAGGGGTAACTGCCCCTTTACCAGATAATCTATGGTGGTAGACCACCAGGTTAGCTACTCTAACACTCGGAGTAAGCTACCATGGACCAGACCCCAACTCGGGTCCGGGTCCTTGAGTTGGAGATCCTCTTCCCACGTAGAACGTAGGTTTCTTCATGAAGACAACAACCCCGGGTAGACACCTCCGGTCACATGTCCTCCGGGTTCAACCAGAGTGCCATGGCCCCCCGCATCCCTGTTCCGAGGCCCGCACTCTCGCCCCCTATCTTGTAGGGGCTGGCACTGCGCGTAGAGCGTGGTCCCATTACCTGATTGTCGGTCAGTGCTGCCCAAGCCCACTAGGGCCCGGTACTGCATCCCCAATCAGCGGTGTCCGTAGTGGCAATATATTGCATGGCGTGCCTTTCCCAGGCTGGCCACACACACGACATGCAGCAATGTCTCGACATCACCCCCCCTTTCGTGGCACTCAGCCGTCCCGGCTGTCAACTCCCCTGCAGTAACCAATTAACAATAGAGAAAAAACAACAAAAGCAATGTGTGCCTCAACAAACCCAGCAACAATATGAATAGCAATAAATACCCCAACCCACCTATACAATATATACACTATATACAAATGTACAGTAAGGTGCAAGCACAGAACAACAAGCAAGGGTAGAGAGGAGAAAAAAAATTGCAGGAAAACGCAAATTATCGGAGCTCCCCTCGGCACCAACATCTCCCACCCACACCGTGAATCAACACCCACAAGCACAACAAGGGCTAGGATCAGCCAATAGCCGAAGCGGCCCGCCAAGTGCGACAGTGTGGGAGTGTGTGTATGGGGGTCGCGAAAACCGCAGAGTTTTGATCGAGTCTTCGTGGCCGGTCCCCCAGGGGAGGTGGGCTCTCCCTCCCTGGAGGTCCCGGGGGGAACATGCAAGTGTCCTGACGAACCCGGCTCCTTGCGGAGAGCAGTCGGCCGTGCAAACCGGGTTCACATCGTCCGGAGCTGGAACAGGTGGCGACTTGGGGGCTGTCAGTCGCGCGGCACCTGAAGGCGGGATCACAGGACTCCGCTGAGGACCAACCTCAGCGGGCACGCACCCCAGCTTTTCTTAACATCACACACTCGGCCCCTGCGTTGTGGAGATGGGATGAATTCACACGGAGCGATGAAGGGCTTGAGGCGCAATGGGTGAACAAGCCAGCTCCGCCGGCCCAACCGAATCTGAACACACTGCGGTCGGACGACCCTAATAACATCGACAGGTCCTCGCCAAGGTTTAAACAATTTCGGGGACGCACCCACCGGCACCTGCGGGCAGTGGAGCTAGGCTCTGTCACCTGCAACCCACTCGTGGGCGGATGTACGGAGACCCCATAGTCGCTCATTAGCCAATTGGCGTGAATTAGAATTTACCCTAGAACAGCAGTCGGGAACCTATGGCTCGCGAGCCATATATGGCTCTTCCGGTGACGGAATATGGCTCCCAGACAATTTTGAGTTAAAAAAAATAATAATAAAAAAAACAGTTTGGAACTGATTTTAAAATACTTGTGATATTGCTTAATAATACTGTGTCATTTTAAAGTAAACAGAAATTAGTTTTGAAGATAAATTTCACGGGTCGGGAACCAATGGCTCGCGAGCATGTCACGGGTCATTGTAAAGGTGAAGAAATCCATTTGATCAGATAGGCAACTACTTTATCCGCTTCAACCCTTGTAAAGGAAAAGATAAAGAAAAGAAAAAAAGACGATGATTACCGTGCATTCCAGGCTGCGTGGACAGAGGAATTTGCATTTGTGGAGAGAGCAGGATCTGCGGTATGTCTAATATGCAATGATACAATTGCATCGATGAAACGGTCAAATATAAAGCGGCACTTCGATACGCACCATGCTTCATTTGCATCGAAATATCCAGCGGGGGACAGCAGGAAAAAGGCATGCGAAGAGCTACAGCGGAGAGTGCAGACGAGTCGGCAGCAACTACGTGTGTGGACCAAGCAAGGTGACGGGAATTCCGCTAGCTTTGCGGGTGCTTTGGCATTAGTAAGGAATGGAAAGCCATTCACAGATGGCGAGTATGCCAACATTCATGCTTGATGTGGCCAATGAACTGTTTGATGATTTCTCAAATAAAGACAAGATAATCAAATGAATAAAAGACATGCCTCTGTCAGCAAGAACTGTTCACGATCGTAGCATCATGATGGCAAATCAAGTCGAGGAAACACAAATTAAGGACATAAACGCCGGGGCATACTTTTCTCTCGCGTTAGATGAGTAAACAGACGTTAGCCATCTATCTCAGTTCAGTATAATTGCCAGGTATGCTCCAGGTGACACACTGCGTGAGGAAAGCTTGGCTGTTTTGCCAATGAAAGAGACAACAACAGGAGAGGATTTATTCACGTCTTTCATGGAGTTTGCCAAAGAAAAAAAACTACCGATGGATAAACTTATTTTTGTCTGTACTGATGGTGCACCCTGTATGTTGGGGAAGAACAAAGGATTTGGTGCGCTTCTCCGTGAACATGAAAAGAGAGCCATCCTAAGTTTTCATTGCATCCTGCACCAGGAGGCGCTTTGCGCTCAGACGTGTGGCCAGAAGCTTGGTGAGGTGATGTCGCTGGTCATTCGAGTGGTCAAATTTATTGTTGCCCGAGCTTTAAATGATCGCCAGTTTAAAGCTCTGTTAGAAGAAGTTGGGAATCATTATCCCGGTCTGCTTTTACACAGCAACGTGCGTTGGTTGTCAAGGGGGAAGGTGCTCAGCCGTTTTGCAGCTTGCCTGAGTGAAATCCGGACTTTTCTTGAAATGAAAGGCGTCAAGCATCCTGAACTAGACAACACTGACTGGCTCCTGCAATTTCACTATCTCGTGGACATAACTGGCCATCTGAACCAGCTCAATGTGAAAATGCAAGGTATTGGAAGTACAATCTCATCCCTTCAACAAGCAGTGTTTGCATTTGAAAGCAAGCTGGAAGTCTTTCTCAGGGACATTGAAACAGGTCGTCTTCTGCACTTTGAAAGACTGCGACAATTTAGAGATGCATGCTTAGCAAGTGACTCCACTCAACATCTGGATCTCCAGCAGCTAACTGGCTTTACGTCCAATCTCCTGCAGTCATTCAAAGCACGTTTTGGAGAATTTCGTGTGCGCACTGGTATTTTCAAGTTCATCACTCATCCACATGAGTGTGCAGTGGACAAAGTCGACCTGACATGCATCCCCGGGGTCTCTATCGGAGACTTTGAGCTGGAAGTTGCTGACCTGAAGGCATCAGACATGTGGATGAGTAAGTTCAAGTCACTTAATCGAGAGTTGGAAAGTCTTGCGCGACAGCGAGCAGAGCTGGCGAGGGAACACAAGTGGACAGAAATGAAAAATCTTCAACCTGAAGACCAGCTGATTCTTAAACTTGGAACGAGCTTCCTGTGACATGCCACACAATACAGCGTGTGAGTATTGCCGTATTGACCATGTTTGGCTCTACATATGCATGTGAGCAGTCATTCTCGCATATGAGGAACATTAAGACCAACCTACGCTCACGTTTAACTGATGGAAGCCTCAACGCCTGCATGAAGCTCAACCTCACCACGTATGAACCAGACTACAAGGCCATCAGCAAAACCATGCAGCACCAGAAGTCGCATTAAAAGTAAGACATTTAATTTATTATACGTTAAAAATACTATATGGCTCTCAATGAAATATATTTAGAAATATTTGGCTTTTATGGCTCTCCCATTCTAAAAGGTTCCCAACCCCTGCCCTAGAACCCTCACGAGCTTCCGATAGCTTTTGAAGGTTAAAGTGCATGGAATCTGTAATTTTTTATTTGGCCTTCTTTGGAGCGACACGTAGTTGGACATAAATTGGGGGGTCATGGTCTCTGCCATACATTAAATAGAAGGGTGAATAGCCGGTGGACGCGTGAGGAGCCATTCGGTAGGCAGCCAGAACTCCCGGAACCTGCAAGTCCCAGTCAAGTTGGGACTTGCTGACTTGATGGCTCAGCATTGAAGTCAGAGTCCTGTGCAGGCGCTCCACCATTCCATCCGGTGATGGCAGCTGCCGACTGGTTGGGGAGTGGCCAGGCCATTGGCCAGCGCGAGAAATATTCGACGCCATCCAGCAGATATTTATTTCCACGAGGGGTGGTGGGAAATGGACCAAGGATGTCTAGAGCGACCAACTCGTTAATGCGGGAGACCTGAATTGATGGTATTGGCGGACAACAGGGCCTGGCCGGGTGTTTCCGCCGCACACACTACACACACCCCTTCAACAAATCAGCTACATCCTCTGCCATACCTGGCCAAAAGAAGTCAAGCTGGAGCATGGCAAGAGTTTTGTTCACGCCCAAGTGCAGCAGTCGTTCGTGCACTGCCCAAACAACCTTACCCCGCAGGGCAGTGGGCACAACCATATTGTAACGGCCCAAGCCGCCATCCCAGCGCATCAGCAGGCCGTCCCTCAGGACAATCGAGGCTACGCCCCTACGGTCCCTACCCCCATCCGTTTCCGTGATGCGGCGGTGCAATTTGATGAGGGATCCTCCACCTGGAGGCGCCCCCATTCCGCGAGGTCCAGGCCAAGGACGGCGTCACGTGCCACGGGATCTTCGGCCACCTTGGAGGAGGCTTTCTCAGCCGACGCCGCAAGGGGCGGGGGCGAGTCATCGGTCGGCGCCTTACAGTGCCCCGAGCCCAAAAAACACGCGCACCTGTCGCTTGGTGGTAAGCGCGACAGGGCATCCGCGTTCATATGTTGGGTGCCTTTCTGGTGGGACAACGCATACTGTAGCGCTGCGTGGTCAGAGCACACCGAAAGTGTCTGCCATACAAATAGGGGTGATACAGTTTAACAAAAAAAACGATCGCCAGGAGTTCCCGGCCCGTGACCTGGGACAGAACCGCGCAAATGCAATTTGTAGACTCCAGGATACTGTAAGTCAGGAACGACATCCTTCACAGATGGAATCAGATGACGGATTTTATGCACTGTACTGAATCGGACTTGGATCTTATGTTTGTTTAGAATTTTGGAGATCTTTTTGGTCACGCCTGCTATGTATGGTAACGTGATGGTTTTGGTCGGAGTTTCATGTGGCTGTTTCTGTGTGGTGGGAGAGACAGCTTGGGGGATAGTACGGTCAGAGTATCCGTTCATCCTGAGGGCCCGATGTACATGTCTTAATTCACCGGTCAGGTGGTGTTTGTCAGAAATGCCATGGGCTCTGTGGTATAGCGTTTTGATGAGAGAATTCTTTTGAGATGGGTGGTGGTGGGAATCCGGTTTCAAGTAGGAATCTGTGTGGGTGGCTTTCCTGTAGACAGAATGTCCCAAGGATCCGTCAGGTCTCCTCTCAAACAGAATATCTAAGAATGGTAGTTTACCGTCTTTCTCCACTTCCATGGTGAATCTGATGGATGGGTGTCTAGAATTGATGTGGTCCAAGAAGTGGTTCAATGCTGGGAGGCCATGTGGCCAGATGACGAAAGTGTCATCCACATACCTCTTCCACAGGGAAGGACGCAGGGTGGATGTCTGGATGGCGTCTGATTCAAACTTTTCCATGAACATGTTGGCTATAACTAGTGACAAAGGGGAGCCCATAGGGGTACCCTCATTCTGTTTGTAGAAGGTGCCATTCCAGGTAAAATAGGTGTTGGTGAGGCAATGCCTAACCAGCGCAGGTGCATCAGAATTCAATCCATGTTGGACTAAGTCCTCAATTATTGTTAGGGTGTCCGGTACTGGGACTTTGGTAAACAAAGATACTACATCAAAGCTGACGAGGATGTCATCAGGAGATAGTACCATGTCCTTAACCATAGAGACTAATTGGGTTGAGTTGAGTACTGCCGAAGAGGTCTTGCCTGTGAAAGGGAGCAGAGTATCTGATAGAAAACGGGCTAGTTTGTACGTAGGAGAGTTTATCGTCAACACAATGGGTCATAGCGGGGTGCCTTCCTTATGGATTTTGGGAAGACCATAGAGTCTGGGAGGTCTTGCCGCCGATGGTTTTAGAGAGGGACGTTTGCTTGGTTCGATTAGGGAAGTCGAACTCGTGATGATACTGTTGGTTTTCGTCGTTAGGCTTTTAGTGGGATCGTTTTTAATTTTGGAGTAACTCCCATCATTAAGAAGGTCCAGGATTTTGTTGTTGTATGAATCTTTATCCATGATGACCGTGGCATTGCCCTTGTCTGCCGAGAGGATGACTATATCATCTCTATTTTTTAGGTCCGCGAGTTCAGAGCGTTCGTTTTTGCTGATGTTACTAGTGGGTTTCTTAGCATTCTTAAGAATAGTAGCTATTTCAGCTCTTGCTACATCCGCATGGATGTGTCCTATGCCTCTGAGGGCTACATCAATCTGAGAAATCATATCCTCTACTGGTATATATTTAGGGGTGATGGCGAAATTTAGTCTGACACTCTAAAAACGGTACTGGCCAAAGGACTAAATTTCGCCATCACCCCTAAATATATACCAGTAGAGGATATGATTTCTCAGATTGATGTAGCCCTCAGAGGCATAGGACACATCCATGCGGATGTAGCAAGAGCTGAAATAGCTACTATTCTTAAGAATGCTAAGAAACCCACTAGTAACATCAGCAAAAACGAACGCTCTGAACTCGCGGACCTAAAAAATAGAGATGATATAGTCATCCTCTCGGCAGACAAGGGCAATGCCACGGTCATCATGGATAAAGATTCATACAACAACAAAATCCTGGACCTTCTTAATGATGGGAGTTACTCCAAAATTAAAAACGATCCCACTAAAAGCCTAACGACGAAAACCAACAGTATCATCACGAGTTCGACTTCCCTAATCGAACCAAGCAAACGTCCCTCTCTAAAACCATCGGCGGCAAGACCTCCCAGACTCTATGGTCTTCCCAAAATCCATAAGGAAGGCACCCCGCTACGACCCATTGTGTCGACGATAAACTCTCCTACGTACAAACTAGCCCGTTTTCTATCAGATACTCTGCTCCCTTTCACAGGCAAGACCTCTTCGGCAGTACTCAACTCAACCCAATTAGTCTCTATGGTTAAGGACATGGTACTATCTCCTGATGACATCCTCGTCAGCTTTGATGTAGTATCTTTGTTTACCAAAGTCCCAGTACCGGACACCCTAACAATAATTGAGGACTTAGTCCAACATGGATTGAATTCTGATGCACCTGCGCTGGTTAGGCATTGCCTCACCAACACCTATTTTACCTGGAATGGCACCTTCTACAAACAGAATGAGGGTACCCCTATGGGCTCCCCTTTGTCACCAGTTATAGCCAACATGTTCATGGAAAAGTTTGAATCAGACGCCATCCAGACATCCACCCTGCGTCCTTCCCTGTGGAAGAGGTATGTGGATGACACTTTTGTCATCTGGCCACATGGCCTCCCAGCATTGAACCACTTCTTGGACCACATCAATTCTAGACACCCATCCATCAGATTCACCATGGAAGTGGAGAAAGACGGTAAACTACCATTCTTGGATATTCTGTTTGAGAGGAGGCCTGACGGATCCTTGGGACATTCTGTCTACAGGAAAGCCACCCACACATATTCCTACTTGAAACCGGATTCCCACCACCACCCATCTCAAAATAATTCTCTCATCAAAACGCTATACCACAGAGCCCATGGCATTTCTGACAAACACCACCTGACCGGTGAATTAAGACATGTACATCGGGCCCTCAGGATGAACAGATACTCTGACCGTACAATCCGCCAAGCTGTCTCTCCCACCACACAGAAACAGCCACATGAAACTCCGACCAAAACCATCACGTTACCATACATAGCAGGCGTGACCAAAAAGATCTCCAAAATTCTAAACAAACATAAGATCCAAGTCCGATTCAGTACAGTGCATAAAATCCGTGATCTGATTCCATCTGTGAAGGATGTCGTTCCTGACTTACAGTATCCTGGAGTCTACAAATTGAGTTGCATTTGTGGTGATTGCTACATTGGAGAAACGAAACGTCATGTTTCTGATCGTGTCCGCGAGCACAAGTCAGATCTGAAACACGGCAGAACTGATTCTTCTGCCGTTGCCGATCATTGCTACAACTCGGTGGGCTCTCATGAAATTGTCTTTTCCGAGACCAAGGTTCTCTGCAAACCTCCCGGCTACCATCAAAGGTTTGTACACGAAGCCATACAAATATACAAACACAGACATAATTTCAACCGTGATGATGGGTACAAACTTAGTAATCATTGGAAAGATGTTATCAACCACGCAAAAAAGACTTAATTACACTTTTTTGGACCATCTTATCTGACAGGCACTATTTTACTTTACTTTACCGAGTGTTAACATCCCCAGTTATTTTTAACAGTACTCTCTTCATTGTTCAGCCAGCATTGGTATAAACATGGGCATTTTCGTTCTTTTGTCTATCATGTGTATCAGACCTCCCCTCCCCCTCTCTGTCTGTTGTTTTGGCGTGTGCAGCAGCAACCGCGTCCAAGCCGTCGTCCATTCTTTTGGCCCCACCGCCCCCCCCTCCCCCTCCCGATGCGTTGTACTTAGCACTCTGTGCTGTCTTTGAGCCCCGCCCCCCTCCCTCCCGATACGTCCCATTCATTGGCTACCACATTCTGATGAGCTCCCCCCCCTCCTCCCCCCTTCAACTTGCTTATAAGGGATTACATCTTGAATCATTGCCTCACTTGATGCAGCTAATTCGGCTGTGACGGTCCCACCTGATGACGGAGACTTGTGTTGCCTCCGAAACGTCGTGATTTTTGTTTTATTTTATTTTCATTAATTTTGATGTTTTACCTACGTGACTTTACCGAAAAAACCTAAGAATATGTGTGATTTGTTTACCTACTGTCATCTGTTTTGTTTCTTGTAACATTTTTACCCTGTGCTCCTACTGCACATCTGTGAAAAAGAGCTTTATAGCTCATCAGATTCCTCCTGCAGTATAAATACATATTCTGACTCTGATATTAAGAGTACTAGGTCGATTATGTTCTTGTGCACGGCAATGTGTTGAGGAGCTAGATGCCAACGCCGTCTGCTGACCACGAGAGGGCTCCAGGAGAGAGTTGGTGCAGCTATGCTATTCCTCCCCCCCCTCCCCCCCGTTGGAGCGCATTTGACAGCTGTTTTTACGATGTGGTCCGTAGCTTTGGGGTTTGCCTTGGCCTTGGCGTTGTTCCAATGAACGAGTTCATGCCTGTTTTGTTGTGCAGGGTCTGAAGCACTCGCCCCCAACCACATCGACGTTGTCCATGAAGGGGGGGGGAGCAGTGAGGGCTGCTGCAGCGCCATCGTCCACATCGCTCGCCTGTTGCCTCTCCCCAGGCACATCTGGAGGTGAGTCTGTCAGTCTATGCAGGTGAACTCCCCCTCGGGCATCGGGGCGCTGCGGTGGCGAGATGTTATCTCCCTGGCCTGGTGTGGAGGAGGTTGTCGTGGGTTCGGTCGCGACGACGTTTGTTGTGTATTTGGAGTTTGCGTGTGTCTCCCCGTGGCCGCGTGGATTTTCTCTCTGGGTCCTTCAGTTTTTCCCTCCATTTAGAATCAACATCTTGCGTTAAGAGTATTTGGCTGCTGCTATACATTTCCACGAGATCAGCCTCTTCATTGAGCTATAATTTGTGGCCAAGTCGATTCTGAAAAAGAGCTATATAACTCCGTGGGCTTTACTTGGTAAAATAAAAATAATATTTTAGTTTCGGAGGGGATGCAGCCCCTCACTGGTTATTAATAATAATTGTTTTTATTTCAAATGCACTACTGCGGCCATCTCGAATGGTCTTCCGATATTATGAAACCAGTGGAACTATGCACTTTTCATTATAAGTTGAAAACTAATTTATTTAGAACTGCTTTTTGTGTTTAGTTTCTTGTCCTTTCCCTATACCTACAATTAACACGGTTAGCTACATACGGTGCCAAAGAAGTTCAACATATATAATAAAAAAAATAAGAATAGGTTTTACCCTTTCTGGCAATAAAACAGGAGTTGGTAAGATGTTGAAACACCAAATAGGTACCTTTTGCAATGCATCAGGTCTGTATTAACCACACGTACTTGTGGAAAACATGCAAACAAACATGCTCTGAGAATAATATATGCATTGTCTTTGAAACTGATTGGCCTACACCAGAGACGGCCTTCTTTTATGGCCTTGTCTCACCACCGACGTTAGACCAGAGAACGCCAAAAGGCGAACAGTACAAACACAATGTAAGTATCAGAACGCTTATAGCTCGGGTCCAGCAGTTATATCTATGGGATATCTTTTTGCCAGTATCAAAAATATTGGAAAAAATAATAAGTTTTATACCTTTTTTGGCAATAAAGGTATCTCTTTGAACATCTTAACACCTGTTTTATTGCCTGAAAAGGTATAAAACCTATTCTTATTTTTATCATTTTAAATACTGGCAAATAGGTCCCATAGATAAATTCAACATAAACACACATTACAGGGACTTCTGTACTTACGAACGAGTTACGTTCCATAGGTCTGTTCATAAGTCGATTTGTTCACAAGTCCAATGTTACTCATATCAATTCCAATCATGTTGTGCTGCATGTACACTACATACGAGGAATGGCTTTAATAGTTGTATTATTTCCTGTAGATGTAGATGCCACTGGTTCTTCAGGCTCTGTAGATTTAGATGCTGCCACCGCCATCTATTGCGCGGTGGTTTAACTTACGACTCTCGGTCTGAACAGGCAACTGCACATACGAGACAGGTTTGTTCGTATCTCTGAAAGTTCGTAAGTCGAATGCTCGTAAGTGGAGGAGTCCCTGGATTATTATTTGGTAAATGTGAGCGAGTGAAGGCCGTTTTTCAGCAACATAATAGTCCATAACATCCCGCTGCAATAAGCTCCAACCACAAATGGTTCTGTGCTCCGCTTCAGCACCGTAGACACTGCGCCCAACGCCCTCGTCGTCTATGAATTATCACGGAACAAGTAGGGGCAGTGAGACTCGTTCGGTTTGTGTTTAGAGACAGGATCAGTAACGTACCGTAGCAACGCGATTGTTTTTGAAAGCCAACCCCTACTTGAGCGTAATGAGTGGTAGTGTGTCACACACTGTCAAGTGAAATCTTGTCAATGTATTATCTATAACCCCTTCAGTGTTTCTCCAGATGTTGGTGCTTGGCTGTTTTATTTTCTGTTCCCTCACCTTGGGTAGGAATGATTCCAGCTGGTGGAGAGACGAGCTTTGTTCAAAGGTGCAAGATCGGGAACGCAAACTTGCTGCGCAATCGGCCCTCCTGGATTTCGCATGGTTAGGAACCACTCACTCATGTGACAGATTACAGCACATTGGGGAAACATTCTCGGGCATAATATGTTCTATAAATAATAAAATGAAGTGATGCCACTCTCAAGTCAATATTTCTGCATTGTGCTTATTATTTTAACTTAATGAATAAATTATCATGCTTTTGTGTAAATACTAAAATTGAATACTCTCACTTGGGTATAAGTTACAACTTCAGTATAAGTTACGGGCCTAATTCATATGCAGTTTTTGGTCTTCATTCAACATACGTTAGGATGCACTGCAAACGCCACAAGGACAAATCTGTCCACCAGAGCAATGACCCCAGTGGACGAACAGAAAACCTTAAGAACAAGTGGCAGGCACTGTCCCGACACGACACCCGACAGGGTAGCAACGAGTGTCCAGTCCTCAATGTCTCCTTGGAGCGTTTCACTGCCCATGCCTGGATAAATGAGGTATCAATGACGACTCGAGGTGGGGCGGGGAGGTAGGTGACGAGGTTACCTGACCCTGCGTCTGCCTCTCTCCCTCTACCAGTGCTCGATGAGCTTAGCCTTTGTGTCGTCTAATCACTTGGTTGTTATTGACTGCAAGGTATGGGATAGCAGACTTGCATGGCGGTATCTGAGGTAGTAAATATAGCTGTAAACAGCAGCCCCAAACGTACCATGTGAATTATGGTCCGTTTTGCATTTGCCAAATATTTGGATCAAACTTATGCCAGTATCTAAGAATGAGGTGTGTAAGCGAAAATGCGCTTAAAAAATATGCTTGTCAGCATAACGCGCGCGCCTAGTGCACAACGTGCAGTGGATTTGTCCGTGGAATCGCATTCATTTTGTTAATCGTTTATTTTGTTGTGCCGTGGGCTCGTGCGCAGACGCGTTGCATTCAGAGCAGGTGATGCTGACCCACGTGGTGAATCCCAGACACTTCTACGTGCGGTACTACGCCGCTCGCTCCCGCAACGAGAAACTAAACTTGGCGCTCTCCATGTACTGCATGGTCGACACTAAAAACTCTTCAGCCATACAAACCCTCAGCATCGGTAACACACACGCACGCACGCTCACGCACAGGCAAGACAGTTGTGGCCCAATGCGTTTTTTGTGATAATTTATTTTGAACCATTGCAGGAGGCACAGATCAAGTTTCAACACAGGTTTTAGAATTATAGAATGTGTGCGACGTCTAGGCTTGGTCTTAGAGGGGGTGGCAGTTAATGCGTCTCACCGGGCTGCGTTGCGTGAGAGGTGACTTTCCTGGTCTGTGCGTCTCTCCAATTGAAAGAATTTGCAGGAGGCAGTGGGACGACTCCCTAAAACGCCTAAAAAATTTGTGTTGAGGGTTATTTTTGTTAAAATACGGTAGACTCTATTATCCGCGTACGGTTTATCCGATTTACTGATTAATCGCGCACCTGAGATTTTGACAAATTAATAACTAATAGATTTTCCCTTAAGCTCAAATTAATAATCTAAAAACAGTTATACATTGTTATTTTTGGAAATGTTTATTACAAGTTATGCGCTTAAACCGAACAAATATGTTGCTCTAGTTGATCTGAAATCCACGTGATCACCCTTACAGTACAGTAGTTGCAAATCTTTACAACAGTGGGTGGACATTTACACCATTAGTGGTACCTCATTTGCCAGTAAAAAATATGATAATTGGTTTTTTACCC
Source organism: Lampetra planeri (assembly GCF_965212315.1). Classification (NCBI taxonomy): domain Eukaryota; kingdom Metazoa; phylum Chordata; class Hyperoartia; order Petromyzontiformes; family Petromyzontidae; genus Lampetra; species Lampetra planeri. Next base: position 187,390 of record NC_136153.1, on the reverse strand, counting down.
TTTTATCTGGCAACAAAACTGACACCTTTTTTACGAGGAGTCATGTTTGCATAGACCACAATACCTGCAGTCATAATGCAAACAAAAAACATAACTCTGATAATGTATGCACTGTCCTTGAAGTTGATTGGTCCACACCCGAGACAGCTTTCCTTAGAGCCTAGTCTCACATGGGTTGGACCAGATGACGCCTTTGTATCGTCTAATCACTTGGTTGTTATTGACTGCAAGGCATTTATGCACGCGGCCGCCAATTTTGGCAATTCTGAGTGCTCGTAAGAGGGGCTGAGCCATGCTGTCAGCCAGTCAGCGACACCCATTTATGGGTGTTTAGACCTCGACTAGCTTTGTTTACATTACTTCTGTTTTGGCAGTGGAATGGAGTCATGCTTTTAACATGTAATTCCTATATTCGATTAACAGTTATTTAGGTTAACAGTTTTCGTGGAACGGATTAAAAACGTTGACGGATGGACTACTGGATAGCTTTATGGTCATGTAAATCTTCTTACAACAACAAAATGATGAAATGTGGCAAAAGGTTATAATTTTAGCTGCTTTTGAGTTGCCAGGAGGAATTAGGTTTGAAATCCAAAACAAAATGTGAATTCTGAAAAGTAAACTTGCGACGTGTAACTACTGCGCCGAGTAGGCCACCAACAGACTAATTCGCGTTTCGTTCTTGCAGGCGAGGTTCTGTGCATGCGGAGCTGCGTCAGCAATAAGTGGCATCGCGTCAAAATAATTTCCATCCGGGCCGGCGAGGAGTTGTGCGGTTCTGTGCAAGTGGAGGGAAGAGAGGGCACGGCTAGCCTCGGGCCTTTACGAAGCGTCGCATTGCAAAGCACGGTGCCAATTTTCCACCGTGAAGAAGTTCCACTTGAATCGGAAGGCGTCCCTAACTCGACGGGCACTGAACCATTTCTCTTTGTATACAAAAGGGTCAGAAGAGTGGTTGACGAGCGGGGGTCGGAAAATGACGCGTCTTTTGGAGTGGCGACAGCGGCCGAAATTACGTCATCTGTGGAAGCTGGGCACGTGGCTGATGAGGGCCTTGTGGGGGCGAGAGGCAGCGTTGCTGAGCAGGGCTCGCCCCACGGCGGGCAGACCCTGCATGCGGATGAGAAAAGTGGCGGCTGTGGCGTTGTCGAGGCAGATTTCCTCCCTCTGCTTGAATGCACGTGTCCCGAACCCCCCGGCATTTGTGGCTCGACCACGAGCTCGCAAAAGCAAGAGGACCCGGAAGGCAAACGCGCGGATGCGCGTGGAGAGGGCGATGTCGCTGAATGGAACCTGTCCACCCATAAGAGCGCCGAACTTGGCTGTGGAATCGGCAAAATGAGCGACGGAAAAATTGGAGTGGTGTTGGATCTGATCCCCTGCTCGGAGGAAATGAAAATGATCGACGGTGTCTTGAAATGCGGCTTGGAACACGAGGACAACGGTGTTGCTGCTGCACCTGACAGGAGCCCAGGAGTGGAAGCTGAAGCCCAAGCAAGCGCTGACACTCAGTCGTCCAAACCGGCCTTTGTTTCACAGGGAGCGTCGTCATTTCCCATTGACAAAGTAACCAGGCTTAACGTTTTCCTGGTGGATGAAGGAAGAACGGAAGTCTTTTACGTGGGAAGGTATTGTCATTCTAAATAAGAACAACTTTAAGATGTGCGTGTGTGCCTGCATTTGGTTATGACTTTTTAAATGGCCCGGTGGCAAGCGATGCTCGGTAACCTTACATTTGGGGAGTTGGTGGCCGAATTTGGTGCAATAATCCACATGCTTCTCTTTTCCATCTTACTCTGTTATTTCCTGCATTTCTCCACTTAAGGGTTTTTAATTTCCCAACTTCTCTGCTGGGTAATCCTCGTTGCGGGGGTGTAAGCCGTGTTATGGGGCATAGGCTAGTGCTGTGATGATGACCACTGTGAGATCTCGAGTTTCATCTCCAGCCATGGTCAACAGTGGGGTGATATCTAAACCGACCTCGGCCCGAATGAGCTCCAGAACCTCATCAAATCGTTTTTTGGGATTCATTCCTGCCTCGTTTTTAACGAGCGTCTTGTTAATTTCTCTGCGCTGGTATTTTATCCGACGTTATTTTCTCTTTTGCACATTTTAGCCAGGATCAAAATTATGAAAAATAAGAATAGGTTTTACACCTTAAGTTGCATTAAGAAGTTCAACCACCAAAATAGTTACTTTTTGCAAGGCATGAAGTCTGCATTAACCACACATTTGTGGCAAAACATGCGTTGTCCTTGAAACTTATTGGCCTTACACCATAGACTGCCTTTATGGCCTTGTTCGCGAACAGTACAAAGACTTTATACCATTCGCCTTTTGGCGTTCTCTGGTCTAACACTGGTGAGACAAAGCCATTTGTAAAGCAATTTTTTTAAAATCTCATTGACTGCACTCTGTTATAAATAAAGTGTGGTGTTTTTTTACTTATTTGTGGGACAGATGGAGTTTAAAGTTTAAGGATGCAGTATAATATGAACACCCACCCTGAAATCTAGCATCGACCCAACAGTAATTTGAAATGCACTCTCAGCCTTGTACAGGTATCTCTCAATTTACAGAAGGGATGCGTTCTTCAAATACACGCACGGCGTAAAAACGAAATTTCCTAAATCGGGATCACTTATTCCCTTCAGTTTAACACTAACAATTATGGATGTAGTCATTCCAAGTCTACTTCTAACCTAAAAACACGCCGATGTTGCGTTTCAAAAGATAAAAATATTAACAAATATTGAAGTGATTGAATAATAATTAAAAGATACATTTTGATTTAAAGCTTTCATGACTGCAGGGATTCATATTCTTGGTTCTTTCAGTAAAGTTACGTAGAAGGGACATAATAAAATAATATAAATATATTTTTTATTGTTTTATATTTATATTATTTTATTATCTCCCTTCTACGTGACGTTACCGAAAGAACCAAGAATAATTTAAAGATAATTAACCTTTTCAGGGATCTCGCAAAAGATCCCCTGCATGTTGGAATGCCCGGCAAGGTCATGTGGAGGCATTGCTGTTGCACTGCAGGGACACCGTGGTGGCTGCTTGTTTGCCGATCTCATGGCACGTGTGGCCCTAGTGACATTTTTTTTACGGCGAAATCCGATTTCCTTCATCGAAAAAGCGTCCATAATTTGTAAATTGGCGTTCACGTGAAATTCCGTAAACCGAACGTTCGTAAATGGATACCCCGCATTATTATGTCTGCCATGGACGTATTACTCATCACACCTGTACACGTCCGTGAATCCGTGTGACGCTCGACAGTTAAAATAAGTGCGCGTGTGTTCCAGTGAACGTGCGCTCAAGCAGAGCAGAAGGAATGCCGCGTGCGTGGTTTCGGATTTGAGGCCACACCTTCGTCGTCCAGACCACGAGCTCCTGAAGCTGTTCGAGAAAATCCCAGCGGCTGCCATACGCTGTGCTCTCAAGGATGTGGTGCCCTTCGTCGCGGTGAGTCGCACGCCTCCACTTTCGTCACGATGACTCGCGCCATGACCGTCATCACGGTGACTCACCACGATCGTCACAATTTTCGCACGCCACCTCCGTTGTCGAGGTGAGTTGTACGCCACAATCGTCGTCATGTAGAGTCGCGCGTCACGATCGTCGTCACGGTGAGTTGCACGCCACAATCCTAATGTGGGCCGAGACAGCCACATGTTACTCTGCAGGTTAACTCGGGAGAGTCAATTGCAGAAATGAACCGCGTGTGTTCTTTATGGCTTCGTTATTTTATATTTTTTCCCCAGTTACAATTGTGCTGTCAGCATCGAGCAGTGAGATGCCCTCTCCAGTTCTGTTACTAGCAGTGCATCACTTCGTATCCGTGAATGGCTCCAGACTGGTTACATCAGAGAATTGTTTCTGGACCTTCACCCACATTTGAGGCACACATTTTAATTTCTTGCAAAGGTGTTTCTCGCATGTCAATCAAACCAAATGTTTACATCTCAGAGCTGGAATTTGGCCACACGTTTAAGTGTGAAACAAGATTGAACCTGATGTATGTGCAGTCAGTGACCTGGCTGACCATTGAGATTTTAACTACCTTGCTTGGTATACAGGAGGTTATGGGTTCGATCCCGACCCTGACGCCTACTGTATATTTTGAGTTTTTATGCTCAACCCAAGGATTTCCTGGATATTTCTTCAGGTCCTCTAGGTTTTCCCCTCCACATTTAGATTCGACGTCGCGCAGTATTTGGCTGCAATACATTTCCCCTCATCATGACAACTCGTTGTTTAGAGGCAAGGTGTCGCTCTAACTTATTAGGCTGAAGCTGGGCTCTCTCGAAAGATGTTAAACATAAATGAGGCGGGGGGAACCACTTGGCTGAGGTTAAGAATACAATGAGATTTTTGTGTTTAAATTGTATGAAAAAATGTTAATTGTGCAGTTTTTTATTTAGTATATACTCTACATCACAAAGGAAGAAATGTGCATGTAACAATGCATACTGGCGAGCACAATCGGTGTATTATTGCATGTACACATTGTGTATTAATGTGACGACGGCGGGAGAACGTGGTCACATTTGCCGTGTCGTGTCATGGTTTTTTCTTCCCCCGTTTTGTTTTTTATGTCTGGCTTTGTGCGCTTATTCAGGGTCAGGGTTGGAGTGTGGAGTCAAGCAAAGCGTTTGCGACGATGCTCCGTGGACAGATTGTCCACATGGTCGTGGCTGCCAGAGCCGGCGGCGCATTCATCGTGGACCTCGTGAAGTCCCCACACAGCCAGGTGGAGAACGATGTCCCGGTGTCGCTCAGAGATGCCCTCGTCTTCTTAGAGCTTGCCAGGTACTGTGCGCACGCGTGGAGATAAATGTTTACGTGTCGTCACGGTGTAATTAATGTGTGTCACGCTCATGATGCGTGCATTGCGGTTATTGCGTTCGCCTCGCGTTTTACGTGCGTTTACGTACGCAATTTTGGAATTGGCGCATCAGATTAATTTCCACTTATTTTTGTTACGCGCGCAACTTTTGTTGTAATAACGCGCTTGAGCGCTTTGGTTCCACGCTGTACGGAATGCGCTGCGAGCTGATCGTTAGTAAGGGCGGCAAAGTTTCGGTAGTGATGTTGCCTGAGGTGCAGCAGCAGTATGACAATGACCAGAAGCGTGGGACAGCAGCATCAGTCAGCATTTCCTCCTCGCGCGACGTTTTGAAGATCTTTGTCCCGCGTGAACTTTGTCTTGTGCGCTCATTTGCTTTTATGTCCGGTAAGAATCTCACTACGTGTTAAAAAGGTTTTTTTACTTTATTTTTTGAAATATTTTACTTATTTAAACAGGGCTGTTTACTCTATTTAACTCATGTCTGTAGGTTTTGTAAATATAATATGTACCTACTGTAACCAGTGAAATATGTAGATGTAAGAGTGAGGCATAATAGCGTGCTCGCCCTCACCCCAATGACACGACACCCACGTAAGACGAGCGGTAGCTGTATAATATTACTCTTAAGATTTAAATTCTGTGCCAATTCTGCTCATTGTCAGAACGTGCAAGATGTAGCACCAATGAGTCGCTGTTGGATGAGATGGCGCAGACCAAAAGCAGACGATACAAATTGAATACGACACGGGACATGGTCCGGTTGATGGTACAGATCAACATTACAAACAAGGCAAGGGCCCATTCCTCAAACATAGCGCAGATTCACAAGCTCTGGGGGATTACAAATTGTTGCGCGCCTAGAGAGGGACGTTTTACAGACGGGTTAGATGGCAATCGGTCATTATTGCTGAGGAATGCTGCCCCGTGTTACAGTTGATAGGGGATGTAAGCACACACAGACAGTGACTTTAACATGGCAGCTCTCTTTGTTTCTCAGTAAAAATCTGGTAAAGATGTTTATTAATGATGAATACAAATTAATAGGTTTTACCCTTTTTGGCAATAACACAGGAGGTGTTAAGATGTTTAAACACCAAATTTTGCAAGGCGTCAAGGCTGCATTAACCACCCATACTTGTGGTGAACAAGCAAACAAACATGGTCTTGATAATCTACGCATTGTCTGTGAAACGGATTGGCCTACACCAGAGACAGCCTTCTTTATGGCTTTGTCTCACCACCAGAACAATGCCAAAAGGGGACCATGTTCAATAAGTTTGTTTAGCCAGCTGTTCATGATTGAACAAGACTTTGCCCACTTTTCACCCTGACAACTGGAGAGCACAAACTAACAATCATAACATATTTAAGTATCACACTGAAGAGAGCGTTAAAATAAAATTTTAAAATGTCATCAATGGGTTCTTGTATCTTGATTTTAAGCTCTTGTGACTGCAGGAATCCATACTCTTTGGTTCTTTCGGTAAAGTCACGTAGGTAGAAAAATTAAATACAAAATAATAGATCACGACGTTTCGATCACAACACAAGCGGTCGTCCTCGGGCGGAAAAACAATCCAGCAGTAGAACTGCTGAACCAGGAAGAACACAGCGAGAGAGCTGTTACACACAAGCGGTTATATATGTGGCGAAGGTCAAGCAGGCGGGGTCTGAGCTAAAAAGGAATTCCATCCCCACACGCAATTTGTGTTAATGGTGGAGATTAGTGAGAGAGAGATTACGGAGAGAAATTAGCATTAAATGAGCTGTCGCCGCATAAGAGTATCGTCCCCGCATATGCGCACAACAGCAGTGTTAATAGGAGATTAGCACTGTTGATGGGAGAGATTAGGGGGATTAGCAAGTTAATGTCATGTCTGTGTAACACAAGCTGCGGCGCTGCAAACTGCGCTGTGTTTTTTGTTTGCATTCTGAAGTATCGTGGTTAATGCAGACATGATTCCTTGTAAAAAGGTTTCAGTTTTGTTGCCAGAAAAAAAGGGAAAAACCTATTATATTTTGGTACTGGCAAAGGAGGTCTCATGATATAGATCAGCGGTCGGGAACCTATGGCTCGCGAGCCATATATGGCTCTTCCGGTGACGGCATATGGCTCCCAGTTTGGAACTGATTTTAAAATACTTGTGAAATTGCTTAATAATACTCTGTCATTTTAAAGTAAACAGAAATTAGTTTTGAAGATAAATTTCACGGGTCGGGAACCAATGGCTCGCGAGCATGTCACGGGTCATTGTAAAGGTGAAGAAATCCATTTGATCAGATAGCCAACTAGTTTATCCGCTTCAACCCTTGTAACGGAAAAGATGGCGAAAAGAAAAAAGACGATGATTACCGTGCATTCCAGGCTGCGTGGAAATAGGAATTTGCATTTGTGGAGAGGGTAGGATCTGCGGTATATCTAATATGCAATGATAAAATTGCATCGATGAAACGGTCAAATATAAAGCGGCACTTCGATACGCACCATGCTTCATTTGCATCGAAATATCCAGCGGGGGACAGCAGGAAAAAGGCATGCGAAGAGCTACAGCGGAGAGTGCAGACGAGTCAGCAGCAACTACGTGTGTGGACCAAGCAAGGTAACGGGAATTCTGCTAGCTTTGCGGGTGCTTTGGCAATAGTAAGGAATGGAAAGCCATTCACAGATGCCGAGTATGCCAAAACATTCATGCTTGATGTGGCCAATGAACTGTTTGATGACTTCCCAAATGAAGACAATATAATCAAACGAATAAAAGACATGCCTCTGTCAGCAAGAACTGTTCACGATCGTAGCATCATGATGGCAAATCAAGTCGAGGAAACACAAATTAAGGACATAAACGCCGGGACATACTTTTCTCTCGCGTTAGATGAGTCAACAGATGTTAGCCATCTATCTCAGTTCAGTTTAATTGCCAGGTATGCTGCAGGTGACACACTGCGTGAGGAAGCTTGGCTGTTTTGCCAATGAAAGGGACAACAAGAGGAGAGGATTTATTCACGTCTTTCATGGAGTTTGCTAAAGAAAAAAAACTACCGATGGATAAACTTATTTCTATCAGTACTGATGGTGCACCCTGTATGTTGGGGAAGAACAAAGGATTTGTAGCGCTTCTCCGTGAACATGAAAAGAGAGCCATCCTAAGTTTTCATTGCATCCTGCACCAGGAGACGCTTTGCGCTCAGACGTGTGGCCAGGAGCTTGATGAGGTGATGTCGCTGGTCATTCGAGTGGTCAACTTTATTGTTGCCAGAGCTTTAAATGATCGCCAGTTTAAAGCTCTGTTAGAAGAAGTTGGGAATCATTATCCCGGTCTGCTTTTACACAGCAACGTGCGTTGGTTGACAAGGGGGATAGTGCTCAGCCGTTTTGCAGCTTGCCTGAGTGAAATCCGGACTTTTCTTGAAATGAAAGGCGTCAAGCATCCTGAACTAGACAACACTGACTGGCTCCTGCAGTTTCACTATCTCGTGGACATAACTGGCCATCTGATCCAGCTCAATGTGAAAATGCAAGGTATTGGAAATACAATCTAATCCCTTCAACAAGCAGTGTTTGCATTTGAAAGCAAGCTGGAAGTCTTTCTCAGGGACATTGAAACAAGTCGTTTTCTGTACTTTGAAAGACTGCGACAATTTTGAGATGCATGCTTAGCAAGTGACTCCACTCAACATTTGGATCTCCAGCAGCTAGCTCGCTTTACGTCCAATCTCCTGCAGTCATTCAAAGCACGTTTTGGAGAATTTCGTGCGCGCACTGGTCTTTTCAAGTTCATCACTCATCCACATGGGTGTGCAGTGGACAAAGTCGACCTGATATGCATCCCCGGGGTCTCTATCGGAGACTTTGAGCTGGAAGTTGCTGACCTGAAGGCATCAGACATGTGGATGAGTAAGTTCAAGTCACTTAATCGAGAGTTGGAAAGTCTTGCGCGACAGCGAGCAGAGCTGGCGAGGGAACACAAGTGGACAGAAATGAAAAATCTTCAACCTGAAGACCAGCTGATTCTTAAAACTTGGAACGAGCTTCCTGTGACATACCACACAATGCAGCGTGTGAGTATTGCCGTATTGACCATGTTTGGCTCTACATATGCATGTGAGCAGTCATTCTCGCATATGAGGAACATTAAGACCAACCTACGCTCACGTTTAACTGATGGAAGCCTCAACGCCTGTATGAAGCTCAACCTCACCACGTATGAACCAGACTACAAGGCCATCAGCAAAACCATGCAGCACCAGAAGTCGCATTAAAAGTAAGACATTTAATTTATTAAACGTTAAAAATACTATATGGCTCTCAATGAAATATATTTAGAAATATTTGGCTTTTATGGCTCTCCCAGTCAAAAAGGTTCCCGACCCCTGATTTAGATGCTTACCCCAAGCGCTCATTAATTTGGTAGTGCATTGTCTTTGCGCTGTCCGCCTTGTGGTGTCCTCTGGTCAAGCACCGTTTGAGAAGAAGCTCAAAAGAAAGCTGTCTGGTGTGGACCAATCAGTTTCAAGGACAATGCATATATTATCAGAGTTTTTTTCTTTGCATTCTGACCACAAGTAATGTGGTTAATGCAGACATGATTCCTTGTAAAAAGGTTTCAGTTTTGTTGCCAGAAAAGGGGGGAAAAACTATTATAGTAACTAATTGGTGCATTTTATTTACAAAACAAACCTTACTAATTGGCTGTGTCGTGTGGTGGTGGCGGGGTTAACGACACATTCAAATTTACGCCATATCACCCAAAACCAAAAACCCTTATGGATAATATTGGTCGCGAATGCCTACTACGTGTAAAAAGGAGATTAAATGTGATGAGTTTTGTTATTTTATGGTGCAGATTAAAAATTGCACAGCAAAGTAACAACAAATTATATATCAGTTCGTTGGCTAATGCACGTCTCTTTAATTGCCTTATAGATAGTTTTTTTTGGGTTAGATTGCGATCAAAACCAAAAAACCTCTTTATGTGTGTGGTATTATTTATTATTGTTGCGCGCAGGTTCCGGTGCAAATCCGCACCACTCTCCATGCCAGTCCACAGGCCGGGTCGTTATCCAGCCTTCATTCCACCCAGCAAGCTCCAGCCCCTCACGTGGTTCTGCCTCATGTTAAGCCACATAAACAGTCCCAGCGACTTCTACGTTCAGCAGGTAAAGAGCTCGCCGGGCCCCAGCATGCAATTTGCGTCTCTTGCACATATTTTGGCCCTTGGGTCAGACCGTGCTCCGCTCGTGATTGTTGTACGGTGTGTGGCGATGCATGTAACGTGTAACAACAAAAAACTATTTTTGCTACAAATGCAAAATCATGCCAGAAGTGTATCTTTTAATGGGCAGTGCCTATCTCGTCAGCGCTGTGGACATTGAATTAGTTTTCAGGTCATGCCTGAAGTGGGCCTCACGGTGGCGAGATGTTAACTACCTTGCCTGGTATACAGGAAGTCGTGGGTTCAATCCCGACCCTGACGCCTGTAGATTTGGAGTTTGCGTCTCTCCCCACGGTCGTGTGAATTTTTCTCTGGGTCCAGGTTTTCCCCTCCACATTTAGAATCAACATAATGTGTTTAGAGTATTTGGGCTATCATTTGTGATAGCCAGGTCACTTCTAAATAGCTTAGTGGGCCTTACCTGGTAAAATAAAAAATAGTGAATTTTATATATGCGCGCACTTGCGAGGGATTTGGCTCTCGAACGGTGGGCTTTATGTAGAAAAAAATTTGCCGGCCGGCACGCCCTAAGCCCCGCGATGGGAATAGGCTATTCCTTTTTAACGTCCGTCACTTTTAAATTAGTTAAATTCGCGATTTAGTGGGATTTTGCTATATTTATTTATTGGCTGTACCAACTCACGCCAATTGCGTGGGGGGGGGGCGGACCCTGCCAAGTCATGTGCGTTCGGTCAAGCTCAAGGGGGACATTTTCTTTTACGCGTTTTACATGCAATAAATATACACATGACGCTGCGATAAAATGGGAGGCTGATCGATGCCCGGGTGCGGTCAAGGGATGGCTCCCTATTGCTCTCAACCATGTTATGTATGCCGATGCTCTGGTGATTGCTGCTCACTCAGAGGAGGAGTCGGAGGCACTGCTGCTGAACCTGGAGCTTGCCGCTAAGAGGTGGGGCCTTACCATCAGCCCCACCAAAACTAAGCACCTGCCTGGGTATTTTGTACCATCGGACAATCCACTCTCACAACTCACAAGTGGTGATGCGGCAGTTGTGGAGAGATTGGAGAGATTCCCATACCTGGCCAGTGTGCTCATGACCGGCTCTGGTTTAACAGCAGAGGTCTCACTCCAAATCAGTCGAGCGCCATTATCTTTTCATCGGCTGCATTACGCTGTGTGGAAGCTACCTGGTCTCTCACTCCGCATAGAGCTCCAGGTCTTCTCGGCCACGGTAATTCCCTCCCTTCTCTACACTTGCGAAACGTGCACCCCCCTAATGTAACATCTTTGCCGGTTAGAAACATTTACGCTGGCCTGCTAAAGATCCATCCTGGGTTTAACCAGATGTGTGTGTGTGTGCGTCTAAGTCGATGTATTTCTGTGTGTGTGGGTCGATGTCTGTGTCTAAGTCCATGTGTGTGTCTGCCTTTTTCGCCCGGGCAACGCCGGGTACTTACCGCTAGTAGTTTATACAAGTGACTCTAGCACCAGTTCTCAAAGAGCGGTCCCAGTCACCCAACTGACCACAAGTATTGTGGTATTTTGGAGGCATTTATATCTTGGAGGCATTCCCAGAATCTGCACATGGTTGCGACAAAGACAAAGGTCACCCATGTAGCCTCTGCTGACTGTAGGGGCAAGTGCTGTTAGTATGTAGTAGCAACAATAGCAGTGCTTGTTGAGGGCCAACACTGGGACACAGAGACAGGAGGTGGTGGGCCATATTGACCCAGGTATTTTACGCACTGCACTAGGTACTCATTTGAGGCTGAGTCGAACTACGGGAGGCCAGGGCCAGTTCAGATAACGTCACTTACGTGGGCCATGAGCTGGGATCGGACTCAGTTTCTAGCGCAGCATGTTAACCTCTACACTACCGCTTCCCCCACACGTACAAGACGCATATGTGTGAACAGGATATTTCTGTTACGTGTAGTCACTTTAAGATGTTTATTGTTCATGTTTTTGTTGTGTTGTGGTTGCACCCAAGTCAAGAGCCGCATGGCTCAGGGTTATACCTAATAAATGAAACTGAAATGAAACTGAACTGCGTTGCCACTCACCGCCATCACGGAGACTGTGCATCGATGTGTAGCTCGACGCTAATGCATATTTTCTTATAAAAATGTGCATTAGCGTCGTATGGTCTCACCGTGTTTGTCCTGGCACGGCAGTGCAGTCACACCGTGTTTGTCCTGGCAAGGCAGTGCGGGGCTTACTGTGCTTGTCCTGGCACGGCAGTGCGGTCTCACCATCTTTGTCCTGGCATGGCAGTGCAGTCTCTCCGTGCTTGTCCTGGCAGTGTGGACTCACCTTGTCCATAATATAGGTTTTTTGGGTTAGATCGCGTATAAATATATAAATGTGTCATTAAACCCGCCACCATCCGACACAGCCAACTAGTAAGGGTTGTCACGTAAACAGAACGTGCCAATTCGTCACTAGTACAGCACACCGGTGTGTTGGAGAGCCAAGCCACAACATTTACAATCTGAGTACGACGTTTCGCCAATAATTACAACTAGCTTCATCAGGTAACAGCCAGATTTGTGGAGGAGTCCACCTGTTTCATTCCTTATATAGAGGCATATATGTGGTGACCACATTTACGCGCTCTTGTTTGGGTAAAGAGAGACAGAGGCCTCGCATTGATTACTTTCTGCGAAAGCGATCAAATCAGTCGAATGAAGCACAGCAACTGGACGCAAACCATAGTTTGCAGTGCATCAGTACCACTGTCATGGAGGACGTAAACTCAAGCACCGAAGTAACAACTAAGGTGGAACCAACAACAGGAGTGGAACTCACCCAGCCTCCGAGACCTGCAATCGAGAGGAGACTACCAGGGCACAGACCGTATGTGAAGTGGCCTGGCGCCAGTGACAAGAAGTTGTGGGAAACAGTGAATACTGACCTTACCTTGACCCTCGAGAAACTTCGAGGCACAGTGGAGAAGAAGTTGGAGAGGATGGGGGACATCATCTATGAGTACGGGGCAGAAAGCTTTGGAGTGCAAGAGGCAAAAGGCGGGAGAAAGGTTCCAACCCCACCAGTTTCCAGGAGGCAACAAGAAAACAAGCGCCTCGTTCAAGAAAGGAGACAGCTTAAGAAACAGTGGAAGAAAGCATCGGAAGTGGAAAAGGAGGGCATAGAGGCACTTCAGGCTGACATCAAAACCCGGTTGGCATCCCTCCGTAGAGCAGAGAACCTACGGAAGCGCAGAAGGAAGAAAGAACAAACTAGAACTCGATTCTATAAAGATCCCTTCAAGTTCCTTAAAAGTCTCTTCACGAAGGAAAAAAGTGGAGTTCTAAAAACAACAAAGAAAAACCTAGAAGAGCACCTGAGAACAACAAACTTTGACTCAAAGCGACATGAACATCTGGCCATCCCATCAGATATCCCACCCATTGAACCCCCGGAACATCATATTGAGACCAGCCCTCCGACATGGAAAGAGGTGGAAAACACAGTTCGAAGGGCAAGAACAGCATCAGCCCCGGGGCCAAATGGAGTCCCATACAAAGTGTATAAGAACGCACCAGACGTCCTGAGGTTCCTCTGGAGGCTTATGAGAACAGCTTGGCAAAAGAAGATAATACCCAAAGTGTGGCGTAGGGCAGGCGGGGTCCTGATCCCTAAGGAGAAGGATGCAGTGAACATCAGCCAATTCCGCCCAATCTCCTTACTGAATGTCGAGGGTAAAATCTTCTTTAGGATCATTGCCCAGAGGATGGCCGAGTACCTGCAAAGGAATGCGTACGTCGATACATCTGTACAGAAGGCAGGAATATCAGGGTTCTCTGGCTGCTTGGAACATTCCAGCATGATCTGGCACCAGATCCAAATGGCCAAGGTGGAGAAAAGGGACCTCCATGTAGTCTTCCTCGACCTCGCCAATGCATTTGGCTCTGTGCCCCATGAACTCCTGTGGTCTGCCTTCAGATTTTTCCACATACCGGACACCATCACAACCCTGGTGAAGTCGTACTTGCAGGATCTGCAGTTCTGCTTCACCACCTCAGAGTTCACCACCTCATGGCAATGCCTGAATGTAGGTATAATGGCGGGATGTACCATTTCTCCATTGGCATTCATAATGGCAATGGAGGTTATCATCAGATCCTCAAAATGGGTTGCTGGTGGACAGCGAGTCGACTCTGGTTTTCGCCTCCCTCCACTCAGAGCCTACATGGACGACATTACAACATTGACCACCACTGTCCCATGCACCAGGAGACTGCTCAGAAAACTCGAGGAGAACATCAGCTGGGCCCGTATGAAGATTAAACCATCCAAGTCACGCAGCATCTCGATTGTGAAGGGAGTACTCTGTGACCTGAAATTCTTCATCGGAGATGACCAAATCCCAACAGTGTCTGAGCAGCCGGTAAAAAGCCTTGGAAGGTGGTATGATGCAAGCCTGAAGGACAAAGACCAGGTGCAACAGCTGCGCAAAGACATCAGTAGTAGCCTACAGTCCATCGACAACACCCAGCTACCTGGAAAGTTAAAGGCCTGGTGTCTGCAGTTTGGTCTCCTACCCCGGGTGTTGTGGCCCCTAGCAGTGTATGAGGTTCCAATCTCAACAGTGGAGAAGATGGAAAGAGGAGCCACGAGCTACTTAAAGAAGTGGCTCGGAGTTCCACGATGCCTTACCACCATAGGCCTCTATGGAGATGGTGTCCTCAAGCTGCCCCTCACCAGTCTAACCGAGGAATTCAAGTGTGCAAAAACCAGGCTCCAGTTGACACTAAATGAATCTCGACACCCAGTGGTGAGCAACAACGCGCCGACCTTGGCAACTGGGCGCAAATGGAGGCCAGGAAAAGCAGTCCAGGAGGCAACAGCAGCCCTCAGACATGCTGACATTGTGGGTCATGTTCAGCAAGGGAGAGGAGGCCTTGGGCTAACTAGCCGTGCTGCTTGGAGTAAGGCCACTGCACCAGAGCGGCGGAAGATGGTAGTGCAGGAAGTACGCCATCAGGAGGAGGCTGCAAGGTGGGCCAAGGCAGTCTCTCTTGCCAAACAAGGACAGTGGACTCGATGGGACAGTGTGGAGAAGAGGAAGATCAGCTGGAAGGATCTGTGGGTCATGGAAGCGAGGCGGTTGAGCTTTTCCATCAGAGCAACATATGACATCCTTCCAACACCAGTTAATCTTCACCAATGGTATGGTGAAGATCTGGACTGTGCCCTCTGTTCCATGCCAGCCAACCTCAGGCACATTCTCACAGGGTGTAAAACAAGCCTCACCCAAGGACGCTATACTTGGCGTCACAACCAAGTCCTTAAAAACCTTGCGTCCGCCCTGGAGGACAAGCGAGCTGCCACCAACTCCCTACCACCCCCAGCAGCATCACACCCCTTACGGACGACCTTTGTCCGCGAAGGGGCTAAACCACCGAAGAGCGGCTCTACACCAATAGAGCGAGACCAGCTGCGCTTGGCCCGCGACTGGAAAATGCTAGCTGACATTGGCCGGCAACTTGTGTTTCCTCCGGAGATCGCAACCACCACCCTAAGACCTGACATGGTGCTCTGGTCCTGTTCGCTCAAGAAGGTTTTCATCATTGAGCTCACAGTACCCTGGGAGGACTCAGTAGATGAGGCTTATGAGCGAAAACATCTGCGCTATGCCGATCTAGCTGCCGAAGCACGGCATCATGGCTGGAACTCAGAAGTCCAACCAGTGGAGGTGGGCTGCAGAGGTTTTGTGGCAACATCTACAACCAGACTGCTTAGAGACCTGGGAATTAAGGGCCAGAGCCAGCGTTCGGCAATCAGAGCTGTATCGGAGGTGGCAGAAGGCAGCAGTCAGTGGCTCTGGATGAAGAGGAAAGACCCCAGCTGGGCCCCAAAGTGAGAGGGCCAGGAGGTATGCAGTCAACAATACTTGACTCAGGGAGGAGGACGCCCCTGCCATGCATAGTCCCATGGGATGTTGGCTATCAACAACAAGGCAACTCCTATGACTAATTGGGAATGGGACGCAAGCGTAGGATTGATCACCCTGTCGCTGGCCGCCTTTGGAGAGGGTGTATAGTATGAAAGGCCGAAACACCCTAGGAACCAAAGGGTCACTACTGACGATGCGCTCCCCAAATTTCACCAGGCTCACTGTTCATGAACTCTTGAAAGTGCTTGCACAAAGGATAGTAACATCTCATCCTGTGTTCTTTGGAATCTGACCACATTTACGCGCTCTTGCTGAAAGTGGGGTGGGGCGGGGATTAATGAGTCAACTTACATTATGCATGCGCATTATGCGAGTCCATTGATATTGTCCTTCCTGTTCATTGTGTATTAAAATAGCCGTACCACCGGATATCCTTATTGAAGTATGGTGGCCTGTATAGGCATGCATTTAAACAATGTATTATTTGATGATTCGCTTTTACGCAGTACTAAGTCGGTAGCTATCCGAACGGTTAAAACATTTTTCTATTTCTTTCAATTTTTATAGATTCTCTAATTAGTCTTGGCCAGTAGTAGCTAGTTTTGTACAGAACTTCAACATTATCAAAACCACTATGAGACCTCCTTTACCAGTGGCAAAATATAGTAATAGGTTTTTTACCCTTTCAACTGGTACAAAACTGACACCTTTATACAAGGCATCATGTTTGCAATAACCACAACACAAGCAGTCAAAATGCAAACAAAAAGAAACAACTCTGATAATGATAATGATATGCACTGTCCTTGAAGTTGATTGGTCCACACCTGAGACAACTTTTCTTAAAGCCTAGTCTCCATTGGTGTTGGACCAGATGACGCCAAAAGGCGTACAACTCAAAAACAGCGCAAAAACAGCGCACTATCAGAGAGGTCTCATAGTGTAAATGCTTACTCCGAGCTCTCAATACTCTGATAGTGCACTGTTTTTGAGTTGTACGCCTTTTGGCGTCATCTGGTCCAACACCAATGGAGACTAGGCTCTAAGAAAAGCTGTCTCAGGTGTGGACCAATCAACTTCAAGGACAGTGCATATCATTATCAGAGTTGTTTATTTTTGTTTGCATTTTGACTGCTTGTGTTGTGGTTATTGCAAACATGATCCCTTGTATAAAGGTGTCAGTTTTGTACCAGTTGAAAGGGTAAACAACCTATTATTATCAAAACCAATTGAGTGTCCTTGTTGACACGCGTGTTCTGCTACTGCTGACATTTGGATTTTGGAGTATTTAATATTTCTTTGGTGTTAATTTAGTCTCGTGCTGATCAATCGTCCTGTTTGCCCACCATAGCATTTGCCACAAGTGCAGTTAGTCCTGTACACACCTTCTGTTGATAGCTTTGGTAATACATATGTTGTACCAGATATTTATTTCTGTATTTTATGTTCCATGGCAAATCTGACTCGGATGTTTTTTTTCCCAAACATCTGGCTAGTTTATCAGTTACTCCTGCAATGTACGGTATTTTGATCGTTTTCATTACAGTAAAACCTTGGATTGCGAGCATAATTCGTTCCGGAAACGTGCTCGTAATCCAAAGCACTCGTATATCAAAGCGAATTACCCCATAAAAATTATTAATACAAAATACCTTTTTATATTTTTATTATTTAAATTTAATATAAAGTAATCAAATGTATTATTTAAATGTAATCGTGGCTGGTGTGAGGGAGACGAGAGAGAGGAGAGGAGGGTTATTGTGTAGGACGACTTTCACTTGCAGTACAGTTACTAAAGAACAGTCACTACACTTGGACACAAAATAAAAAAAATGCTTTACACACACACGTGCTCACAACACTATAGTAAACAGTATACGCTTGCATGGATGTTGACTATATGAGTGAGGCACGCCGACTGAGACCGAGCATGGGAGACCATTACCCACAATCCCGCAACGAGAGAGAAGAACCATTGGCTCAGTTGTGATCACGTGACGCTCGGCAGACAAGGCGTGTACTGTACGTACTACAGTAGTACTTGTATTGCAAGACATCACTCGTTTATCAAATTAATTTTTATTTAAAAATGTTGCTCGTCTTGCAAAACACTCGCAGACCAAGTTACTCGCAATCCAAGGTTTTACTGTACTTGGGTAGTTTCAATACTCATCTTATTTGATTTGGTTTTGGCATTCAATCCCCTATTGATTTGTGCATCATTGTAAACCGTTCATATGCAGCGCTTCTTTAACATGTTTAATTTCACTTCTCAGACTCCCCATCTGACACTTTCTTAGCCTGATGAATTAGTGTCTTGATAAGAACACATTTCTGTGCGGGGTGATGGTGTGACTGCATTCAGATAGGTGTAAGTATGCATTTTCTTTCGGTAATCGCTGTGTGTTATTTTACCATTTTGAACCCGTCCGAGCAGACTATCCAGAAATGGTCAAGTTCTGTCAGCTTCCACTTCCATGGTATCTTTGCCGTGTAGCCAGACTACCAATGTGTAATCCACATATCTAAACCAAGCAGAGGGTTTTAGTGTGCTTGAAGCTCTTGCTTTTGTTTAAAAATTTTCCACGTACAAATTCGCTATCACAGGAGACAAAGGAGAGCCTGGGTCTTAAAAATATTTAAAAACGACTCTTAAAAATCTAACAACAGTGCTTACTGACTGTGGTGGTACCTGCTATGATTACAGCAGTGCATACTGTGGTGATACCTGCTTTCAATGCAGCAGTGCATACTGTGGTGGTACCTGGTATTATTACAGCAGTGCATACCGACTGGTGGTACCTGCTATGATTACAGCAGTGCATACTGACTGTGGTGGTACCTGCTATGATTACAGCAGTGCATACCGACTGTGGTGGTATCTGCTATCACTACAGTAGTACATGCTGACGTTATAGCAGTATTTATCGACTGTATAGCACAAAGTACCCGCCTGACAGTGGCGTGGTGAGGCCAAGTCCCGTGCAGAGCCTCCGGCCTCGCCTAGATTGTCCAGCCGGCCAAGGTGGCACCTTGGCAGGCTGGGGCTAGGCTGCTACCCCCACTCTGAAGTAATATCTACGGCCTATAGTGGTAGCATCTAGCGACTGTATAGCAGTAATAAATGCACGCATTGGGGTGGGGGGGACATCACACTGAAGAATTTATCTGAGCGTTTAGTGTATTTTATAGCATTTTTAACGCAAAAGAAAATGTCCCCCTCACTCCCACCGAAGGCGTGCGACTTGGCATTGGCCGTCCCCCCACGAAAGACGCGTGAGTTGGTATGGTCGTGCCGCATCATAAATAAATAAAAGGGAAGCGCACAAAAATCGCACTAAATGGCTAATTAAACTAATTTAAAGTTGACTGATGTGAAAAAGGAATAGCGCTTGCTCACCGCGGGGCTTATGGCGTAGAACCTGGCTATTTTTTTTTACGTAAACTCCACTGTTGGAGAGCCAAGCGCGCGACCACACACAAACCCACACACACATCCCGCCACAAACCCACACACAAATTTTGACTTTTATATATGTAGTTGCAGTTCTTTAGCGTCAATATGCTAAATCCCTCTGTTGATATGTAAACTCAGCTTATTGGAGAGTATATTGAGTATATTGATGATATTGATGTAGTTTATATTTTATTTTTTTATCGGTTCACTATATGGTATTCATTATATAGTGTAGTGTATACCCAGTTACTTAATGTTAATAGCTCAGCTTATTGGAGAGTATATTGAGTACATTGATTATATCGATGTATTTTATATATTTTTTTCACATCGGTTTATTGATGGAAGTAGGGTAGTTGCAGTTCTTTAACGTCAATATGCTAAATTCCTCTGTTGATATGTAAACTTCCTTGTCAAGGCACTCTGCTCCTCCCACCCAGCTTAAATATACACTGCTAAGCTTAGCGGTGTTCATTACGACACTGTTTTTCAGACAGCTCTGTTCTTCACCTGAGGACGGCTGCTTGTGTTGTGGCCGAAACGTCGTGAGAATTGTATTTTATTATGTTTTATTTTTATAATTTTATTATTTCCCTTCTACGTGACTTTACCGAAAGAACCAAGAAGAGAGAGTGGAGAGTTTCCCATACCTGGACAGTGTGCTCATGACCGGCTCCGGTTTGACAGCAGAGGTCTCACTCCGAATCAGTTGAGCAGCATTATATTTTCATCGATTGCGTAACGCTGTGTGGAAGCTACCTGGTCTGTCGCTCCGCACGAAGCTTCAGGTCTTCTCGGCCACGGTCATTCCCTCCCTTCTCTACGCTTGCGAAACGTGGACCCCCCAAATGGAACATCTTTGCCGGTTAGAAACATTTAGGCTGGCCTGCCTCCGATCCATTCTGGGTTTAACCCGGTTGGATTGTGTGAGGAGCTCGCATATCCTTGAAAGATCTGGACAAAGTCCCATCGGTGAGTTCCTCCGGCAGGCAAGGCTGCGTTGGCTGGGTCATGTAGCCCGCATGCCCAGCCACCGCATGCCTAAATAACTTTTATTCGGCCTGGGGCTAAACGGGCACGGCATGGGCTAGACAAGAGATGGAGTAATGTGGTACAGGAGGATGTGGAGCTGAGTGGAGTTGCCGATGACTGGTACAAGCGGTGTCAAGATCGGCCTCTGTGGAGGAGGCCCGTGAAGGATGCGACTGGGCATTTGGAGCCCTCCAATAACCACAATGGAGGTGGGAGCGATGCTCACAACAACGAGCGGAGCGCCGCGTGGCTAAAGTATAGCAAGTTGGCACAGCCGGGGGCACAGGTGGTGCATCAGTCATCTCAGTCAGTTGACCCTAGGCACCTGTGTCTGCCCCATGACCTGCCAACGGGCGTTCGACACCTCACGTGGCCTCAACATGCACATAGCCTGGCACAAGCGTCGTGGTGACGTCTCCTCCGCTTAGTGGTGAATGGCGGTTGTTGCTGGGGAGCGGTAGTGTCGTGGTTTGTGCGCTGCGCTACAAACCCGGTGACTCGAGTTCGATTTCCACTCATGGCTACCAGCAGTGACGATTATTTGAACAGTTTCTGGGCTTCCCCTTGGTCGACTCGGTCTCAAATGAGTACCTGGTACAGTGTGTAAACATCGCCACTCGGGAGACAAAGGTGGCCGGACGTGGTGCTGGCCACCCACCCCCTCGTGTGCTGTGCTGGCCTTCATAGGTGCTCGCCTAACAGCAATTGCCCCAACAGTCTGAAGGCTATACGGGGATCTTTGTCTTTGCTTTTTCTGTGTGTAGACATTGGTAGTGGTGGGCTTGAGGGTGATCCCACCCGCCCCTAATTCCCGCGAAATTAAAGCAGTTTTTCTGGTATAAATTTGGATAGAAATCGGTGATGGGACAAGTCTTATCCTACGCAATTTGCTAGAATTGCGTAAATCGTTCGGTACTCAGGCCCCTGGTTTTAGAAAAGGTTTGTCTACTCCCGACGATTGGCTGATTTATGTAGAACATGTAAAGTTGTTTAATAAACCAAATTGTTAATAGTGTAGTGGATTCAACTGAGTTGCAGACGTACTTCTTGGAGGCAACACATTTATTAACACCAACACATTAACACAAAGGGGTTACTGCCCCTTTACCAGATAACCTAGGGTGGTGGACCACCAGGCTAACTACGCTCGTTACTCGGAGTAGCTACAACGGACAGGACCCTAGCTTGGGTCCTCGTCCACGTGTTGGTTACTTCTTCTTGGACGTAGAACGTAGATCGTAGATCTTCAGATGACAATAACAACGCTGAACCCCGGTCCCTGTGCGGACCCGGTTTATATGCTCCCGGGTCGTGGCTGGCCCCGCCCTTGGCCACGACCACCTTCGAGAAACCTCTTGTCATTTCTCGACCCTCCCCGTCGGATCTCACCCTGACACGTGACAACCCCCTAGCCCCCACCTGGGGCCCTTGTGTAGATCTTACTAGTCCACGTGCCTTCCAGGGTCAACCAGAGTGCCATGGCCTAGGGTAACCTCATCCCATGGCTGACACTCACACTCCCTCCTGTAGGAGTCAGCACTGCACGCCACGCGTGGTGCCACTGCGCTATCCCAGCGCTCACCGAGCCCCCTCTAGGGCTGGTTAGTACACCTGTAGAAGGGATGGCGACGACTCACTCGGAGACGGAGGTGAGGTTAAGGGCTTTCGCCGTTTATTAAGGGATACACAACACACGGCAGGGGGGGGGGTGAACCACTTCCCAGGGGTTAGGGGTCCCGGGCTAGGTCCCACTCGGTCCCGACACAGCCGGCTGCCCTGTGCCGTCTCCTCTGCGCCGGCCGTGGGATCAGCCAACACGGCCGACCGAGGAGCACAGCCACCACGGCCGACCGAGGAGCACAGCCACGTCCAGCCCTGGCGCTGTGCTATATCCCCTATCCCTACCCTCTTGCCCCTGGCTCCCCGTTTCACCCTCTCTCGACCCTTGACTTCAGCTACGTCACGGGGTCCCCCCTTTATCCTCGAGGAGCTGTGTCGTCATGTGCGCTGTCCAGCGCGCATGACCCCACGTCCCGTGACGCCATCGCACCGGACAGCGCACATGACGCCACTACTCTCTTCTACTCGTCTACACACCTATGGGGTGTCCGCGATGACAATGCATCACACGCCGTGCCTTGCTAGAGCCGGCATTACACAGTGACATTCATGATGTCTCTACATACGTGATGTCCGCGATGTGAGTACATCGCACGCCATGCCCCTCTCGAGCCGGCACCACACAGTGACATCCGCGATGTCACTACAATAGTATAGTACAGAGTATATAGAAATTATTTTAAAATGTATGAGAATGAAACGGCACAATAACAATCCATACAACGACTTGGGCAAAGAGATTGAGATACTAGTGGTTGGTTTGACTTACCTATATAAGTAATTTTTTGTCTGTCTGTCACTGCGTGTGTAGACGCAACTTGCGACGCTTTTAACTCACAAACTGTGTGATTTACGTTTAAAAAAAGTACCCAGATACCACGCGATAAGCCCTGGGGTGAGCCAGTGCTATTCGTATTTCACATCGTTCAAGTTTAAAGTAGTTAAATTTGCAATTTATTACTGTTTATTAATGAATACGCTAAGCGCGAGCCAAAGCATGCAATTGCGAATGCGCGGAACGTGTGGTTCCCATAGCAACGCATACACGCGATCGGTAGGGGGAGGGGAAATTCTCATTGGTGTGGAAAATGGAAAAAAAAATACACAACGCTGAGGTAAATTGTTTACAGTGTGATGTCCTCTTCTCCCCCCCCCCACCGCAATGTGTGCAGTTACGACTATAGAGTCGGTAGATGCTACTACTATAGTCCGTAGATACTAGTGTAGAGCGGGTGGGGGGGGGTGGTGGGGGGTAGCGGCCCAGCCTGCCAAGGTACCACCTCGGCCGGCTGGGCAATCTAGGCGAGGTCGGGGGCTCTGCATGGGACTAGGCCTCACCACGGCACTCTGTTAAGTTAGTTGTTAACTGCTATAGAGTCGATAGATACTATTATAGTGTTGGTATATACGACTATAGAGTAGGTAGATACTACTGTAGAGTAGGTAGATACTACTGTAGAGTCTGGAGATACTGCTGCAGAGTCGGGAGATGCTACTGTAGAGTCAATAGATACTGCTATAGAGTAAGCATATACTGATATAGAGTCAGAAGATACTACTAAAGTCATTAGATACTACTGTAGATTCATTATTTCTACTATAGAGTTGGTTGATACTACTATAGATTCAGTAGATACTACTGTATACTTAATAGATACTACTACTGTCATTAGATACTACTACATAATAAAGGTTTTTGAGTTAGATCGCATCATTTATAAATGTGTCGCAACCCTCCACCACCCGACACGGCCAATTAGTAAAAAATGTGTCACGTTGACAAAAGACAAATAGTTCACCACTTTAGCCCACCGGTGTGTTGAGTGAATCCACAACATTTAAACTTTTTGAGTACGACCTTTCGCTGGTAATTACATCCAGCATCATTGGGCAATTTGCCAGAATAGTGAAGCCCTCCACCTGCTCCCGGTCTTAAATAGAGCAGCAGGGTGACATCATCATTTAACCCAATCAAATGCAGAGATCAGAGGCGGAGAGGGGGGGTATCGTAATTATATAATAGATTAGTAATCAGTTCATTGTTATGATTAGTAATCAGTTGTAGATTAGTAACTCGTTGTAATGTGTATTATTTAATAACTGAATCTAATCACTATACCCAATCAGGTCCATAAATCAGAGGTGGCGGAGGGGGGGGGTTATTGTAATTATATACTACGTTAGTAATCGGTTAATTAGTATGTGTTTCCCCTATAAGGAATTGTAATTGTAATATGTGTAATAAAGGTCGTGGAAGCGACTTCTGGAATCAGGGTTTTTGTTTGTCTTTCGTTCACAACACTCATATAAATTCCACTCCTGTCTTACTCCTTCACGCTGCTAACAGACAGCGTGAGAGGAAGCGAGAGAGACTCGTGCTGCCACGTGGCAGGCCTGGACCCCCGCTCCAGCGTGGCCTCACCCTTCGTTCGTTCCCGATCTGACCACGTGTTGTCCGTCTCCACCCCTTTTAATACCCGGGTCACGTGGTACCTTTCCACCAGTCCTGGTTAACCTCCATGGAATCTTCCAGACTCCATCGTACGATCCCAGGACCACGCCCCTGACTCGTCCCCCCATTGGCTGTGGCTAAAGCCAGCAGATCCAATCATCTACTTGCAGATGTCACCTTCCCATTACGTCAGGGCCACGCCCCTAGACTTCTCCCCATTGGCTATGGGCCAGGACCGGTAGAGCCAATCATCGTAACGAGGTGTGATCAATCAACCACCTGGATATACCCTCACATTACATCATCCCCCCCCCCCCCCCCCCCCGTGTAAAAAAATCGGCCGTCTCGGCTGGGAAAAGAGTGACGGCCCGAATCCTTTGATTAACATTTTAGGGCGTCCATGACGCGTAACAAGGTAAAGGGAGTAGGGCGCCAACGCGCAGAGGAATTCAAACAATACAGACATAAAAACAACCGACATACATTAGGGCGCCCCTGTAGTGCAGTAACACCAGGGCGACAGACAGCAATGACAACAGTATTAGCGAAATGGGAGAGACTTCGACCGCGTACGCGACGCCGGACCCTCTCCTCCCCTCGCGCGTGGTTGCCTCGCAGGAGGTGGGAGCAGTGGAGAAGAAGAATTTTCGGTGTCCCTTGTGGCTGGGACAGGCCCCGCTGGAGGTGGAACATCCGGGGTCTCGTCGTTCTTCAAAACCTGTGCGTCTGCGGGAGGTAGAACACAGCCCCGCTGGGGATCAATCGGCGAGGCAAGTGGCACATTCGGCACACCAGACCCTGGCAGGTCAACAAGTGGGGATGAAGGGCCAGCGCGCGGGTCAGCATAGGGTTTGAGCCGCGACGAATGAACATACCAACGACGTTGGCCGTACTGGATGCGAACACTCTGGGGATTCCGAATGTCCACCAACCTTATAGGCCCCCGCCAAGGCCTGTGCAGTTTAGGGGACGTACCCACCGGCACTTGAGGGCAATGGAGCCATGTCATATCGTCCCACCGACCAAGGCATGTCAGCTCGCGATCGACGTGCACACTTCTCGTTCCGTGCCTGCGTACGGGCCGACGCACGGGCCGACGCACATCTGGCGGCCTCTCGCGCCTCCGTAACCCGTTTAAGCGAGTCCCGCACGTGGTCAGGAAAGGAAGGGGACGGTTGTTTCCCCGCTACACCAAGTTGCACATCAATCGGGGGTACATTCTCATGGCCATACATAAGGAAAAATGGCGAATATCCTGTGGACGCGTGCGGGACCATGTGGTATGCCGCCAGGACGCCCGGTATGTGCAAGTCCCAATCGGTTTGTTTTTCACTCACCGTGTGACAGAGCATGGCCGAAAGGGTGTGGTTAAATAGTTCCACCATACCATCCGTTTGCGGATGGTAAGGGGAAGTGCGGGTTTTCTTTGTACCCAAGGCAGAACACACGTCTTTGAGCAATTTAGAGGAGAAGTTACGTCCTTGATCCGTGAGCAACACTTCAGGTGCTTCCTTATGCATGACATACCCATTTAAGAAAGCCTTGGTGATGGATGAGACCGTTTGGTCAGGTAGAGGCCAGGCCATAGACCAGCGAGAAAAATATTCGACCCCGACCAAAAGGTATTTATTGCCCCTAGCCGCTGGAGGGAACGGGCCCAGGATATCTGAAGCAACCAGCTCATTAATACGGGATACCTCGATCGATCGTAGGGGCGGGACATAATTTTGACGTGGCAGTTTCCGCCTCGCACAATCATGGCATGACCGAATAAAGCTGGTGACATCCGCTGTCATGCCTGGCCAAAAGAAATCTTGCTGCATCGCGGCCAATGTTTTCTGCATGCCAAGGTGCATCAGCTTGTCGGCGTGCAGCGCGCGGATCAGATCGTGGCGAAGGGACGACGGCACGACCAGGCGTGAATGGTCTGAGAACCCATCCGTACACATTAGTAATCCCGCCTGGCCCTGAAACAACTGCCACTTCCATCCTGCCAAATAAGATCTCGGTTTCCCGACCAATTCCCGCAGTGGAGCCAAAGAGGCATCAGCCTTCTGCTCGCATAGCCACACCGAGTGCAGCAAATGCAGCGTACCGTCGGCCCCAACGGGTATATCCTGGCGTTCATCCTTTGACATCGCCCCCATGACTGGACAGGGCGAGGTAGGCAGCGCCGCACAGCGGTGCGTACCCGTCAGACAGGCACAGGGAGGGGTCGAGGGCAACCTAGAGAGAGCGTCCGCGTTGCCATGGCGAGTACCCTTGCGGTACGTGATCTCGAAGGTAAACTCCTGCAGCAATTCCAACCACCGAGCCAATTGACCGGACGGTTGTTCCAATTTCAATGAATACTGCAAGGCAGCATGGTCAGTGCGCACGAGGAATTTCCTTCCATACAGGTACGGCCGGTACTGGCGAACAAAATGGACGATTGCCAGAAATTCCCGTCGCGTCACACAATAGCGCGTCTCGGCAGGAGACAGAACCCTGCTGCCGTATGCCACCACTCGCTCGACCCCATCTTTCTGTTGCGACAAAACGGCCCCTATGCCGATGTCGCGAGCATCCGTGTCAAGGATGAATGGCTGGGAAAAGTCTGGGTAGTCGAGTGTCGGAGCGGTGGCCAGGCGATCCCGGAGAGACTGAAAAGCGCGCTCCTCTTCCGGGCCCCATTTAAATCTCTGATTCTTCCCTGTCAGAACATGCAGCGGCTTAGCCAGCGTCGCGAAATTCTTAACAAATCGGCGATTGTAGGATGCGAACCCTATAAACCGCTGTACGTCGCCCACTGAAGTGGGCGTGGGCCACTCCCGGACACAAGACGTTTTCTGAGGGTCCGTGGACACACCGTCAGAGCTGACGATGTGTCCAAGGTAACGGACAGATCGTAGCAAAAGGTGGCACTTCTTTGGTTTACATTTGAGGTCAGCCGACCGCATCCTCTGATAGACAGTCTCCAGCCATTGGAGGTGTTCTTCGAAGGTGCGACTGAATGCAATGATATCGTCCAAATATATGAGGCACGTTTCCCACTGCAGCCCCGTTAGCACCAGTTCCATCAGACGTTGGAACGTCGCCGGTGCTGCATTCAAGCCCATGGGTAGGCGGTTAAACTCAAGAGGCCCTGCGGCGTGCGGAACGCCGTTTTCGGTCTGGACGCGTCATCGAGGGGAAGCTGCCAAAATCTAGACGACAGGTCGAGGGTTCTTCTTGGTTCTTTCGGTAAAGTCACGTAGAAGGAAAATAATAAAAATAAAACAATAAAATAATTCTCACGACGTTTCGGCCACAACGCAAGCAGCCGTCCTCAGGTGAAGACCAGGTCTGTCGGGGAGACAGCGTCTGAATGAAACACCACCACGCTTGGAGCGTATATTTAAGCTAGTTTGAAAGGGGGAAGCGCGCCTTGACCAAATAATTTGCATATCAAGAGGAATTTAGCATATTTATGGGAAATGCAGGTATGTGATTAGTACTACTTGTGAAATGCGTAGGAGGTGGGCGGGGGGTTTCAAAGTCATATTATGCCCGTGCATTATGCAGGATTAGCAGCATCAAAGGGAGGGGATAGAGGGGTAGCATTAATAAAGGGAAGGAATGTTAATAGTATGTAGCTGCAGTAACTAAACAACCACGTAAATAACTAAGTATAAACTACATAGTATCATCAGTATACTAAATATACTCTCCAATAAGCTGAGCTACTAACAGTAAGTAATACATTACAATTCTATGTCGCAAAAAATATAATATGCTTCCAGCTAAACTTTTTTCCCTTACATCACACGGGTCTACCCCGTACTATATGCTGCCATAGACAAGGGTTGAGAAAAAATTTGCCCCCGACAAAGCGTCCAATGAGTCGTCCATCCGTGGCAAGGGGTATGCGTCCGCCACGGATATCTTATTCAATCGGCGGAAGTCTACACAAAACCTCGTTCCGCCATCCTTTTGAACCAACACCACCGGCGCGCCCCAAGGACTGTTGGACGGCGAAATTATATCGGCCGCCAACATGTCGTCCACCGCGCCACACACGTGTTTCCTTTCTGCAGGGCTCATGCTATGCGGGTGCATACAAATCGGTCCCGCCACACCGGTGTCAATATGGTGCGACAAGAGCGAGGTATGGCCCAAATCCAAATTGTTTTTACTGAAAACGTCAGCGTATTCCGACAATAGTGAATGCAAGGCGCTCCGCTGCATGGCTGACAAGGACGTATTTTCACGGCACAATTCGGCGATCCATAGGATCGTCCGTACAATCGGGTTGTGGCACGCCAGCGGCTATTTTTGTGGGTTGGTCGCCCTCAAAGCTGGTGAAATCGGTAGTGGCGTGAGCCAATACCGAGCCAGCCGGAACGACCACCTGGTCCAGGCCCCCCCCATTTAACACCTGTATGAACGGGGCCTGTCCAGGCCAAATGATAGTTTGAGCTGCCACAAGGGAAAACGATTTAGCCACAGAGTTTGACGGGGACAACAACACACCCGTCGCATCATCCGCGGCTTCCAACCGCTTCCGGTAACGCAGCGGGATAAGCATTTGTGTGCCCGATGGTATTTCTACCGTGACAGCGACAATCGCGTTAACAGTGTTTCCTGGGGGCGACCGGCCAAACAGGGACGGCAAGAAAGACATTCTACGGCCCACCGATTTCCTTCCTCGCATCCGACGAAGGAAATCGGTGCCCAATAAGCATGGGACGGCCAACGAACGCAAGATCAAAACTGGTCCCAACGCGGTGATATTCCCTATAGCAATGCGTATATCCACTCGTCCCAAAATACCCATGTTACCCCCATTCGCAGCAACTGATTTTGTACGTTTGCCCACTGACAAAGAAATTATCAGTCTATAATTTTAATGGTAGGTTTATTTGAACAGTGAGAGACAGAATAACAACAAAATCCAGAGAAACTCATGTTAAAAATGTTATAAATTGATTTGCATTTTAATGAGGGAAATAAGTATTTGACCCCTCTGCAAAACATGACTTAGTACTTGGTGGCAAAACCATTGTTGGCAATCACAGAGGTCAGACGTTTCTTGTAGTTGGCCACCAGGTTTGCACACATCTCAGGAGGGATTTTGTCCCACTCCTCTTTGCAGATCTTCTTCAAATCATAAAGGTTTCGAGGCTGACGTTTGGCAACTCGAACTTTCAGCTCCCTCCACAGATTTTCTATGGGATTAAGGTCTGGAGACTGGCTAGACCACTCCAGGACCTGAATGTGCTTCTTCTTGAGCCACTCCTTTGTTGCCTTGGCCGTGTGTTTTGGGTCATTGTCATGCTGGAATTCCCATCCACGACCCATTTTCAATGTCCTGGCTGAGGGAAGGAGGTTCTCGCCCAAGATTTGATGGTACATGGCCCCGTCCATCGTCCCTTTGATGCGGTGAAGTTGTCCTGTCCCCTTAGCAGAAAAACACCCCCAAAGCATAATGTTTCCATCTCCATGTTTCATGGTGGGGATGGTGTTCTTGGTGTCATAGGCAGCATTCCTCCTCCAAACATGGCGAGTTGAGTTGATGCCAAAGAGCTCCATTTTGGTCTCATCTGACCACAACACTTTCACCCAGTTGTCCTCTGAATCATTCAGATGTTCATTGGCAAACTTCAGACGGGTATGTATATGTACTTTCTTGAGCAGGGGGACCTTACAGGCGCTGCAAGATTTCAGTCCTTCACGGCGTAGTGTGTTACCAACTGTTTTCTTGGTGACTATGGTCTCAGCTGCCTTGAGATTATTGACAAGATCCTCCCGTGTAGTTCTGGGCTGATTGCTCACCGTTCTCATGATCATTGCAAGTCCACGAGGTGAGATCTTGTATGGAGCTCCAGGCCGAGTGAGATTGACAGTTATTTCGTGTTTCTTCCATTTGCAAATAATCGCACCAACTGTTGTCACCTTCTCACCAAGCTGCTTGGCGATGGTCTTGTAGCCCATTCCAGCCTTGTGTAGGTCTACAATCTTCTCCCTGACATCCTTGGAGAGCTCTTGGCCATGGTGGAGAGTTTGGAATTGGCTTGATTGCTTCTGTGAACAGGTGTGTTTTATACAGGTAACAAGCTGAGATTAGGAGCACTCCCTTTAAGAGTGTGCTCCTAATCTCAGCTCGTTACCTGTATAAAAGACACCTGGGAGCCAGAAATCTTTCTGATTGAGAGGGGGTCAAATACTTATTTCCCTCATTAAAATGCAAATCAATTTATAACATTTTTGACATGCGTTTTTCTGGATTTTTTTGTTGTTATTCTGTCTCTCACTGTTCAAATAAACCTATCATTAAAATTATAGACTGATTATTTCTTTGTCAGTGGACAAACGTACAAAATCAGCAGCGGATCAAATACTTTTTTCCCTCACTGTACACTAAACGCTGACGTAAATTCTTCACTGTGTCATGTCCCCCCCCCACCCCGATGCGTGCAGTTACTAATATATACAGTTGCTAGATGCTAGCACTCTAGGCAGTAGACATTTTCTTTATTTATTTATCACGCGCATCCGACCATACCAACTCACGCGCCTTTGGTGGGGGGGGTGGGGTAACATTTTATTTCGCGTTAAAAATTCTACAAAAATCTTCACTGTGTGATGTCTCCCCCACCCCGATGCGTGCAGTTATTACTACTATTCAGTCGCTAGATGTAGCAGGTACCACCACAGTCGGTATGCACTGCTGTAATCATAGCAGGTACCACCACAGTCGGTATTCATTGATGTAATCATAGCAGGTATCACCGCACAGGACTAGGCCTCACCACGCCACTGTCAGGTGAGTACTTTGTGCTATCGTGTCGATATATACTGCTATAGAGTCAGCATGTACTACTGTAGTGATAGCAGGTACCACCACAGTCGGTATGCACTTTTGTAATCATAGCAGGTACCACCACAGTCAGTATGCACTGCTTTAATCATAGCAGGTACCACCACAGTCGGTATGCACTGCTGTAATCATAGCAGGTACCACCACAGTATGCACTGCTGCAGTGAAAGCAGGTACCACCACAGTCGGTATGCAATGCTGTAATCATAGCACTGCTGTTACATTTTTAAGAGTTGTTTTGAAATATTTTTAAGACCCGGGCAATGCCAGGTACTTCCTGCTAGTTCTATTATTATTTGATTTAATTTCTTTCTACGTGACTTTACCGAAAGAACCAAAGAGTGACTCTATAGTAGTGTAGTGACATAGAACGGTCACTACTGTGTCGGCCTGTATGAAGGCTGGGGGCCCCAAGGGGGTGCCTGGGGGGTCACGTGGTGGGGGGGTCACGTGGTGGAGGGATCTGGACCTTCCCAGAGGTGGGGGAAGTGAGGCGTGTCCTGGGAAGGGAGGTGTGGCCTGAAGAGAGCCAGCCACGCTGGGGCGGAGCCAGCCACGCCAAAGCAGATATAAGCGTGGTGTGAACGCAGAGCGAGGCTGTTGTACTGTACTCCGAAGTGAAGACATCATGGGTCGTCGTCCTGGGCCAGGCAGACCGTTGCCTGCCTGGTCCAGTCTGTGTCACATTCCAGAGTGTTAGTGAGTTGAGGAAGGTGGTCACCACCTCATGTACAGCGTTATGTTACTTACCGTTAATAAATAGTGTTGCCTCCAAGCTGTGTGTGTGTGCACCTAATTCGAACCCACTACAGTAGTAACAACTAACTCTATAGTAGTATCTGCTGACTCTAGTAGTATCCACTGACTATAGTAGTAACTACTAACGCTATAGCAGTATCTACTGCCTGTATAGTAGTATCTACTGACTCTATAGCAGTAGCTACTGACCGTAGTAGTATCTACTGACTGTATAGTAGTATCGACTGACGTTAGCAGTATTTACTGACCGTAGTGGTATATACTGACTGTTTTGTATCTTATAACTCTATATAGCAGTATCTACCAACTTGATAACAGTATCTACTATCACTACAGCAGTGCATACCGACTGTGGTGATACCTGCTATCACTACAGCAGTGCATACCGACTGGTGGTACCTGCTATCACTACAGCAGTGCATACCGACTGGTGGTACCTGCTATCACCACGGCAATGCATAGCGACTATGGTGGTACCTGCTTTCACTACAGCAGTGCATACTGACGGTGATGGAACCTGCTATCACTGCAGCAGTGCATACTGACTGTGGTGGTACCTGCTATCACTACAGTAGTACATGCTGACTCTATAGCAGTATATATCGACTCGATAGCACAAAGTACTCACATGACAGTGGCGTGGTGAGGCCTAGTCCCATGCAGAGCCCCCAGCCTCAACTAGATTGCCCAGCCGGCCGAGGCTGAGGGCTGGGCTGCCACTATCCCCCCGCCCGCGCTACAAGAATACTATCTAAAGTGCTATAATAACACATTCCTGCGGAGGGAGCTGGTAGGAACGTTGGGTTGCTCGGTCAATGGCCAGGGTTAACGGCGGCGTGGTGTATTCCACAAATATGGCCGACTAAGAGCGGGCACAAGCCGGCGTGAGTAGGTTAAACGTTGAGTTTTATAAGTGGAGATGGAATGAATTCATGCGGTGCGATGAAAGGCTTGAGGGCGCGATGGATGTACAAACGAACTCTGCCGACCCAAACGAATCTGAACATACTGGGGCCGAAGGACCTGAATCACATCAACTGGCCCCCTCCAGGGTTTAAACAATTTGGGCAACGTACCCACTGGCACCTGTGGACAATGTAGCCAGGCTTTGTCACCAGAAACCCACTCATGTGCGGAAGGACGGGAACACCTAAGCCGCTCATTTGACAATTGGTGCGAATTGTAATTTTCTCTTCACGCCTCCCGCGCTTCTGAAAGCTTTTGAAGGGTAAAGCGCATGAAGTCAGAAATGTTTTATTTAGCCTTGTTTAGCGCGGCTCATAATTGGACATCAATCGGGGGGTCGTCTTCTTCTCCCTGAATGGTAAGAAGACGCTCAGGGGGCACCCTTATCCATCACGTAGCCATTGAGGAATGCTTCCATGATTGCCACCTCCGACTGGTTGGGGAGCAGCCAGGTCATCGGCCATCGTTAAAGATACCCGACTCCCACTAGCAAATACTTATTCCCACGAGGGGTAGTGGGAAATCGACCAAGGCTGTCCAGAGCAACCAGCTCATTTATGTGGGATACCTGTGTAGCGACCGAGTCGTGTACCGCCGGGAGTGGAACTCACCAGGCCAAGGGACACCCCGCTATGTACTGTCAGGGCGGGGTGCGTACAATACACGCCCTGTGGTGGATGCATGAGGGGATATTGTATAGGTGTGGGACACAGTACCATTGTTCGGCCGGAGACAGCACTCTGCTTCCATATGCGACAACACTCTCGAGGCCATTGACAACTTGAGATAGAACAGCTCCAAGTCCGGTGTTACTAGCGTCTGTATTAAGGACGAACAACAAGGAAAAGTCGGGGTAGCGGAGGGGAAGGGGGGTTCACCAAGCCATCCCGGAGCGTAACAAATGCGGCCTCCTCTTCCTCCCCCCAATGATATTTCTGACCTTTTGCCATCAAGGCGTGGAGAGGTTTTGCAATGGTAGCGAACCCGGCGACAAAACGGAGGTCATAGGATGCAAATCCTATGAAACTCCACACCGCCCCCACCGACGTGGGGGTCGGCCAAGTACGAACACACGCGGTTTTGTCCAGGTCTGTCACAATACCTGATTTACGGACTGTGACCAAGATACCGAACAGATTTTTGGAGGTGACTCTTCTGTGGTTTAAATTTGAGGTTGGCCGCACGCATTTTAAGAAAGACAGCACGTAAGCATTCGAGGTGTTCTTTAAACGTACGGCTGAAAACAATAACATCATCAAAATATATCGGGCACGAGTCCCACTGGAGACCAGCTAGAACCAGTTCCATCAATTGCTGGAACGTAGTCGACGCGGAGTGAAGACCCATTGGAAGCCGATTAAATTCGAATAAGCCTTGTGGTGTACGAAAGGCTGTATTAGGCTTAAGGGCTTCATCTAGTGGCAACTGCCAAAATCCGGATAGGAGGTGAAGAGTAGAAAAGTAATGTGCTCCTGCTGGAGCATCAAGGGAATCATCAACAGATATCTTAAGTTTACGGAAGTCAACACAGAAGCGCAAGCTACCATCCTGCTTTTTTAACAAGAACAATTGGGGCTCCCCACGGGCTGGTGGATGGCGAAATGACATCTGCGGCTAACATTTCATCAACCGTCAGCCGTACGTGTTTTTTCCGTAGGGCTCAGCCGGTAGGGATTCTGCCGTATGGGAGCGGCGTTGCCCGTATCGATGTGGTGACTCAGAGGCGCAGTGCCACCATTGTCAAATTTTCCCTTGCTAAATACATCAGAGAATTCACGCAAGAGTGCGCTCAACTCCCCCCTCTGGAACTCTGACAATTCCACATTTTCTGAACAAAGCGTATCCATCCACCTCTCATCAGAATCCTTTTGCGGCCGCGTATTTGACACGGCCCCCACATTGCCAACGATACTCCCTTCATGAAGCACTGGCGACGCATGAGCTAGCACGGTGCCCTCTTGAATGACCGACTTGTCTAACCCTGCGTTAAGGACCGGAATATAGGGTTCCTGATAGTTGGATACCAGCGTTTGGGCCCCTACTAACGTCAACCCACGAATGGCTTTATTTGAGGGACCCAAGAGGATTCCTCCCGCAGTCGCTTCCTGGTATAGCGGCTTCTGCAATCATAAAGGAACCAACATTTGCACGCCAGGGGGAATCTTTACGGTCTTACACGTAAGTGCTTGCACGGTAGCGTTGGCTGTGCACAACCGAGTGGGAGAATGCAAAAATCGATGGCCGGATGGTAACTCAAGGCACCCTTTATCAATCAAAATTTTCAGGGGCATCTTCCCCAGAAAGGCAGGCCCGAGCAAGCAAGGAATAGCAAGGGACATCGATACAAGAACCGGTCCCGTCTATTTGATATCCGCAATGCACACCTCCGCTGTTATTCTCCCAATGATGCCTACCGAGCCGCCGTTTGCGGCAAAGCATGGATTTTCGACGGGACAGAGGGTACAACATTTAGGGGGCAAGATGTTAAAAATCAACTCGGAAATGATAGTCACCGACACACCAGTATCGACAAGCATTCTTATTTCAACCCCCTCTAACAATCTGATAACAGCGAATGAACCTGCGGTCGCGGCACCTACTCTATGGGCCAACTCCGACTACTGACCCGGTCGGAGCGGCCAGGCGGCCCAATCCAAGTCCGAACCCTCTCACACCAATGCACAACGGGAATGAAAACCGACGGAACGAGATGAGTGAGGTGTAGCTGGCTCCGCCCTTGGCCACGACCACCTTCCAGAATCCTCGAGCAGGATCTTGACCCCGACACGTGACCACCCGTTGCCCCTGTGTAGACTTAACCGGTCACGTGTCCTCTGGGGTCAACCAGAGTGCCACGGCCTATAGTAACCCCATTTCCATGGCCGGCACTGTCACAGCCTATCCTGTAGGGGCCGGCACTGTACGCCGAGCATGGTGCCATCCAACGTTCTCGATCAGCGCTCACCGAGCCCCTCTAGGGCTGGTACTGCACCCACATCCAAGTGGTGTCCGCGATGTCAATACATCGCACGCCGTTCCTCTCTAGGGCCGGCACTACACAGTGACATCCCGCGATGTCACTAGACTACTATCGTCACTAGATACGACTGTAGAGTCAGATACTACTAGATATTGTTGTATATATTGGGTCTTGAAAAATTAATACAAATAAAAAAAAATGAAAATCGCTAAATGTGTAATTATCCGAAATTATGCGCATTTATGTCATTATGCAAATTATTTTATGATAAATAGGAAGGTGTGATTGTATTAGGTTATGCAAGTGTATGTAATTATGCTAATGTATGCAATTGTGATAATTAGGCTCTGCCTCGTTGTCTAGGGTTGTATTGTCACTCAGGATAATACAATGATTCTCGCTTAAACTTTTACTGATTATGTTTTAGTGTGTTTATGTCAGGTCTCAAAATTCAGATCTCTCGGCAGGATACAGTTCTTATATTTTAGATTATTATGCTTGAACTTAGGAAGGCATCACTCAGGCTCTTCTGTGTTAATCTCTTAACAAAAACATAACACTCTAATATGCAAACTCTTATGCTAGGTATGTCAACACAGTACTCCTGGAGATGTCCTCCTCATTGATCTGTGCATTTAACCCTCAATGGTTACGTTTGTTAACTGGGTAACAGAACAATTGGTTAATTCCTCAGAATAAAGCAAGCATACACGGCGATGGGAAAAAGTCCTTAAAAATGTATGTGACAATATTCATACGAAGAGTAATAAAGAAACATGTCCTGAAAGCAAGAGTAGTTATCAATTAATTCATTGGTAAGATTACGCAATTAACGAAAACGAATGACTAAAATGCTTCTAAACAATTGTATTCATGTAACTCGACGGGCAGCAATTCTTTTCACGATCGGCTGATATTTAGCGCACCACCCGATATGCATGTTGTGTGTGTGCGTCTTCTTTGCCACTTGTTGACTTGGCGGCTTACGTGGTACGGCGTTCCTTGTGCTGAAAATACCTCGGGTTCCCAGCAGGGCCGCTGGGACGGTGTGTGTGTGTATTGAACACACGATGCTCTTGCCTGTGCCAACACTCTGCAGCTCTCTCCACTGCTGGTTGAGTTGGCGCAATGCTCGCCGTCGCCGGTGCGCGATGATTCTGTCGTCAGATAGCGCTAGCAGCTCGTCCGGTGGTCGCTGTTCCTCACTCTTGTCTTGGTTCCCAGCTGGTGCTGGTCGGTGTGTGCGGGTCGAACCCACGGCGCTCTCGCCGGCGCTCTCTTCCTCACGGGCGGCTGGTCAGGCTCTTTCCCCTGCTCCGTTCTCTCTCCTTGCTCACTCCGTGCCCTCGCCCTTGGCGTGCAGCGACCAGCTTCACACGGGCACCCGCTGGTGCCTCTCCCGCCCTTCAGGGCTGCGCTGGCTCAGGCTCTTTCCACTGCTCTGTTTTTTGTCCTTTGGCGGGCAGCTGCCAGCTTCGCGCTGGCATTCAGTGTTGCCTCTCCCACCCTTCCTTCAGGGCTTCGCCTTGTCGTTGCTCAACTTTCGTGCTCTTCACCCTTCTTCCAAGAGGGCTCTTGCTGTGAGCTGCTTGTCGCTGGCTGGATCACACACTCTCAAAACTTGTAAATTGTATTAGCACGCCTCTTACACAACTCTGATAGCTTAGTACAATACAACTTATCGCAATCCTCAATTCTGAAAGCGACTCAAAACATCAAGATAAATGTAGAATAAAACTTTCAGTGATACTCTGTCGGTTCATACCGAACTCAGCTCTTAACAACACATCGTCCCTTCTCTCTGCGAGACACAACACCCCGCACAAATGTGCGGCTGGGGGGGGGGAAATAGGTAACAAACTTTTTATTTGCCATGTGGATAGCTCCCATACTATACACAATGTAAAACTTATAAGAATTTACTTTTGTATTTTGGGTGGGGGGGGGGAGAAATGACAATGAAGTGTGTGGCGAGAATCGATATCTGGTGAGCGTTTGTGGTATCGATTAAACGGGAATAGGCAGATGCTAAAGAAATCTACAACCTTTCGATACCTTTGCGCAATTTAAAGAATCGAATCTTGGCACGCCAGCGTAAGTTTTTTTTCCACCGCGTGTTGTCTTTTATTTGAATTTTTATTAATGAGGTAATGATAAAAAAAAAAATTCATTTTAATGTTATTTTTTAAGTTTTGAGAAGTTTTTCAATATATTTTCCCCCGGGCAATGCCGGGTGCTTCCCGCTAGTACTGTTTAAATATTTAACACTGAAATCATACATAGTTACTTTTTTGTCGCGCACATGGTGCCGTTTGCCGGACTGATTACAGCCATTGGAGTGGTTTTGCCGGTCTCACCAGATCGGCCCGGGACCGCAGGATAATATTGGAAGCCGGATAATCGTGCTGGGGATAATCATGCTGGGGATAATCGATGATCAGCTGTAGTTGGTATCAGGGGAGTGGGGTTTTCACTAGCACCCTGTAATGGCTTTAACTTGCGTTGCATCATAAAACAAAATACTTTGCCGTTTGTGTTTTCCAGGTGAGCACAATGAAGTGCTTGCTGGAGCTGAAGCGCACTTTGCAAATCTTCTATCGGAACTACCGCAAGGACTGGAGGGTCGTGCATGCCACTGTGGGGCAGCTTTGTGTTGCCCAATTCAGCGCAGACCAGCAGTGGTACCGTGCCCAGATCATCGGTATGTGCGGAACCGGTAGTCACTAATGCCACGGATTGGCTTGGTACGTGGGGTTAATATTAAACGTGTTAGGGCATAAGCTATACAACTTATAAGGCTGAGCTATATAGCTCTTTTTCAGAAGCAACCTGGCTATCATAAATTATATCTCATCGTGTGGAAATGTATAGCAGCCAAATACTCTTAAATGCGTGATGTTGATTCTAAATGTGGAGGGGACAACCGGAGGATGCGGAGAAAAATTCACAGAACCACGGGGAGAACATGCCAACTCCAAATATACAGCTGGCGTCAGTGTCGGGATCGAACCCACGACTTCCTGTATACAAGGCGAGGAAGTTAACATCTTGCCACCTTGTATCCTAATATCTTTCATCTGAACTTTGATTTGGCTGTGTTCCGTAAGCTACCATATAGTATTTTAAATGCTTTTGTCAATCCGTTAATGTATCAGAGCCTTGTGCGCCATGTTAGGCCAAGGGGTTTGTTCCTCCATACTTCACTATTCTAGGGAATGGTGCAGTGGGACCGGACTGGATACATCACTCGCCACTTACAGACGTGGCCAAGGCTCCGGTCGCAGGTCTGCTGGGTTTACTACCCGGAGTTCCGTGCGTTAACCTCTCCTCCCCAATATGCTTCTCATGCAAATATGCTGACAAGCGTGCGATAACTTGATGTATTAGCATGTTTTCAATAATATTTTAAAGACAATAACTCAACTGCAAAATAAAACGGGTCTCTTAAATTCTTGTAAGAAAAACTGGCTTAGCGATTCTGTCGGGAGAGCGCTGTGTTCGCACGACAATGCTAAGCACTCCAAGTGCCAATGTGAGCGGCTGTTTGGCTCATCGGTGCGCTGGGGTTGATACATTGTTTCCGTGTGCTCGTGGAAATTAAACAGCCATTCTTCCTCTCCCCACTTTGAGAATTTAAATGTCGCTACCGTCACAGGTACACTGATGGATGTTGGGCGGCGAAGTGCTATCACTCACTCGTGCCTCACAGATAGGAGGGGACCTGGGTTCTGTTCCTGACTAGGGTGCCTCTGGATGTGAAATTTGTATGTTTTCCCCCTTTTTATGGATGGGGCTTTCCTCAAATTCCCTCGTTTTTTTCCATAGCTGAAAAAAACATGCACACTGATAAGTTGGGATTATTAATACCGCAAGATCTTGGCTAGTACCGATCTGGAAAATTATCTTGAGACTCGCTCAGGAGTTCCTGGGTGAACGAGCTGTGGTAGTAATCCATATGTTATAATGGATGTGTTTTTGTGAAAGTCCATTTTGCG
This sequence comes from Lampetra planeri, assembly GCF_965212315.1. Taxonomy (NCBI): domain Eukaryota; kingdom Metazoa; phylum Chordata; class Hyperoartia; order Petromyzontiformes; family Petromyzontidae; genus Lampetra; species Lampetra planeri. The sequence goes on along the minus strand of NC_136153.1, from coordinate 147,350 downwards.
ACAGAGACTGGAGGCTGAACACAGTTTGTACTCGGCACGTCGGGGTTCCGAGTTAAGTAACTGTAGCAGATTACAGGACACGCCCTCAACTATTGCTTTAAAATAACATTAAAAAAAATCCTCTTTACATTCGAGAGAATACGGTAATTTAGAACGTGCGTAAAGCTTCTCTCTTAACTAAATGATCTAAGTACATTTTCTGGAGATGGTTTTAACACCAGGGCCTGAACTGGTCCTGAACCCACACTTTAAAAGCGAGCCCTGACCAGCATGGTAGGCTATTGGTCAAACAGTCCCAGTGATTGACAAAGAATTGGGGAGGCTTTCATCCAGCAGTGGAAATATAAAAGGGGGCTGTATATTAACTCTTACAATTTTTATTTATCTAATTATTTAACACAAAAAGTAGTCTAACATAGTAATTTTTTTCTTATTCTTTACTTAATGAGATCTCACATTGCGCGTTGTCCTGACAGAGCAATGGTTGTTAACCTTTACTGCAGCCTGCACCCCTTTGGTTCTCAATCGTAAAATAATATATAATGTTAATAAACGCATGGGGTTTGAAGAAACATAGTAGTTATACTTATGTGCCCATGCTTAATTTGTGTTTTCGATGATTTAACTTCTAAAAAAATCTGGCCATGTCTCGCATCCTCAGAAAGGGCATCTCGCACCCCCAGTTTAAAAACCACTGACGTAGATAGACATGGCTGGCTCGTGACTGCAAAGTTGGTGGTGCTGCTGTGCGTAACCCCTCCCCCCGTAGGTTTACCAGGCAAGGGAGATGTGGAGGTGAGATACGTTGACTATGGGAACACGGAGCGCACCTCGGTGTCCTGCATACGCAAACTGGACAACTCGTTTCTACAATTGCCAGAGCTGGTAATTAAAAAACTTGCATTTACCCAAGGTATAAACCTACTACACATGGCCCCATGGTACAGAGGACTGTACCAACAATCTGATGATAGCTTAATGTAATTACTGGCGAAACATCACGGTAGTCAAATTATAAATGTGGATTTACTCTCCAACACACCGGTGTGCTGAACTAGTAACTAATTGTCACGTTTTGTTTACGTCACAAACGTTACTAATAGGCTGTGTCGGGTGGTGGCGGGTTAACCTCTTATAAATGATATTGGTCGCGAAAGCCTACTCGTTAAACTGACCTCACTGTTTATTTGGAGAAATATCACATACGGCGGTATTCCGAGAGTCTGTTTAGGTTCTTAGGTTTTTTCGGTAAAGTCACGTAGGTAAAACATCAAAATGAATGAAAATAAAATAAAATAAATTAAAATAAAAAATCACGACGTTTCGGAGGCAACACAAGTCTCCGTCATCAGGTGGGACCGTCACAGCCAGATTAGCTGCATCAAGTGAGGCAATGATTCAAGATGTAATCCCTTAAAAGCGAGTTGAGGGGGGGAGGAGAGGGAGGGGGGAGCTCATCAGACTATGGTAGCCAATGAATGGAACGTATCGGGAGGGAGGGGGGGCGAGGCCAAAAGGGTGGGCGACGGCGTGCAAGCGATTGTGCGCAAGCGGCTAATTACTGCACACGCCAACACAATGGAGCGATTATGCGCAAGCGGCCAACTGTCGCACACGCCAACACAATGGGCAGAGAGGGGGAGGGAAGCTCTAATACACATGCAGCTAATCTGGCTGTGACGGTCCCACCTGATGACGGAGACTTGTGTTGCCTCCGAAACGTCGTGATTTTTTATTTTAATTTATTTTATTTTATTTTCATTCATTTTGATGTTTTACCTACGTGACTTTACCGAAAAAACCTAAGAAGATGATTCCTTGCAGTCACGAAAGCTTCAAATCTAGAATAGTCTGTTTAGGTTTTCAACAATCGATGCCCGTGAGGCAAGAATTAACATTTAAAGGGTCAGAATCTCTGCATGGCTCTCCTGCAGTGTCTAGAGCAGCATTGAGGAATGCGCTCACCCTTGTATTGTGTAACTTTCCTGAAACACACCGCACATTGTCTAGGATGACCAAGTGGCTAAAGAAATGAGGCCCCCAGTAGGACACGGCTCTTTTAAGATTGTGATCCTAAAGGTCAAGGGTGCCGCGGTGGTTAGAAGATGTTAATTACCTCGCCTGGTATGCAAGAGGTTGTGAGTTCAATCCCGACCCTGATGACGCTTGTTGTATATATTTGGAGTTTGCATGTCTCTCTCTCCGTGTTTGCGTGGATTTTTCTCTGAGTCCCTCCTGGTTTTCCCCTCCACATTTAGAATCAACGACACAGCGTTTAGAGTATTTGAGCTGCTTTCCATTTCCATGTGATAAGTCAGCCGCTTTGAGCTATCATTTGTGATAGCTAGGTCCCTTCTGAATAAGAGCTGTATAGAACAGTGAGCCTTAAATGGTAAAATTAGAAATAGTTTAAATATATATAATTTTTTCAATTAGAGGTGTTTTAAATATGTGAGAAGAGAAAGGCCTTTTTGCCAATACCCAACTACCCTGTATTGCTTCTGCCAGCTACCTCCACCCCCGTCGTTGTTGCATTGTCTGTTGTGACAATCGGCTGCGTGTGGGAATGTGTGGCGATGCCCCACGTGGCGCTGTGCTATCCAGGCGGTGCCGTGCTCTCTGGCGGACATCCATGCAGACGGAGAGTGCTGGACGGTGGCGGCCGTGGAACGCTTCCACCAGATAGTGGACAACAAACACCTGTGGTCTTTGGTTACCAGTGTGTAATCCATAGCAACGTATTGCTTGGCTCTACTTGAACATGACATGCAGTACACTCACCACTTGAACCTGACATGCAGTACACTCACCACTTGAACCTGACATGCAGTACACTCACCACTTGAACCTGACATGCACTCTAGATTTGAAGTTTTCTTGACTGCAGGGATCCATACTCTTAGGTTATTTCGGTAAAGTCACGTACAGTGAGGGAAAAAAGTATTTGATCCCCTGCTGATTTTGTACGTTTGCCCACTGACAAAAAAATGACCAGTCTATAATTTTAATGGTAGGTTTATTTGAACAGTGAGAGACAGAATAACAACAAAAAAATCCAGAAAAACGCATGTCAAAAATGTTATAAATTGATTTGCATTTTAATGAGGGAAATAAATATTTAACCCCCTCTCAATCAGAAAGATTTCTGGCTCCTATGTGTCTTTTATACAGGTAACGAGCTGAGATTAGGAGCACACTCTTAAAGGGAGTGCTAATCTCAGCTTGTTACCTGTATAAAAGCCACCTGTTCACAGAAGCAATCAATCAATCAGATTCCAAACTCTCCACCATGGCCAAGACCAAAGAGCTCTCCAAGGATGTCAGGGATAAAATTGTAGACCTACACAAGGCTGGAATGGGCTACAAGACCATCGCCAAGCAGCTTGGTGAGAAGATGACAGCAGTTGGTGCGATTATTCGCAAATGGAATAAACACAAAAGAACTGTCAATCTTCCTCCACCTGAGGCTCCATGCAAGATCTCACCTCGTGGCATTGCAATGATAATGAAAACGGTGAGGAATCAGCCCAGAACTACACGGGAGGATCTTGTCAATGATCTCAAGGCAGCTGGGACCATAGTCACCAAGAAAACAGTTGGTAACACACTACGCCGTGAAGGACTGAAATCCTGCAGCGCCCGCAAGGTCCCCCTGCTCAAGAAAGCACATATACATGCCCGTCTGAAGTTTGCCAATGAACATCTGAATGATTCAGAGGACAACTGGGTGAAAGTGTTGTGGTCAGATGAGACCAAAATGGAGCTCTTTGGCATCAACTCAACTCGCCGTGTTTGGAGGAGGAGGAATGCTACCTATGACCCCAAGAACATCATCCCCACCATCAAACATGGAGGTGGAAACATGCTTCGGGGGTGTTTTTCTACTAAGGGGACAGGACAACTTCACCGCATCAAAGGGACGATGGACGGGGCCATGTACCGTCAAATCTTGGGTGAGAACCTCCTTCCCTTCAGCCAGAGCATTGAAAATGGGTCGTGGATGGGTATTCCAGCATGAAAATAACCCAAAACACACGGCCAAGGCAACAAAGGAGTGGCTCAAAAAGAAGCACATTAAGGTCCTGGAGTGGCCTAGCCAGTCTCCAGTCCTTATTCCCATAGAAAATCTGTGGAGGGAGCTGAAGGTTCGAGTTGCCAAACGTCAGCCTCGAAACCTTAATGACTTGGAGAAGATCTGCAAAGAGGAGTGGGACAAAATCCCTCCTGAGATGTGTGCAAACCTGGTGGCCAACTACAAGAAACGTCTGACCTCTGTGATTTCCAACAAGGGTTTTGCCACCAAGTACTAAGTCATGTTTTGCAGAGGGGTCAAATACTTATTTCCCTCACTCAAATGCAAATCAATTTATAACATTTTTGACATGCGTTTTTCTAGATTTTTTTGTTGTGCTGTATCTCACTGTTGAAATAAAGCTACCATTAAAATTATAGACTGATCATTTCTTTGTCAGTGGGCAAACGTACAAAATCAGCAGGGGATCAAATTATTTTTTCCCTCACTGTAGGTATAAATGAAATCACGACGTTTCGGGCGCAACACAAGCGTCCGTCATCAGGTGGGACAACCACAACAAGAAACAATTGCTGAAGTGGGCAAAAGGGCTGCTGCAACAAGAGGCCATATAGGCAAGAGAAGGGGGGGAGGAGCCAGGGAGGAGAGACAGGGAGGGTGGGGGTGTGGGGTAGGGGGAGTGGAGGACACAAGCAAAAAATGCCGGGAAGGGTGGCGGGGCTGGGAGTGGGAGGGTTAGGAAACTGCAGATGCGGATATATACATCTCCAGTTTCCTAACCCTCCCACTCCAAGCCCCGCCCACTTCCCCTCCCCACCCCGGCATTTGTTGCCGTGCTTGTGTCCGCCACTCCCCCTACCCCACACCTAGGCCTCGGCAAGGTAAGGTAAAAGGTAAAAACAACGAGCCTACCTTTACCCTACCTTTTACCTTACTACAATACAATCTCTCTACCATTACCTTTTACCCTTTATCTAGGTAAGGTAAAAAGCAACGAGCCTCCCTTTACCCCACCTTTTACCCTTACCCCATACAAATGACAGGGTAATTACTGGGGTACTACACATGAAAAAAGTTTATAACGGTACATGCTAGGTAGAGCGCTTTATACATATAGAATACTCTCGATTCCAATTTTACACGCTTTCTTTGAACTCTGTTGTTGTCGTTGTTGTATGCTTAATCTTGTAACTCAATTTTAACCCACTTCCCAATGTGGTATCGACTGCAAACTTGGTATACTTATGTCATACTGGTGACAACACTATATTCTATCATGAAAAATATGTTTTTAAACATTCTTTTTTATATGTTATTTTTCGGCTTGGGTCTAATTGTCCACGGTCAACTGACGTTGGCTGTAATTGGCCACGGTCCCTTACGTTATGGCAAGCTTTGGGGCCACTTCCTGGAGTCGTGCAGTTCTGCCATTACTCGTACATTTCAATAAAGCGTGTTTTTAAAAAGTTTTTTAAAAAATATTACTTATTAAATGGAGGCTACGGACTGCGCCACGGAGCTTTTAGTGGTTAACAAGGTACCGTATTTACCGGGTAATACTTCGCGCTACCTTTAACCGACCGGGTAATTCTTCCGAGCTACCTTTACCCTACCCTTTACCTTACCCCTTGGCATGTCGACACCTTTACCCTTTACCTTTACCCTTTTACCCAGTAAAACTAGTAAATTACCTTACCTTGTCGAGGCCTACCCACACCCCCACCCTCCCTGTCTCTCCTCCCTGGATCCTAACTCTCTCACTCCCAGCCCCGCCCACTTCCCCTCCCCACCCCGGCATAAAATGCCGTGCTTGTTGTAGTTTCACTTTCATTTATTTGGTATAGCCCTATGAGCCATTCGGCTCTTGAATCGGGTGCAACCGCAACAAACAAATAAGTATAACCCGTAAAAACAAAGTTTTTCACTATAAATCCTTTATACGCGTGGCAGCGAACTTAATATAAAGGATTTAAAAATATATTCGCCTGTGGAGGACGCGGGGATCGATCCCGCAACCTTTGGCATGGGAAGCGAGGGCGCTACCAACTGCGCTACTCCGCCACGGCCTGTGGAGGGGTTACGCTCTGGGCTCTTATACTGTGACGTTCAGCCAAAGCCATGAATGAGTTCTATTTGAATATATGTAAAATAAATTTTTTTTGCCTAAAAAGTGTAAAATTTTTGAAATATTTTTTTCACGAACATTAATTGTCTCGCACAACGAGTCTGTGTGGAAAATGTCAGCTCGATTGGATTACGGGAAGTGGGTTAAAAAACGACCGAAAGATTTGCACGGTCGTAAGCAAGCAAGCAAGCACGCAAGCAAGCAAGCGAACTTAATATAAAGGATTTAAAAACAAAAACATGAACAAGAAAATATCTTAAAAGTGTCTTGCTTGTAGCCTCCACTCCCCCTACCTCACATCCCCACCCTCCCTGTCTCTCCTCCCTGGCTCCTCCCCTCCTTCTCTTGCCTATATGGCCTCTTGTTGCAGCAGCCCTTTTGCCCACTTAAGCAATTGTTTCTTGCTGTCGTCCCACCTGATGACGGACGCTTGTGTTGCACCCGAAACGTCCTGATTTATTTTATACCTACGTGACTTTACCGAAAGAACCTAAGAGTATGTGACAGCAGTGCGCTCACCACTTGAACGTGACACGCAGTGTGCTTATCACTTGAAAGTGACAGCAGTACACTCACCATGTGTAATTATACGTATAATGATGATTTAGAATTATAATCATACATTATCTTAATTATCTTAAGAAGTTACCTGTCCTGCAGTTTTTGTCCTGCCTGCTTTTTTCCAATAATTGTGACTGCTGAAACCAATCTAATGTCTTGCCTCATGCCTGTCAATTTAGCCTGCATCGTCTCCTGCTTTTGCTTGTTATATGTCCCAATCATTGAGTTTTTTCTGGCTTCCCTTTCAGACCGAGAAACTGTAGCTGTCATCTCAACCCCAGTTAATATTTAACCTTGACCTTGGAATATTCATTACATTCCTTAGTTGGGTCCAGGATATTTCTCTTGTTCACACCTGTTCCGTCTTTGCTATGAGGTAACAGTCCTTCTGTGTGACCAGATGTTTTTAAACTCCTGTCTTCTTCCCCGTTGTGTGATGTGTGTGTGGTTGTTGTGTCGTCGTCCAGATAACAGAAGTGGCAATCACGTGTCCATGCACCTCTTTGTTGAACCGGCCCAGTTGTTGAGCAAGATACTGGTGGATGAGGGCTTCGCTCAACATCTTGGACTCTGGTATGGACTTTGGGTGCAAATGCCATCGCCCAACGCGGACGCGAAGCCTCTCAGCAGTACCTCAGCCCCCACCAGCCGACAGTGCTGGCTTTTCTTCTCATCGCCACTTGGCAAGATCAGTGTTACGCAATTTATCATAAAATTACGGCTCTGAGGAAAACGGTAGAAACGTCACACACCGGGAAAAACTCCCAAGCCGCACTTGAGCAAGCTGGGAGGTTTCTCGAAATGTATTCATAAATAAGTATCTTTAGCACAAATCTCTGACCTGAACATTGTTTGCATACTAATCTCATCTTTAAGGAATTTATATAGTGCCTTAACTAAGGCACTTTACAATTAAGTAACAATGGGACAACAACGTATTAATGTAATGGTGGAGATGAGGTGAATTAAATAGATGAGAGGAAGCAATGGGGAGCTAATCTGTGATGATGCGGGAATTTGGTGAAAGCAAAATTGGTGGCAGTCAATGATGATGCATGGATTGAATTAATGGGACAATGAGTGAAAGCCATATGAGAATATGAAGAGGGAAAAGTAATGGTGGTGGTTAAGAGGGGGAGATAAAGGGGTCGAGGGGTGTGCTATTGAACAATAAGTGTGAGTTTTGAGTGTGGAGCAGAGGAAAGTATGCACTTGCAATTTTGAAACTTTACTTATCTGTTGGGTGGAATTCTGTGAACCTGTTTTCTTGGATGCCACATCCTCTGCTAAGGTGCTTTTTCTCATTTTTTACATTTTGCTGTTCTGGCAGAATTCCATTCATTTGAATGGCGATACAGGACTTGCCATTGAAATGAATGTGGATGCTATGGATGGGTTCCTGGATTGTCTGGACATAATCCCCATTCATGTCAAGGCTAAATTAGCACCAAATTGACTTAAAGCTTTCGTGACTGCAGGAATTAATATTATTTGGGTCTTTCGGTAAAGCCACGTAGATGAAAAAAATAATCTAAATAATAACAATATCACGATCTTTCAATAGCAACACAAGTAATCGTCTTCAGGCGACATCTGTGATTTATAATTGAACAATTAGGACTTTGCCTGTCTTACACCTTACGTATTTTTTGTATTTTGAGCTTTGAGTTGCTCTGGAGCTCTCGTGCACTCAAGTGTGTCTGTTTGTGTGCCTTAAACAACACCAACAACGGCAACAAACAGTGATGCACCGAGACTCAAGATGTTGGAAATTTCGAGGAAACAAATCTATACAGTCGTGTTCTATAATGTGATGGTAGTTACGTTCCTGAAGAACACCGGGTTATGGAAAAATCACGTTATAATAACAACCGTTGATTCTATGGGAATTAAGGGATTGTATTTATAATCGACAAAGTTGCGTGCAAAGCGAGACATATTTGGGAAAGAAACAGTCCACGATCACACGTGAGATGCATGCAGGCTGAATAAAGACTGAGGCGTGTGGGTAGCATCAGAAAGCATCCAGCAGCATCCCAATGCCTTGTGTGATGATGTAGTTCACTCGATCGCTTTACATGCAATTCGCATCCGCGTTATAAAATATGAATGTGGAATGAAAAACCGGAGGACCCGGAGGGAACATGCATCGCGTTGTATCCAATCCGCATTATGAAAGAAACACGCGGCGTTACAGGAGTACACGGACTGTTACCAGTGTATTTTATTCGCGACTTGTAGAGCGTGGGGTGTTTATTCCTTTGGGTTACCGCAGCTCGGTGTCCATGGAGGAGTTGAAGTTGGCGAAAGAAAGAGCGGCGGTGCAGGCGGACGTGCCGGAGGGGCCATGTAGCGTAGAGGCTGCGGCCGTGTGTTGGTCGGACCGAGCTCGCCGCGGCAGGACGACACCGACGACGCCAACTCACGCCTTCGTCTCCTTCATCAGGTCCCCCGCCTCCTTCTATCTGCAGCCCGATGAAGCGCTCAGAAATTTCCTACCCACGTGAGCATCACCGTTCGGCTCGTCTCCGTGTGTGCGTGCGCGATATTGCGTGGTGACGTGTTTATTGCGTTTCTCTTTTTCCTATACGAACTGCTATAAACCTACACACCCACTCACTAACTCACTCACCCACCCAACAACCCACCCACTCTCACTGCGACCCACTCAATCTCTAACTGAACAACTCATCCAACCAACAACTCATTCACCCAGCCCCTCACCTACTAACCCAACCACCCACCACCCACTCACCCACCTACCTATGCACTCAACCACCCACTCACCCAACTGTAAACTAAAATTTAACTATTTTCATTTTAAATGTTGACTTAAAGCTTTCGCGACTGCAGGAATTCATATTCTTTGGGTCTTTCAGTAAAGTCACATAGAAAAACATAAAATACAAAAACTACGACTTTTCGATCGCACAACACAAGCAATCGTCATCAAGGGGAAAAAAGGGGGAAAGCTGCTAAGGCAGGCTGTATTAAAGGTTTGAAATGTGTGTAGCCCAAGGTTCATAAACGAAGTGGGTGGGGCTAGTGATGTTAAGTGAGAAATTTGCATGTTAATGTAAGATCGGAGGGCAACTTCCACGCCGAGGATGCGGAGGTGGCTATTGTAATGTGAGATATTAGCATGTTAATGTAGGTGTCATCAGGAGGAAAAAAGAGGGGGAATGCTGAGGCAGGCTGTTTTAAAGATTTAAAATGGGTGTAGCCCAAGGGTCATAAATGAAGTGGGCGGGGTTAGTGATGTTAAAGTGAGAAATTTGCATGTTTATGTAAGATCGCAGAGCCGTCACCACGTCCAGGACGCGAGTGGTGGCTGTGTTAGTGTGAGACATTTAACCTGTTAATGTCAAATCAGAGAGTCGAAAATAACAACTAGCATCAGAAGGTAGGATGGTTACATCACAACCAGTTATGACTTAAACTGGTTAATAACGTCCTTCCAATGATTGCTCAGTTTGTACCCATCTTCTCAGTTGAAATTGTGTCTGTGTCTATATATCTGGATGGCTTCATGAACGAATCTTTGTTGATAGCCAGTGGGTTTGCAAAGTACCTTCGTCTTGGAGAAATCTATTTTGTGTGAGCCCACCGCATTAAAACAATGATCAGCCACAGCCGAGGTATTGATCCCACTGTGTTTCAGATCTGCCTTTGTTTTCACGAACAGTGTCCGAGACATGTCGCTTTGTTACCCCAATGTAACAGCTGTCGCAGACACAGCTTAGTTTGTAGACACCGGGGTATTGCATGTCAGGGATTACATCCTTCACAGATGTAATCAAATCACGAATTGTATGTACTGTGTTGAATCGTACCTGGATCTTGTGTTTGCTCATGATTTTGGAAATATTTTGGTGACCCCTGCTATGTATGGCAAGGTGATGGTTTTGATTGGGTCCTCATATGGCTCTTTCTCAGCGGTTGGGGTAATAGCTTTACGGATTGTGTAGTCTGAATATGCATTCATCTTGAGAGCTTGGTGTTCGTGTTCCAGTTCACTGGCTCGGTGATGATGGTCGGAAATACATCGAGCTCGTTGGTGTAAAGTTTTGATGACGAAATTCTTCTGCGATGGATGTTGGTGGGAGTCAGGTTTTAGGTAGGCATCCGTGTATGGGTGGCTTTCCTGTAGAGAGTGTCCCATTGAGCCATCTGGTCTCTTTTCGATTAAAACATCCAAGAATGGTAACTTCGATTTAAAGCTTTCGTGACTGCAGGGATTCATCTTCTTGGTTCTTTCGGTAAAGTCACGTAGAAGGGAAATAAAATAATAATAAAAATAAAACATGACAAAATAATTCTCACGACGTTTCGGCCACAACGCAAGCAGCCGTCCTCAGGTGAAGAACAGGTCTGTCGGAAAAACAGCGTCTGAATGGGTAATGGTAACTTGCCATCCTTTTCCACCTCCATGGTTAATTTGATAGCTGGGAGTATGGAATTGATGTGGTTGAAGAATTGGTCCAGAGCTGGTAGACCATGTGGCCAGATGACGAATATGTGTCATCTACGTACCTCTTCCACAAGGATGGATGTAGAGTGGATGCCTGGATGGCATCTGTCTCAAATTTTTCCATGAAAACATTGGCTACAACTGGAGATAAGGGAGAATCCATTGGGATACCTTCAACTTGTTTGTAGAATGTTCCATTCCAGGTGAAGTAAGTGTTGGTGAGGCAAATCTTCAATGATTGCCAGTTTGTAGGTGGGTGAGTCAATGGGGGAGACGAAAGGACTGAGAGGTGTTCCTTTATGGATTTTTGGTAAGCCATACAATCTGGGTGGTCTAGCAAGTTCCTGTGCCCAACACCATTGCAATCATTGAAGATTTGGTCCAAAATTTGTGACCTGATCCCATTTGTGAAGGACAAAATTCCTGACATGCAATATCCCGGCATCTACAAACTAAGCTGTATCTGCGGCAGCAGTTACATTGGGGAAACTAAGCGACATGTCTCGGACCGTGTTCGTGAACATAAGGCAGATCTGAAACACGGTAGGACCAATACCTCGGCCGTGGCTGATCATTGTTTTAATGCCGTGGGCTCACACGAAAATAGATTTCCCCAAGACGAAGGTACTTTGCAAACCCACTGGCTATTAAAGATTCATTCATGAAGCCATCCAGATATATAGACACAGACACAATTTCAACCGGGAAGATGGGTACAAACTGAGCAATCATTGGAAAGACGTTATTAACCAGTTTAAGTCATAACTGGCTGTGATGTTTCCATCCTACCTTCCGATGTTCGTTGTTATTTTTGACTCTGATTTTACATTAACAGGTTAAATGTGTCACACGCAGCCACCGTCGCTCACGTCCTCCACCTGGCGGCGGCTCTGCGATCTTACATTAACATGCTAATCTCTCACATTACAATTGCCACTTCTGCGCCCTCGGCGTGGAAGTCGCCCTCCGATCTTACATTAACATGCAAATTTCTCACTTTAACATCACTAGCCCCGCCCACTTCGTTTCTGACCCTTGGGCTACACCCATTTCAAATCTTTAAAACAGCCTGCCTCGGCAGCTTTCCCCCACTTTTTTCCTCCTGATGACGATTGCTTGTGTTGCGATCAAAATGTGATACTTTTTTGTAAAAAAAAATTGTTCTACGTGACGTTACCGAAAACCCCCAACAATATATTTTAATTTTACCATGTAAGTGCCCACTGTGCAATATAGCTCTTTTTAATAAGCAACCTGGCTATAAACTATTGTTCAACGAACGGCATTATCAGGTGTAAATTTATTGTAGCCAAATACTCTTAAGGCATCTTGATTCTAAATGTGGAGAAAAAGACCGGAGGACCCGAAGAAAATTCCATGCGACCGTGGGGGGAGAAAGACATGCAAACTCCAAATATACAGCAGGTGTCAGGGTTGGGATCGAACCTACGACCTCCTGTATACAAGGCGAGGTAGTTAACATCTTGCCACCGTGGCACTATACTGCCGGCCACCGTCCAACATTCACAAGATTCAGCAATTCCCTTGGTGGCCCCGCAGAACACGCTGTAGATAAGCTTTAGAGGGCGGGCACACAGTACCCACAGTGCCCACGGTGTTCACCCCCTGCCCACAAGTTTCACCCTTCCCTACCCACAAGCCTCATCCATCACCACCCCCTACTCACAATCCTCGTCTTTCCATACCTCTTATCCACAAGCCTCACGCCTCTCCACCCCCTACCCACAAGCATAGGGGCATCACACGCGCGGGCGCCATGCAGGCAGGCCCAATACATAGCAGCAGTGCTCAGGATTGTTTCATCAGATCTCCAGTAAGTCTGCGCTCCGGCTAAAATTGTAGATCGCGGCACAGACAGCCGAGTTAAACAGAAGCGCCTGCGATTGCTCTACATTGAGTGTTAACAGCCCATCGCCATTCTGAGCACACGTGGGGAAGCGTGCTCGGCAATGGTGGAGCCAGGATTTTCAGGTAGGGGGGGCCCTCCAGCAATGAAAAATTATATGAGTTGTTAGTAAGTAAGGACTTGTCCCTTGCTTTTTATTTGACGTGTGTGCGGCGATGGCGCAGCCATCGATCAAGGGTCGAATTCGAACCGTGTGTGATCGGCATCGCGCTCGCTGAAGCTATGCCTTTAGGGAAGTCGTGTACTGTATACGCAACTGCGCACAATTCTGTGAGTCACTTATAACTGCTTTGCCGTTACTTATTCCCAATTATGGACTCAGACTATTGTCCTATCATCTCAAAGAGTCCCTGGCATGTAATAATATGCTTCACAGTAGCAGTGGGGGTCGCAAAATGCCGATTTATTACGAATAAACCCCAATGATCCGATCGTTGACAGCCCTGACCACGAGGGACGTGGCTCGTTCGGATTGCGCGGCAACTCGCGGAAGCAAGCTTTCACTCGAGCGGCGTTGCGACTCGTCAGGGCCGCTCCGTGTCAATGACCCGCGGTGGTCTCGACTATTGCCCAGAACTCTGTGCCTCGATTGGCCATGCAGAGCCAACGCCCTCCAAAACGTTGACCTGCAGCATGTTGCGTGGCCGAAAGAGAATTGCTGAATGTTACGAGTAATGTTGGACCGGTGGCCCGCGGTATGGACTAGAGAAACAACTTTTCCATTCATGAACATCTTAACTCCTGTTTTATTGCCAGAAAGGGTAAAACCTATTCTTATCCTTTATACTTCGATGCAGGCAAAAAGGTCCCATGATACATTTTTTACAGAAATGACCAAACTCCTCCCCAAGTCTTCGTAATGCTGTGTGTCATTGCTTTGTGCAGCAGTGCCACCACATGGAGTGCGGTGGCTTTTTATCATGCGCGGACATCGTGTTGCGCCCTGTGTGTGCGGGGTGTGCAGTCTGAAGGAAATGCTGGAGGAGCGTTTTGGTGGGAAGCCGCGGCCACTCTGCCCTGAGCAAGCGGCGGTCCCGACGCAAGGGGCAGTGCCAGCGCAGGCTTCTGGCGCTGATCTTGCCGAGGGCTCGCTGTGCGCTCTGTACAGCGCAAACCATTGCACCTGGGCCAGGGCCCAGATCCAAAGCCTCCGTCCTGAGGGTCAGATTCAGGTCTGTTCCCTTAGTCGAGTTGACGTTTAAGTTCGCGCTGGGCAATGAGTTGATTGAAACCTAGATGTAGCAGACATGTCACTTTTGTCACCAGGCCTTTTAGCTGCTTTGCAACCAAGGTTTTTTCTGTTCCCGCATCTCCGATTTAGCACGTTTGGCTACGTACGGTGTGAAAGAAGTTCAACATACATATTAGTACGTTTTTTACCCCAGGCAGGCCTCAGTTGAGTCGACTCAGTTTAACACGTAGGCTCTCACGACCATTATCTATAATGTTTGTCACGTAAACAAAACGTGCTAATTCGTTACTAGTTCAACACACTGGTGTCTTGGAGCGTAAACCCCAAACATTTACAATTCCAGTAAGATGTTTTGCCAGTAATTACAACTTGCATCATCAGGCGACAGCCAGAGTTGTGTTTCGCTCTTCGAGAGATACATGTGATGTCGTCGCTTGCGAGGCAATCGGGTACGAAGGCCAGAGGGGGGGGAGGTTAATAAATGCATATAAATTACATATCCAATACCAGTTGGGTTATTCAAAGGGTAAACAACATACATTATACTCAATTTGCATTTTACTGCAAATTCCATAATTTGCAGTAAAATGCTTCCAGCGTTCAGATAGTTGCCCAGTACCGGTTACGTTGCTATGGAGTGTTGTAGGCTGAAGCATTCACGCATCACCTCTGTGTGACCGACTGTCCGTCGGCCCTTCTCGCTATGGTGGGGATCGCAGCAACTTGAAAAGGCGATCAAATGTACATGAGGGATTCTAGATTTGAAGTTTTCGTGACATGAGGGGTTGGTATGATGTCCTATTGCTATTTGGCACTTACCCTGGAAAAAACAGGCGTGTGTTTATCGAAGGATTATTCAATATTCAGCCAAAAAGAGATTGTTTATTTCAGTAGACTCTTGATTTTCCACGCTAATGACAGG
The DNA here is from genome assembly GCF_965212315.1 of Lampetra planeri. Taxonomy (NCBI): domain Eukaryota; kingdom Metazoa; phylum Chordata; class Hyperoartia; order Petromyzontiformes; family Petromyzontidae; genus Lampetra; species Lampetra planeri. The sequence continues at coordinate 132,119 of NC_136153.1, read as the reverse complement.
GAGGATGGCCGGAGATAATTCAAAATCGTGGATAATCCAAAAATATCTACATTCTGTGGATTTCTGTCAAAAACCACTAATGTCTAGGGGTATAAGTTATCTTCTTGGTTCTTTTGGTAAAGTCACGTAGAAGGGAGATAATAAAATAATGAAAATAAAATAATAAAATACAATTCTCACGACGTTTCGGCCATAACGCAAGTAGCCGTCCTCAGGTGAAGAACAGGTCTGTCGGAAAGACAGCGTATGAATGAACACCACCAAGCTTGGCAGTGTATATTTAAGCTGGGTTAGGGGAGGAAGGGGCGCCTTGACAAAGGAATTTGCATATCAACAGAGGAATTTTGCATATTTATGGGAAATGCAGATATGGGATTAGTCACTACTTGTGGAATGCGTAGGAGAGGGGGGGGGGGTTTCAAAGTCATATTATGCCCGTGCATTATGTAGGATTAGCAGCAACAAAGGGAGGAGGTAGGGTTAGCAGTAATAAAGGGAAGGAATTTTAATAGTAAGGAGTTGCAGCAGCCAAACCACCACATAAAAAACTAAAATATAATCTACATCAAAATCATCAATATACTTAATATACTCTCCAATAAGCTGAGCTACTAACAGTAAGTCATACATTACAATTCTATCTCGTAAAAAATATTAACGAATCTCTAATGGTTCGTTCATGAGGCGATCCACATATACAAACACAGAGACAATTTCAACCGAGAAGATGGATTCTGGCTCAGCAATCATTGGAAGGACGTAATAAACCATTTTGAATCTTAACTGATTGTGTTCACGTTTACGGTGACTTTCAGACCGCAGTCCACTCACTGGCATTGACTATATATCTTTTGTATTCTCCGCAGGGAATGGACTCCAAGTCTCCTTTCACCACTCTCCCATTGACATATTTTGTTGCTTCCTTTTAGTACCTTTCACGTGACGGTCAATGGTATAGTGTTTTGCAAATTGTATAATAATAAATAGTATAAAAGTGTAATGTTTAATATAATGTATAAGGTAATATATGGTATCGTAATTGTATAGTGAATATACAGCAGTGTGGTATACAGTAGGGTGGGTAGAATAATACATAGTGTAATATTAAAATGTATAGTCTAAGGCAGGGGTCCTCAAACTACGGCCCGCGGGCCACATGCGGCCCGCCGAAGACATTTATCCGGCCCATGGTCACTAATTGGGCTGCTCTTGTGAGCACTAATTGGGCTGCGCTGGTGAGCACTAATTGGGCTGCGCTGGTGAGCACTCATTGGGCTGTGGTGGTGGGCACTGATTGGGCTGCGGTGGCGAGCACTGATTTGGCTGCGCTGGTGAGCACTGATTGAGCTGCGGCGGTGGGCACTGATTGAGCTGCGGCGGTGGGCACTCAATGGGCTGCACTGGTGAATGGTTCAATGGGCCAATTGACTGGACTTGCCCCCCAGGCCTAAGGCTCCCAGCCCTCCCCTGGCTGCGCTTGACTGGCTCTCCCTCCCTCAGCTCCCTCACTTACCCCTCGGCTCCACTCCCAGTGATATTCCTGTGTGCTGGGGATGTAGATCCCCAGCACACGCACCGCTGAGTAAATGATAGAGGGGTAATAACAGAGTGATCTCTGATCTCTGGAGGGGCTGCCTGCTGTTTTCCCGTGCTGGTCAGTGACAGACAGCCAAGGAGTAGGAAACCCAATTTAAATGACAGTAAGTGCATTTATATTCTGATTGCTATTCAGTTGTATGAGGCTATATGTTGTATGTTGTGTAAGCCCCGGTTCATACTGTTGCGATCTCTGAGCAGTGCGAGTTCAGCCATATGCTTGTATGGCTGAACTTGCATTAGATTCGGAGGAAAAAAGGCACATGTGCCTTCTTTTTTCCTGCAGTGGAATCGGATCGCATGGGTCTTCTCCCCCATGCGATCAGATTCCTATGCGAGTTCGCAGATCGCACTGCGATCTGTGAACAAAACTGCAGGTGTAATTAACTTTTTAATGGCACCCGCACCAGTGTGAGCCTGGGGTAAAAGCGGAGTTCCCCCAATCAGACTGCATTGATGGGCAGTGCAGTCTGTATGTCTCTGTGTGGGCAAAGCTATTGCTGGTATATTGTTTTTGTAGCACTGTATATATATTGGTATTTTACTAATAGCAATTTTGACTCCCTAGGAAACAATGATGTCAAGAAAGAGAAAAATTGACTCGGAGTGTAGGATATTCAAAGAACAGTGGACTTATGATTACTTTTTCATGCAGTACAAGGAAAGAGCTGTGTGTCTGATATGCCAGAATATAGTGTCTGTGTTCAAAGAATACAATTTACGTCGACACTATGAAACTCAACATAAAGATAAATATGATTGCTTGGTCGGAGAAGTGAGAAAAGATAAAATATTAAAACTGAAAAATACATTAACAACTCAGCAAAATACTTTTGTGAAGCAGAAGCAGCTAAATATTTCATCACTGCGAGCAAGTTTTCAAGTTGCCAAGCTAATAGCGTGCACTGGCAGACCATTCGTGGAGGAAGAATTTGTTAAAGAATGCCTTTCTGTTGCCAAAGAGATGTGTCCAGAGAAGGCCGATTTATTTAGTACAGTGAGTCTTTCAGGACCTACAATTACACGGAGGATTGAAGAAATGGGAGACAATTTGCATCAGCATTTGCAAAACTCCACAAAAAAACTTTCCTATTTTTCCTTGGCACTCGACGAAAGCAATGATGTTCGTGATTCTGCACAACTTCTAATTTTTATTCGTGGGACGAATGACTATTTCGAAGTCACAGAAGAGCTTGCTGCACTGCAAAGCATCAAAGGAACAACTACAGGAGAGGATATCTATAAAAAGGTTTGCCAAACTGTGAATGTCTTCTTGGTTCTTTCGGTAAAGTCACGTAGAAGGGAAGTAATAAAATAATAAAAATAAAACATAATAAAATAATTCTCACGACGTTTCGGCTACAGCGCAAGCAGCCGTCTTCACCTGAAGACGGCTGCTGCACCTGAAGACGGCTGCTTGCGTTGTAGGCGAAACGTCGTGAGAATTATTTTATTTTATTATGTTTTATTTTTATTATTTTATTACTTCCCTTCTACGTGACTTTACCGAAAGAACCAGGAAGATGAATCCCTGCAGTCACGAAAGCTTTAAATCGAAATTTAAACTGTGAATGGTTTGGAGCTGAACTGGGCTAAACTAGCCAGTGTGACAACTGATGGTGCTCCTAGCATGGTGGGGTCTAAGAAATGAGTAATTTCTCGCATTAACCAAGAGATGGACAAACATAACCATTCTCATCCAATAGCCATACACTGCCTCATCCACCAACAAGCGCTGTGTAGTAAATCACTGAAGTGGGACTCTGTTATGAAAATTGTGGTATCTTGTGTTAACTTCATTAGAGCTCATGCACTAAACCACAGACAATTTCAGGAATTTCTGTCTGAGCTAAATGTTGACTATGAAGATGTTCTGTACCACACAGAAGTCCGTTGGCTGAGTCGAGGGAGAGTTTTGACACGTTTCTATGACTTCCACAGATTACAGCTTTTCTGCTTTCAAAAAACAAAGAAGTACCAAAGCTCAATGATGCAGAATGGAAATGGCACCTTGCCTTTCTGACAGATGTAACAGAGCTACTCAACAGTTTCAATGTGCAACTTCAAGGAAAGGGGAAGCTCATCTGTGATATGCAATCACATGTCAAAGCATTTGAAGTAAAATTAGGCCTCCTCATCAAACAAGTGAAGGAGGAAAACTTCTGCCATCTCCCCACAACTCAAAATCTGTTAGCGGAAAAACCATTGGTTACATTCCCAAACAAAACATGTGTGGATTCACTGGAAAAATTACCAAAGGAGTTCCAATTTAGATTTAAAGAGCTTCATCTCCATGAACAGGACATACAGCTTTTCCGTAACCCATTTTCTATTGACATTGAAAATGTGGATAAAATTTACCAAATGGAACTGGCTGAACTGCAGAATTGTGACTCTGAAAGACGCATTCAAGTAAAGCAGCCTTCATAATTTCTATGCATCTCCTCCCCTCTGAGACATATCCTCATTTCAGGAACCATGCACTTAAAATGGCAACCATCTTTGGCAGCACTTATGTCTGTGAACAGACTTTTTCCAGAATGAAACATTTGAAATCTCCAACCAGATCTAGACTAACGGATGCATACTTGCATCACTTGTTACGACTAGCAGTGACAAATATGGAACCGGACATTGACCATCTCATTAGCCAAAAGCAGGCCCATAGTTCCCATTGAAATACTGGCAAGTTTGTTGATTTAACTTTACTTGTTCTTCATTTTAAATATTGTATTTGTTCCCGTTTTGTTTCTTCACTTCAAAATAAGATATATGCAGTGTGCATAGGAATTTGTTCATAGATTTTTTTAACTATAGTCCGGCCCTCCAACGGTCTGAGGGACAGTGAACTGGCCCCCTGTTTAAAAAGTTTGAGGACCCCTGGTGGTGTATAGTAATGCAGTATATCATTTAATGTTGGGTTTGTCTATAGCAGTATATAGTACGGGGTAGATCCGTGTGATGTAAGGAAAAAGTTTAGCTGGAGGCAAATTTTTTTTTGCGACATAGAATTGTAATGTATGACTTACTGTTAGTAGCTCAGCTTATTGGAGAGTATATTTAGTATATTGATGATTTTGATGTAGATTATATTTTAGTTTTTTTATGTGGTGGTTTGGCTGCTGCAGCTCCTTACTATTAAAATTCCTTCCCTTTATTACTGCTAACCCTACCTCCTCTCTTTGTTGCTGCTAATCCTACATAATTCACGGGCATAATATGACTTTGAGACCCCCCCCCTCCTACGCATTCCACAAGTAGTGACTAATCCCATATCTACATTTTCCATAAATATGCAAAATTCCTCTGTTGATATGCAAATTCATTTGTCAAGGTGCCCTTCCTCCCCTAACCCAGCTTAAATATACGCTGCCAAGCTTGGTGGTGTTCATTCAGACGCTGTCTTTCCGACAGACCTGTTCTTCACCTGAGGACGGCTGCGTGCGATGTGGCCGAAACGTCGTGAGAATTGTATTTTATGTTTTATTATTTTATTATCTCCCTTTTACGTGACTTTACCGAAAGAACCAAGAAGATGAATCCCTGCAGTCACGAAAGCTTTAAATCGATGTATAAGTTATGTTTAAGTAAAATAATGGAGTTAATGAATATAACTAAATTTGTAAAACTCATTCTTGGTTCTTTTGATAAAGTCACATAAATAGAAAACAAACCAAAAAAATGAAATTGAAATCTAATTTAAATAACAAATTAATAATTAAAAAAACATACATTTTAAATAATAAAAGCAAAACGCCACGATAAAAATAGTGAAATAAAATTTTAAATCCGAAATAAAAAGAAATTAAAAATAATAAAAGCAAAAAACCCACGGCGTTTCGATCGCAACACAAGCGGTCTTCAGCAGGCAGAGAGAAAAGAGGGGGCAAGCCTCCAAATGTAGTTGCTTATAAGGGTTCCAAAGTGAGTGGGCGGGGGAAAGAGTTGCGTAAGCAACACGAGCTGTGGAAGCAGCGCGCTAATGCAGGAGCAAAACAAAGGGGGAGTTGGGCGGAGGTGAGCTTGTGCAGAGCAAATAGCATGGGTGGGGCAGCCAGCGTTAATGTAGGAGCAGACAATGGGGGGGGGGGAGAAGAGGACAGAGACAGGGGAAAAGAGAGGAGGGGGTAGAGATGGGGTGGGGGGGGCATTGCACCTCACTGCACCCATCCACACTGCTGACGGGAGAGGTTGGCAAGAAAAAACATAAATCAAGTCATGACCCAAAGTTGTTGATGACATCTTTCCAATGATTGCTGAGTTTAACGCCGTCATCTCGGTTGAAATTGTCTGTGTATATGGATGGCTTCGTGAACAAATCTTTGTTGATAGCAAGTCGGCTTGCAAAGTTCCATCGTCTTAGATAAATCAATTTCATGTGAGCCAGCCGCATTAAAGTAATGATCAGCCACGGCAGAAGTATTGGTCCTGCAGTTTTTCAGATCTGCCTTATGTTCACGAACACGGTCCAAGACATTTTGTTTGGTTTCCCCAATGTAACTGATGCCGCAGATACAGCTTAGTTTGTAGACGCCGGGATATTGCATGTCAGGAATCTTGTCCTTCACAGATGGGATTAGGTCACGAATTTTGTGCACTGTGTTGAATCGGACCTGGATCTTGTGTTTGTTCAAGATTTTGGAAATCTTTTTGGTTATCCCTGCTATGTAAGGTAAGGTGATGGTTTTGATTGGATCTTCAGATAGCTACTTCCTCACTTTTTCTTGTTTTTTTCGGTAAAGTCACGTAGAAGGGAAGTAATAAAATAATAAAAATAAAACATAATAAAATGAAACAATTCTCACGACGTTTCGGCCACAACGCAAGCAGCCGTCCTCAGGTGAAGAATGAGACACTTCAAGCTAGGAACTTACATATAAGCTGGGTTGGGGGTGGTAGAAGAGCGCCTTAACAAAAAGAATGTGCATATCAAGATGAGTTTAGCATATATGTAGGGCTGTTACAGAGAGCCCGTTATGCATGGCAGCCTATGGTAAACAAGCACAGTGGGCGGGGCTACGTCAGTGCACGGGCAGGTGCCCTCTACGACGTCCGCGCTTCGGACGTTACGATCCCCCGGGGCCCCACCCCTCAGGGAGGGGGGTGTATAAAAGGGGAATGTATCGGGGGGCTCGGGAGTGATGTTTAGCTAAAGAAGAGGAGGCGGAAGACGTCTGAGATAGAGCCCTGGACTCCCCCTGGTACGCCGTCCTTATCAGGACCGCGCAGGCTCGAGCCAGTGGCGTGGTACCAGAGCCAGTGCTGGTCTGGACTCTGGGTACCGGGCCCGACTGACCAGTGTCGGGCCAAGATAGCCTCCCCTAGCCCATTAGTGGAGGACTCAGAGGCAGGCTAAGGTTAGCCTAGAGGTGTGTCCTCAGATAGACGGGTGAGGGGGCCGATACCCCCTCAATTGTGTATGTCACAAAGTTGGTATTCAAATAAACAAGTGTGCCTCCAACTCCGGTGTCAACGAGTCATAAGCGTTACTACATCTGGCGTCAGAAGTGAAACAAAGTACGAACATGGATACACGCCGGACGACTCGAGTCGGAGTACCAGGAGCGGAGGACACCGCTGCAGTTGGAGAGCCCGAGACGGCTGAAGATGCCATCGAGCAGCCGGGGCTGGGTGCATCCACGCCACAGCAGCTGGAGGAAGGGGAGCCGTCGACGGAGGGGCTGAGGCAGGCGCACGCGAAGCTGGCCGAGCTGCTGTACGCCGCAGCCGCCATGCTCGATAACATCACACGGCTGGGGGCTGCGGGACCGCCACGAGGCGACAGCAGCCAACGACCACAGCGCCTTCCCGCCATTTCAACGGAGCAACATTTTGAAACTCCCGCCATCGCCGCAGCTGCTGTTGAGGGCGTGGCCGCTCTAAGCATCGCGTCCAACGGCGGGAGTACAGTACCTGCCGCGTCACCACGGGTGCGACCGGCGATGCCATCGCTGCTTCGGGCCGACGCTGAGTCGAGTGAGGGAGACGAGGGAGCGCGATCGTCCTCTGCAGCTGCTGCCTTACATCAGCGACTGCCGCCGCTCAAAGAATTTGTGGGCGAGGAGGGCGACTGGGGCGGCTTCCAGCGGCGCTTCCTCGCTCACCAGGAGATGGCACAGTGGACAGACGCCGAGGCTCTCCGAGCACTGCCAGCACTCCTCGACAGCGACGCCCTCGCCACACTAACATCGGCAACGAAGGAGAGGCGTTCCACGCTGCGGAAGGCGATGCAAGTGCTGTCCGCTGTGTATGGGCCACCATCGGACTGTCGTCAACTCTTTTACGATCGCCAGCGGGGGACGAAGGAGTCGCCCCTGGCGTACCGTACAAGCCTCCTGGCGCTGGCAAAGGAAGCCTTTCCACGAATGGACGACGAGGGGATCGACGCCATGGTGACAGAAAAGATACTTTTGCTGGCGGACGACTTAGACATCGTCATTGTCGCACAGGACGATGCAGAAATGTGCTCCCTCCAAGCGGCCCGTCTCCTCCACGCAAACCTGTCCTCTCAACGACGGAAGGCCAGCAAGGCGGCGAGCGGGCGCGCCGTCGCTGCGGCCACCCTCCCGGCGGAAGAGGTTTGCGCCATCAACCATCGACGGCAGCACGGAGCGGGAGCGCGGGGGGACCGGGCCGGTTCAAGCCATCTACAACGTCCATCGTCGCCACCAGCGCTTCCACGCTGCTACAACTGCGGCATCCGGGGCCACGTCGCCTCGGGGTGCCGCTCTCCTCGGCAGCGCGGGACGACACCTCAACGGGACGCCGGCCCTCGTCACAAGCTCCACCATCATAATCCGGCGAGTCGCGGCACCCCTCACGTTTGGCCCACGCACACGCCCGTCGCACACTTAAACACCGCAGCGAAGGGGGGGCCAATATCGCGTACCATGGCACCAACACGCACCGCTCTGGGTACTCACATTGAACCCAGCCAGTGGTCCGTGTTGGCCCATCGGGTTGTAGCCGCGTCGTCGGGGTCGTCGGCCGTTGTGGGTCACATCGATGGGGTGGAGGTTCGCATCTTGGTCGATACAGGAGCATCGGCGACCATTATTTCGGAGTTGATTTATAACATTCTCCCTGCCCAGAGCCGTCCTTTGATGCCTGTTAATGTGCCATTCTTTGCTGCTAACGGGGGTTCACTTGGCATCATCGGACAAATTCGAGCCCAAATTTGTGTCGGGGATATTAAATTATCTGGGCCGATTTTTGTTTCCTCCTCGCTGGCGGTTCCGTGCCTGCTGGGGACGGATTTCCTGGCCAAAATGCCGATTAGGATATTAATCGACCAGGGATGCATTGAGCTCCCATCGGGCCGACGCATGGCGTTTTTGCCATCCCCCGCTACGAGCCGGACGGCGTTCGCGACGGTGCCGGCGTTCGTAGATAGAACGGTGCGCGTTCCTCCGGGGGCGCAAATGTTAATTCCTTTGAGACTTCGGCGGCCCTTCGCTAAGGGCATTGGGGCTCAAGGGGTTTTGCTGGGACCGTCTAGGGCCGGGGTCAGTGGACCTAATTTACTCCCGGCCCAGACCATAGTGAGAGGGGATGGAGAACCCTTCATCGCGGTCCTCAATGTGGGCTCGCAGACGGTGGTGGTCCCACAGGGGACCGTGCTTGCTCACGCAACGCCGGTGCCCTGTGAGGAACCCGTCGCGAGTCATGTCGGCGCTGCCCCTGCACCGCGACCACATTCAGACAGCGATGAAGGGTGGCTCGAGGCGCTTTGCGCGGGATCGACGGACCTGTCAAATTTAGAGCGCCAACGTCTTAAGACACTACTGAGGGAATTTTCCGACGTTTTCAGTCGGGATAAATACGATTTGGGCTGCACTCATCTGCTGCGTCACCATATTGATACGGGTGACAGCGCGCCAATACGCCAAAATCCTTTTCGGTTGAGTCCCGCCGAAAAGGACCATGTCAAATCGGCTGTTGATGACATGCTAGCCGCCGACATAATTTCTCCCTCCAACAGCCCTTGGGGAGCGCCGATCGTCCTGGTTAAGAAGCAGGACGGTTCGTTGCGGTTTTGCGTTGACTTTCGGCGCCTTAATAAAATTACGGTTGCCGACGCATACCCGCTCCCACGGATGGACGAATCGCTTGACGCCTTGGCGGGAGCGCGATTCTTCTCCACATTGGACTTACTTTCGGGATTCTGGCAGCTTCCTCTGGACGATGATTCAAAGCCTAAAACTGCTTTCCGTACTCCGCACGGCCTGTTTCAATTCAACCGGTTGCCGATGGGCTTACACTCAGCGCCGGCAACTTTCCAGCGGTTGATGGAATTGGTTTTGGCTGGATTGCAATGGGAGTCGTGCCTGATTTATTTGGATGACGTCATTGTCTTTGGCAAAACTTTTGAGGAACATCTCCAGAGGTTGCGGGCGGTTTTCCTAAAGATGCGGGCTGCTAATTTGAAATTTAAGCCCCAAAAATGCCATTTGTTACGCGAGTCGGTGCGTTATTTGGGGCACATCGTGGGGCGCTCAGGTATTTCTACCGATCCCGCCAAAACGCAGTGTGTAAGCTCCTGGCCGACTCCCACCTCAGTGGGAGAGGTTAGGAGTTTTATTGGGTTTGCGTCGTATTATAGACGCTTCGTCGCTAATTTTGCGACTATCGCCAAACCCCTACATGCTTTAACATCTAAAGGGGTTCGGTTTTGCTGGGGTCAGGAGGAGGAGGCTGCTTTTTGCTCCCTTCGGGATGCTTTGGTAAACGCTCCTCCCCTGATTTACCCTGATTTTTCAAAACCGTTCTTGCTCGACACCGATGCGAGCAACACGGGTATTGGGGGCGTGCTCTCCCAGGTGGTTGACGGCGTGGAACATGTGGTTGCGTACGGCAGTCGGGTGTTGTCTCCAGCGGAGCAACGGTATTGTGTCACCCGTAGGGAACTGTTGGCAATTGTCCATTTCGTCCAACAGTATCGCCCATATCTGTACGGTCGGCATTTCACCGTCCGCACAGATCATGCGGCACTGCAGTACGCCCTGAGGGTCCAACAGCCATCGGGACAATTGTCCCGATGGTTGGAGGTCCTCCAGGATTACGATTTCCAAACCACATACCGTAAGGGCGTTCGCCACACCAACGCGGACGCTCTGTCACGCTTGCCAACCACCTCCGAGTGTGCATGCCTCCTGGGGTCTGGACGTTGCAGGCCTCCAGGGGACACATCGGTACCTGTCTTGGCGGCCGCCAACGACGACGATGCAATGGTTCCTAATTCGATCGAACAACAGGGCAAAGATTCCCTGTTGGGGTTGCCCGTCATTGAATGGGGGCGCCTCCAGATGGAGGATGTCTCCCTCCTCGGGTGGCGACGTCGCGTTGGCGGTGCGGCGGGGGGAAAAAGAGGTGGTTCCGACGCATGGGAAATGTGCCAAGGTCTGCTAATGCATTGGGACGGGAAGTCACGTCGACATCGGCTGGTTGTCCCTACTGGGTTGCGGGGTAGGGTGGTATGGGCCGCTCATGAGCGCCTCCTACACCTGGGGACCCAAAAGACTCTCGCCTTGCTGCAACTTGATTTTTACTGGCCTGGCATGACGAGGGATGTGGGGGATTTGTTGGGATCGTGCCCTCAATGTGCACAACGCAAACCGCCGGCACGGGAGTCTAACCCGCCCTTGCAATCGATCAAAGTGTCCAGGATAAACGAGCTGGTCGGTCTGGACATTTTGGGACCATTCCCCGCCACCCCCAGAGGGAATAGATATTTGTTGACGGGTGTCGAGTATTTTACACGCTGGCCTATGGCCTGGCCTTTGGCCAACCAGTCGGCAGCAGCCATCGTGGAGGCCTTTGTTCAGGGTTATGTCCTGGACAAAGGTGCTCCGGAGAGGCTGCTGACCGACCAGGGCAGAAATTTTTCCGGTAAACTACTCAGACAAGTCTGCGATCTCCTGGGCACAAAGAAAATTCGGACCTCCCCATATCACCCACAAACTGACGGGATGGTCGAACGTTTGCATCGCACCATCTCGTCCATGTTATCACAACAAGTTTCGGACTCGCAAACGGATTGGGACCTACAAATTCAGGGGGTCTTGGCGGCGTACCGGATGGCACCCCATGCGGCTACGGGGTTTTCTCCCTTTTACCTCATGTACGGCCGAGAACCAGACCCGCCTGTTCGTGCCCAGTTGCGGATCCCCGTGCCGCAGGGAAAAACTAATCTGGCTGACCACGTTAAATTTAATCTGGACAAATTGACCGAGGCACGGGATGCTGCAATGCAAAACTCTGACCTCCGTCAGAAGGCAAATGAGCGCCTCAGATTGAGTCGAGCGCACATGCTGCAGTGGAAGCCGGGGGACAAGGCATGGTTGCACTGCCCCCAGGTGCCACTGGCAACCTCCTCAAAACTTGTGCGGCCGTGGCGGGGCCCTGTGGAAGTGGTGGAGGTGTTACGTCCGCAGTGCGTGCGCATCAAGTGGGGGAAGCGGCGATGGTTCGTGCACCCCTCCAGATTAAAACCCTTCGCTGCGGTACACGACCCCACTTCACACGCGCGTGGCCAAACATGTGGGGGGTCGGCCGACTTGCTGGGTCCGTCTCTGTCGCTCTCACCTGATGCCTTGCCGGCTGTGCCACCTTCAGGAGCATCAGGAGTGACGGGCTCACGCCCGATCACCCCTCCTGCGGATACCGAGGGTCACGCGGAGTCAGAGGAATGCTCACCTCAAGACGGACAGTCGCCACCTGATGGTCCGCCACGCGGGGTTACCCCGTGTGAGGGGCCCGCTGCAAGGACGCGCGCTAAAATGCCCAAACTGTTGTGAGGCCGGAAAATGTGTACATAGCTGTTGTGTTTATTGGCTGTTGTGTGGATGGTGTGTTTCCCGCTCCTCGGATGTACATATGTTGGGTTCACCGTTTGTTGTGTGTGCGGGGTGGGTTCCCTGCTGGTTGTATATAAGCTGTTTTTTTTACGGAATTCGTATTTATTCGGGGGGGTGCGACGGGTTGTTTCTCATCTTGTTGTTGTGTCTTGTTCTGGTTCCTGTTATGGTTCAAAAATAGTGAGGCACACGTCAGGGGGTGAAGGCACCTTTATTGTCAAATTTTGTATGTTGGCAGCCGGGACGGCTGCATGCTATGTGGGGGGGAGTGATGTAGGGCTGTTACAGAGAGCCCGTTATGCATGGCAGCCTATGGTAAACAAGCACAGTGGGCGGGGCTACGTCAGTGCACGGGCAGGTGCCCTCTACGACGTCCGCGCTTCGGACGTTACGATCCCCCGGGGCCCCACCCCTCAGGGAGGGGGGTGTATAAAAGGGGAATGTATCGGGGGGCTCGGGAGTGATGTTTAGCTAAAGAAGAGGAGGCGGAAGACGTCTGAGATAGAGCCCTGGACTCCCCCTGGTACGCCGTCCTTATCAGGACCGCGCAGGCTCGAGCCAGTGGCGTGGTACCAGAGCCAGAGCCAGTGCTGGTCTGGACTCTGGGTACCGGGCCCGACTGACCAGTGTCGGGCCAAGATAGCCTCCCCTAGCCCATTAGTGGAGGACTCAGAGGCAGGCTAAGGTTAGCCTAGAGGTGTGTCCTCAGATAGACGGGTGAGGGGGCCGATACCCCCTCAATTGTGTATGTCACAAAGTTGGTATTCAAATAAACAAGTGTGCCTCCAACTCCGGTGTCAACGAGTCATAAGCGTTACTACATATACATGGGAAATGCGCAGGGGGCGGGGGGGCTTCAAAGTCATACCATGCCCACGCACTATGCAGGATCAAGAGCACCAAGGGGGGGTGCAGGGATTAGCATTAACAAAGGAAAGGAATGCCAATGATATGTAGCTGCAGTAACTAAACAACACCGTAGAAAACTAAGGTATAAACTACATACAAAGACTAAAATATAAACTGCATAGCACCATCAGTATACTTACTATACTCTACAATAAGCTGAGTTACTAACAGCAAGTAATACATTACAATACTACGTCGTAAAAGTTATATAATATGCTTCCATCTAAACTTTATTCTCTTACATCAACCGAGCATATACCGTACTATATACTGCCATAGATAAACCCAACATTAAATTATATACTGTATTGCAATAAACCACATTTCAACATAACACTATGTATTATTCTTTGAAGCCCCCCCGCCCCCTGCGCATTTCCCATGTATATGCTAAACTCATCTTGATATGCACATTCTTTTTGTTAAGGCGCTCTTCTACCACCCCCAACCCAGCTTATATGTAAGTTCCTAGCTTGAAGTGTCTCATTCTTCACCTGAGGACGGCTGCTTGCATTGTGGCCGAAACGTCGTGAGAATTGTTTCATTTTATTATTTTTTATTTTTATTATTTTATTACTTCCCTTCTACGTGACTTTACCGAAAAAACCAAGAAGATGAATCCCTGCAGTCACGAAAGCTTTAAATCGAAATTTATACTTCCTCACGGTTGAGGTGATGACTTCTCCTGCTGTCTTTTTTCACCTGAAGACAATTGCTTGTGTTGCGTTTATTTCATGATTTACTGTACTCTAGAGACAATCCACGTGGGTTTTGGATTAACCGGACAAACATTTGTATATTTGTTTCGGCCTAGTTTAGTCGTTTTCGTGCCTGCAGGGATCCATACTCTTTCGGTAAAGTCACGTAGGTATAAAATAAAACTTAATAAATTAAATCACGGACGTTTCGGGCGCAACACAAGCGTCCGTCATCAGGTGGGACAACCACAGCAAGAAACAATTGCTGAAGTGGGCAAAAGGGCTGCTGGATTGCTTTATGGTGTTGCCTTCATATACGCATCTCCAGTTTCTCTTCAACCTCCCACTCCCAGCCCCGCCCACTTCTCCCCCCCCCCCTTGCCCTTTAATCCCTTCTAGCTGCTCTTCACTCGGCAGCGCTCCACTCCTCCCCCCCTCTCTTACCTATATAGCCTCTTGTTACAGCAGCCCTTTTGCCCACTTAAGCAATTGTTTCTTGCTGTGGTTGTCCCACCTGATGACGGACGCTTGTGTTGCGCCCGAAACGTAGTGATTTAATTTGTTTTGTTTTATTTTATACCTACGTGTCTTTACCGAAAGAACCAAAGAGTATATTTGTTTGGTTTAAGCACGTGACTTGTAATAAACATTTCCAAGAATAACAATGTGGAACTGTTTTTTACATGATTAATTTGGGTTTAAAGCCAAATCCACGAGTTATTCATTTAGATAAAAATCTGAGGTATGCGGATAAGCCACAAATCGGATAATCGAGAAATTCACTGTATATGAGCCTACTTTGACCATTGTGTGCTTTGGCTGATGACGTTGCGTGAAGAAATTGGGGCGACACCAGGGCAGGAACCAAGTCACTCATCCGTCATCTTCATCAGCCATGATCTATCCGCTAATGGATCATGACCAAAAACGATTCGTCTCTAATGTGGGTTTGTCATCTGATCCACGCTTTCCTCTTTTTTCTGCATCTTTCCCAGCACGCATCTCTCTCTCGATGCTTTTGCATTCTTTGCTCAGCTCTATCCGCTGCTGCATTAGATCTCAATGCGATTTGTCCAACTTGCGTACGCTCTCCAATCCACACCTCGTCCTCTCTCTGTCTTATCCTAGTTCTGAGTGTGCATTTATGTTTTTATCATGTTTTGGTCACTGCTGTGTAAATTTGCGTCTCTAATTTACCCGTGTTGTCTATTCTACTATGTTCCTCTGCCTGTGTCTCAGAGTAATTTCCAGTATCTCATCTCTCCACGCCACTGTGAACAGCTGTCTCTTTTCTTGCACTCTGTTTTCATTTGTTGTCCACGTTTCTGATTTCCATGTTTCATTGCGAAAGTGGGTAACCATCGCATTGCAGAGTCCACCAGGGTGAAGTACGGTTCAGGGTATCACCCAGGGTCACAGCTCGAGACTGGCGCTGAGTCACAGGAGTCAGGGCTGGTTTTCTCCGAGTCCCCCGCTTCCTCACCAGTGCCCGTGGCTGGTACTCAGTCTCAGGGCAGCTGCGTCTGCGTGCCGCTGTCCTGACCCGGGACCGCCGCCGCGCACAAAGTGAGGCAGGCACGGGGCCACACCCCAGTCTCTGATGTGCAGGGTATTCACTAAATTTTGAAGAAAATATTTATTGAAATCAATTTTGTCCTCACATCTTAGAGATCCTCCTTCACTCACTGCTGCTGTTTCTGCTCCTGCTCACTCCTCAACTGAGCAGCCTTCTTCATAGGGGTTGCCCCACACCCCTTGTCTGCGCTCTGGACTAGGCGGGGCCTCCTGTCACTCGGCCAAAACCTACAATGACCACTTGTGGCTCTTTGGGCAAAGACAGTAGAGGGTGTTTTGCTTTGTGTGTCTCTCTACTGTAAGTGTTGGCTTTGCTATTGAGTTGAGACTTTTGGGTAGAGGGAGTTTCTAAATGTTGAGCTTAATATTGGACCAGTGGTTTTGGGCATGGACTAGAGAAACAAGTTTTACCAAGGTTCAAAACCTTATTTCATGATAACATTACGTTTTGGGCTCAGGAACCGAATGAGACTGCAAACGAGACTGTAAAAAAGAGATAAGAGAATAAATAAATGAAAAACAACTAAATCTAGAAGAGATGAGAGACTTCATTATTTTCCATTGAAGCATGACCGACAGGTTGCGATCGTTCTCAAATCGAGGAGAGGGAGGAGGCGTACGGGGGGGCGGGGGGAGAAAGGAGCCCGTTGGGGGTTGTGAATCGCCACGCTTCTTGCCAATACAGTGGTGCCTCGGTATACGTCGTTAATTTGTTCCAGAAGGTCGCACTTATACCGAAAATTACGTATACCAAACGAATTTTTCTCATAAGAAATAAAGGGAAAGGAAATAATCCATTCCAGAGTATGAGAAATTTTATTTCATATGGCATATTATACATTAATGGGGTTGTATAAAATAATTTAGACACTACTTATTACTAAAATGCATACATAAATTTAAATAAATGGATAAAAATTATTAAAATAAATTGAAATAAAAAATAAAATTTAACGTCACTTTACCTTGCTGAGAGGAGTTGATAGCCTACGAGGATGGTGGTGAGGAAGGGGAGGAGGAGGAGATGTTATTTTTTTGGAAGGAGAGTCCCTTTCCATTAAAACTTCAGGAAGCTGAAATTCTGGGGTTTTTTCTCTTTCTCTTTTCTGTGTTTTTTCTTGACTTGGACCTGGTTGAGGCGCTTACCAGGTTTGAGTTTTACTAAAAACCTGTCTATTGAAGTTTGTTTTTTCCTTTTTCTAAGAATGTTCCTGAAGTGTGACATCTGTTCATTCTACACAATACTGTTACGGCTTAATGACTGAGGAGCGGCGCTTTGTTTCAGTCGTGAATGGGGTATACTGTACGCAGGTATGCGGTGACTCATCTCGACCCATATAAGGTCTAGCAAGCTTGTCGTATCCCAAGACATTTTTTTATCGTCAAAACACGACGTATACCAAATTCGACGAATTCCAAGGCAGTTGTTTACCGAGGTACCACTCTACTCCACCTCGGCTCCTCGTTCAGGCGACTGACTGACTTGACTAACTTAACATTCCTTTGCACGGTTTCTCGCACCGCCCGGTCTACGAGTGCAGGTGCTGCTGCTCGACTATGGAGACGCGGCGGTGGTGGCGCCGAGCGAGTTGCGCCCCATAGACGCGGCGTGCAGCCGCTACCCCGCCATGGCGGTGCACTGCTGTCTCGCTCGCTTGATGTAAGCACTACCTCACCACCCGCTTTCACACTGCTGCTGCAGAAGTGCGCGCGTGTGTCAACGATGTAACGTGTTATAACCCCTTTCGTACGTTGGCAATTTGCGAATCCCATCTCCATCAATCGTCTTCCCCTGTGGATTTGCTTGATTCGTGAATGTCGTCTTTAAACGCTTCACGTTGGTCCTTCTCCCTCGAGTGGCAGTCGTCGGCTCATTACGAGAATGTAGCATGGGGGTGGCATGCAGTCTCAGTCTCTATCCCCACTCGGGGTGCTGCACTGAATTATTTCATCCAGAGTACTGAACAAATCAGAAGCAGTCCATTTTTATTGACTCATTTTATTAACTCGGCCTTTAAAAAAAATATATATAACGTTTTTTTTGTAATACATAGTATATGCCATGGTAAAAAAAGTCTCCTTTCTGTAGTGTTTTTTGTAAACTGAATTAATGTACTGTTTACATACCTACAAGTGTGTATTGTAAGCAATGGGTGTTAGTTTTAGGTGATTGCATTTACTAAGTTAACCGTGGTGGTGGCGCGTGCCTGTAAACTCATGGGGCTGAGAGGTGGCAGTATGGCAAGTTGGGGTATGTGACTTGTGAATGTTGTCCCCTTGTGCTCTTGGGCTTTCACTCATTTCCCAGTGCTACAAAGCAGTTACAATGGGAGTGTCAAGTAAAGTATTCTCTCGATTAACCTCGCTATTGATGGGGAGGACGACCGCAGATAATAAAAAAATTGCGGATAATTCCAAAACATACATTTTCAATGGATCTCTGCACTACAAAATAAATTATCGGATAAATCTCTCAAAATAAAGCACAACTGACGATTTAGTTTATTACTCTTTCGATTTAGAAGGAGTACTAACGATTGATCGGTCGATCGTCAGTATTCGATGCCATTGCTCAGTGATAACACTTTCCTGCTCCCGCACAGAAGACTGCCTACCACGTAGACAGCAGCAGAGCTACGCCAATCAATATCAATCAAACTCTACCCACTGTTGTAAAGATCTGCAACTACTGTACTTTAGAGGCGATCATGTGGATTTCGGATTAACCAGAGCACATATTTGTTCGATTTAAGCACGTGACTTTTAATACACATTTCCAATTTTTTATTTGGGCTTCAGGGAAAAATCCACAAGTTATTCATTTACGTCAAAATCTCAGGTGCGCTCAGTTAATCGGCCCATTGGAGAAACAGCACGCGGACAATCGAGCGTCCACTTGTAGTCTGCGCGTGCGTGTGCGTGCGTGTGTGTGCGCGCGTGCGTGCCTCTAACCATCTCCTTTTCCAGGCCAACAGGTGGCAGCGAGGAGTGGTCGGCCGGAGCGTGCGACTTCTTGTCCGATGCCATTTCTCAGAAATACTGCTACGTCAAGGAAATGGTATCGTTGCGTGTTTCTTTGACATTTATTTGTTGTAAACTGTGAATTCGTTTTTTTGTATGTGTACTGTTTACATGCCTACATGTGTCTTGGCTTGAACGTGTTATACATGATATATGCATTCCTTATCACGGGGTGCGGTAGTGTAGTGGTTAGCGTGCTGCGCTACAAAGCTGCCAGATAAGGAAAGGACCGCTTGGGACGAGTGGGTTCGGAGTACAGTAATACCTCGACGTATGAAGCAGATGCGTTCCTGGAGCTTCGTTCCTATGTATCGAAACGTCGTATATTGAATAACTTATAACAGTACAATGGGTATGTATGTATATTGAACTTCTTTTGCACTGTACGTAGCCCACTGTGCTTATCAGAGATACGGAGGAAAGACAACAAAGTAAACACAAAAATGAGTTCTACGGAAATTAGTTTGTCAATCTAGATGATTTAAAAGTGCACATCTCCAGAAGCTTCCTAATATCGGAAGGACGTGTGTTCCAGATGGCCGCAGAAACACATCTGAAAGCGCACGATACGGTGACCATCTTTGTTCGATGGCCAGTCAAAAGCTGCTGTGAGGATAACCGGAGTTTGTGTAATGGTTTATGTTCTTTGATGAGATCAGTTAGGTGTTGTGGTTCATTTGTGGCAAGCACTTTGTGTGTAATGAGCGCGACCTTATAATCTATTAGTTCAGCAACCGGAAGCCAATGCAGCTCAGCGAGCACCGGACGGACATGATCTTGCAGTACCCGTCACGAGACGTGCTAGAGAATTTTGTACACTGCAGCTTGGTAATGTTTTTACCAGACGTCCCGTAGAGTTGCACGTTGCAATTATCGAGCCTCATCGATACTATGCTACATGCCACCGTGTTGGCTCAACAGTGGCCAAATGTGCTGTAGAGCCCTGATATGAAAATTGGTGGTCAAATTAGTAATTGTGGTCGATTATGGTGGCAAGGTTCTTTAGATGAGTAGAAAACTGAATCCTGGAGTCTGCAACCATCAAACCTCATCCGCCCATTATATTTTTCGCCTGAGCCCGAGTATGCCTTCCCAGTCTTCGTAACGAACCATTTCATATGATAAACACTTAATAACTTACCATTCATATTTAATAAATATATGTTATACTGTACAGTATTAAAATATAAAACTACATAAATTAAAGATACAGTGTACTGTAAAATATCTTCACATTCACTGGTGTAGTCTTGGGTGCAGTCATAAGGTTGCATTGCCCACCAAACACTGCAGCTCCGTTACATAGTTTATTGCTGCGTGCTGATTGGCCGAGACGAATGTTCACAAACGTTCTGACTCATCGCGATGCGCTCAAGAAATATAATAAATGTTTAATATTATATTTATTTCATTTATTTTTTATCTATTAATATAATAAATCCAAAGTTCATTGCAGGGACTCCTCTACTTACGAACGAGTTAGGTTCCATAAGTCTGTAAGTCGATTTGTTTGTAAGTCCAACTTTACTCCTGTCGATTCCAAACATGTTGTATGGCATGTCCACTATGTTGTATATGTCAAGTCTTGAAAATGTATAAAAAGAATAAAAATTTAATGAAAATGGGAAAATGCATAATTATCCAAAATTGTGCTAATTTATGTAACTATGCGCATAAATATTCATACAAACAGTAATGAAGGAACCTGTTCCTAAAGCAAGAGTAGTTATCAATTAATTCATTGGCAAGATTATGCAATTAAAGAAAACGAATGACTAAAATACTTCCAACAATCGTATTCATGTAACTCGACGGGCAGCAATGCTTTTCACGATCAGTTGATATTTAACGCACCACCTTGGAATGGCAACCCTTCTTGAAACACAAAGATCACTTTTTGGAACAATTTTATTTGTCCCGATATGCATGTTGTGTGCGGGTGTCTTCTTTGCCACTTGTTGACTTGGCGGCTTACGCGGTACGGCGCTCCTTGTGCTGAAAATACCTTTGGTTCCCAGCAGGCCGCTGGGACCGTGTGTGTGTATTAAACACACGGCGCTCTTACCTGTGCCAAGACTCTTCCTCTTGGCGTTGCAGCTCTCTCCACTGCAGGTTGAGTTGGCGCGATGCTCGCCGTCGGCAGTGCGCCATGATTCCGTTGTCAGATAGCGCGCAGCTCATCCGCTGCGCGTGTTCCTCACTCTTGTCTTGGTTCCCAGCTGGTGCTGGTCGATGTGTGTGTGGGTCGAACCCACGGCGCTCTCGCTGGTGCTGACACTCTTGCTCACGGGCGGCTGGTCAGGCTCTCCTTGATTGTGCAGCTGCCAGCTTCACACGGACACCCGCCCTTACTTCAGGGCTGCACTGGCTCAGGCTCTTTCCACTGCTCCGTTCTCTCTCCTTTCTCCTTGCTTTTGCCTTTGGCGTGTAGCTGCCAGCTTCACACGGGCACCCGCTGGTGCCTCTCCTGCCCTCACTTCAGGGCTGCGCTGGCTCAGGCTCTTTCCACTGCTCTCCGCCCTTCAGGGCTTCGACTTGTGGTTGCTCAACTTCCGTGCTCTCCGCCCTTCTTTCAAGAGGGCTCTTTGCTGTGAGCTGCTCGTCGCTGGCTGGATCACTCACTCTCAAAACTTGTAAATTGTATTAGCACACCTCTTACACAACTCTGATAGCTTAGTACAATACAACTTATCGCATTCCTCGATTCTGCAGTGACTCAAAACATCAGGATAAATGTAGAATATAACTTTCAGCGATACTCTGTCGGTTCATGCCGAACTCAGCTCTTAACAACACATTGTCCCTTCTCTCTGCGAGACACGACACCCATGGTTGATCACGAGGCCATGCCCCCGGAGCCTGCCCCTTGCAAGACTGAATTGCATGATCTGTGTCCGTGCTTAAATGTGAAATTCTCTCCCCTCTTGCGTGTCTCTTGCGAAAAAAAAAAACCAGATGCCCTCTGTCTCGTTCTCCTCCCGTGGCCGCAGCGGCCTGGCTGCCCCCTCACTTTTGACCTTTGACTGGCTATGTTTTTGTTTGCATTCCCCCCCCCCTTCATAGTGTTTGTTATCTTGAGGCCAGACACCCTTCATACGTATTTTATGACTACCATGTGTTGTGTCAAATTGTTGGAAGACAAATGTGGCCGGGAGGCTCTGATTTAATGGAATACGTGGTCTTGTGTGTGTCGGATTTATTCCTTGCATTTCTTATGAGTTACCCCTGTTCTTAATATATTGTGGTTATTATTCGGTTTATGTTTAATCAATATTCGTAATGCTCCTCGTTACATCATTATTTTGAGGGTTTTGCCAAGCTTTGTTATGAGCCCGTCTCCAGGGATTGGTGATTTATTTTGATTTATATTTTGATATCCCGAGACAGGAGATATAACCAAGCCCTCGCTTTCATGACTGCCAGTATTCACATTCCTTGGTTCTCTTGGTGAAGTTACAAGGATAGAAATATACAATACAAAATAATATACGAGTTGAATAAAGGTGAAATGAAATAAGTAATAATAAAGCCACTAATATAGACTGCAGTCTATAACTTCAATTTGTTCTTTTTTCTGTGTTTCAAACTTTACCGTTAAAGAAAATGCGAGTTGTAACGTCCGTTTGTGTCTGCTATGTGCTCTGGAGATTTGTTTGTGAACTGTCCAAAACGTCCGGGGAGGTCATGTCATGGTCATCTGCCAGCCTGGAGATTTCCAGATAGTCGCTAACCCCTCTTTGCCCCGAAGTTTGTTTAATGTTATTTTTATGACCTCCAGATGCTTGGTGTGGCTTGTGAGGGGTAGCAGAGTTGAGAGTGTTGGTTATTTATTTATTATTTAAGAGAAAAACATATTTTGGCTGAATTATTCTTAATATTAATTTTTGGAAAAAGGCCTATATATACAACAGTTAGGCAGACGCCGAGGTTGGGCATTCCTTGTACCAAAATTTAGTTTGTTCCCTGCGGAGTGGTGAGTGTGTGAGGGTGGGCGTGTCATACAAACGGCTTCGTTGCTCTCTCTCGCTCGGGGCATCGGCTGCAGCTGCTTGTCCGCTGGCAGCTGCCAGCTCCTTCCACTGCTGGATGAGCTGAGTCGGCACGATGCTTGTCCTTGAACATGCTCGATCGCTCTTGCCGCTCGTCCGCTGGCAGCTGCAGACACCCTTGCTCGGTGGAGCTGTTTGCACACGGTCTCTCCTGCCCCGTGCTCTTTGGCGATGCAATAGCTTGTTTGCTGGTTGCCGATGCTGTGCGATGCTTACTTGGTCGATACTTGGCTCTTTCTGCCCTTCCTCAAGGTTGATTGCTTGACATTGCCAGTCACTCTTTCTCTCGGGCTGCAGCTGCTCGTGGGAGCTGGCACTCAGTGTAGAATAACTTTGAGCGATACTTCTTCTGTCAGCGCTGAACTCGTACTCGGTGACCCATCGCTACTCGGCAAGCCTCGCCATCCTTGGTTGATTGCAGAGCCCACCCCGGAGCTTGCCGCTTGCAGAACTCCACTCTTTGCATTGACTTCGTAGACTCGTGGCTTCTGCTGGTGCAGCTCATTGACGATGTGCAGGTCACGGGGGCAGGTTCCCGGAGCCTGCCGATCGCAGCTGCTCGTGGGAGCTGGCACTCACTCTCAAACTTGTAAATTGTATTTGCACACCTCTTAAACAACTGTGAAAGCTTAGTACAATACAACTTATCGCAATCCTTGAATTTTCAAGCAACTCAAAACATCAGGATAAATGTAGAATAAAACTTTCAGCGATACTCTGTCGTTCCATGCCGAACTCGGCACCGAGCATCACCTCGCCCCTCTTCTCTGCGAGACACCACACCCATTGTTGATCTCGAGGCCATGCCCCCGAGTGTGCCTGTCGCAGTACTCTTCTGTCGCTTGCAGTCCGCTGTCACTTTCAGTAGTAGCAATTTATGGGTCGTATCTCTGTTTTTATCTGCAATTCTCTCCCCTCTCTGTGCGTCTTTTGTGAGGGGAAAAAAAAACAGATGCCCTCTGTCATGCTGTCTCCCCGCGGCCGCGCCTGATTTCCCCCTCCCTCTTTCCTTGGTGACCCCGTTTATGCTTTGTTTCCATTCCCCCCCCCCTTCTCCGTGGTCTCTGCTAAATTGAGGGGAGGCACCCTTCATACGTATTTTATGGCTACCATGTGTTGTCAAATTGGTGGAAGACAAAGGCGGCCGGGGAGGCTCTGATTCCATGGAATACATATTATCTGGTCTTGTGTGTTTGACTTTTTTTTCTCGTATCTTTTTTGAGTACTCTAGGTCTAATCTCTTGTGATTATTATTTGGTTCGTGGTTAACCAAGATTTGTAATGTCATTAGATGTTACCTCCAGTATTTCAAGGGTTTTATTAACTTTTGCTCCCAGTCTGTATCCAGGGATCGTGCTCTTTATTCTCGAATTATATTTTGATATCCTGAGATTGGAGATGTAACTAAGTTTCCACTTAAGCTTTCTTGACTGCCAGAATTCACATTCCTTGGTTCTCTTGGTGAATTTCGATTTAAAGCTTTCGTGACTGCAGGGATTCATCTTCTTGGTTCTTTCGGTAAAGTCACGTAGAAGGGAAGTAATAAAATAATACAAATAAAACATAATAAAACAATTCTCACGACGTTTCGGCCACAACGCAAGCAGCCGTCCTCAGGCGAAGAATGAGAACATTATCAAGCTAGGAGCTTATATAGGTGTAGCGAGGAGGAGCGCCTTAACAAAAGAATGTGCATATGAAGAGGGATTTTAGCATACCAATGGACAATGCGTAGGGGGTGGGCGGAGGGGTTTCAAAGTCCCATTATGCCCATGCATTATGCAGGATCAACAGCACCACGGGGGGGCGCAAGGAACAGCGTTAATAAAGGAAAGGAATGTTAGTGATATGTAGCTGCATTTACCAAACAACCACGTAGAAAACCGAAGTGAAAACTACATAAAAAACTAAAATATAAACTGATACTTACTATACTCTACAATAAGCTGAGTTACTAACAACAAAAACATTACAATTCTATTATTATTTGTTGTTAGTAACTCAGCTTATTGTAGAGTATAGTAAGTATCAGTTTATATTTTAGTTTTTTATGTAGTTTTCACTTCGGTTTTCTACGTGGTTGTTTG
Source organism: Lampetra planeri (assembly GCF_965212315.1). Taxonomy (NCBI): domain Eukaryota; kingdom Metazoa; phylum Chordata; class Hyperoartia; order Petromyzontiformes; family Petromyzontidae; genus Lampetra; species Lampetra planeri. The sequence goes on along the minus strand of NC_136153.1, from coordinate 107,328 downwards.
GTAAATGCAGCTACATATCACTAACATCCCTTTCCTTTATTAACGCTGTTCCTTGCGCCCCCCCGTGGTGCTGTTGATCCTGCATAATGCATGGGCATAATGGGACTTTGAAACCCCTCCGCCCACCCCCTACGCATTGTCCATTGGTATGCTAAAATCCCTCTTCATATGCACATTCTTTTGTTAAGGCGCTCCTCCTCGCTACACCTATATAAGCTCCTAGCTTGATAATGTTCTCATTCTTCGCCTGAGGACGGCTGCTTGCGTTGTGGCCGAAACGTCGTGAGAATTGTTTTATTATGTTTTATTTTTATTATTTTATTACTTCCCCTCTCTTGGTGAAGTTACATAGATAGAAAGATACAATACGAAATAAAATAAGGAATACTGCAGTCTATAATATCGACTTATTCTTATAGCCAAGCTTCAAACTTTTACCGTATAAAAAAAAAATATTCCAGTTATCACGTCCGATTGTCCCTGCTATGTGCCTGTGTTTTACGGCTCTGGAGATTTGTTTGTGAACTGTCCCCAAAACGTTAGGGGAGGCCGTGTCATATGGTCATCTGACAACCTGGAGATTTCCCAGATAGTCGCTAACCCCTCTTTGCCCCGGAGTTTGTTATTTAATGGTTTTATGGCCTCTTCCCTCGAGTTGCTTTTAATGCGGTAAGGCAGCTGGGTGTGAGGGGTGGGGTGTGCCTCACCCTTTCATGACCATGCTTGCCCCGATCAGTTATAAAAAAAATATTGGCAGATTTCTTAATATTTTATTTTTGGAATAAGGCCTATATATATAACAACTAAATACGGGGAATGGCTTTAAAAGTTGTATAATCTCCTGTATATGCCACAGGTTTTTCACGTTCTGCAGATGTAGATGCCACCACTGCCATATGTTGTGCAGCGGTGGACTTATGACTCTCAGTCCGAACAGGCAACTGGACATATGGACAGGTTTGTTCATACCTACACTTTAGTTCTTTTGGTAAAGTCACGGAGGTATAAAATAAAATAAATTACGACGTTTCGGGCGCAACACAAGCGTCCATCATCAGGTGGGAAAGCATGGTCTGCTGCTGAGGCAGACTGTTTTAAAAGGTTTGAAATGGGTGTAGCTCAAGGGTCATTAAGAAGTGGCTGGGGCTAGTGATGTTAATGTGAGAAATTAGCATGTAACTGTAGAAAAGGAGAAGAAGAGCGTCCTCCTTCGACGAGGGAGTGCAACCCAACGGGTGTAATTCAAAGGGCCTGTGAGTATGAGAGTGCAATCCAAAAGACGTGAGCATGAGAGTGCAATGCATTTAGAAACATCACAGTCAGTTAAGACTTTACCTGGTTAATACAGTGAGGGAAAAAAGTATTTGATCCCCTGCTGATTTTGTACGTTTGCCCACGGACAAAGAAATGATCAGCCTATAATTTTAATGGTAGGTTTATTTGAACAGCGAGAGACAGAATAACAACAACAAAATCCAGAAAAACGCATGTCAAAAATGTTATAAATTGATTTGCATTTTAATGTGGGAAATAAGTATTTGACCCCTCTGCAAAACATGACTTAGTACTTGGTGGCAAAACCCTTGTTGGCAATCACAGAGGTCAGACGTTTCTTGTAGTTGGCCACCAGGTTTGCACACATCTCAGGAGGGATTTTGTCCCACTCCTCTTTGCAGATCTTCTCCAAGTCATTAAGGTTTCGAGGCTGACGTTTGGCAACTCGAACCTTCACCTCCCTCCACAGAATTTCTATGGGATTAAGGTCTGGAGACTGGCTAGGCCACTCCAGGACCTTAATGTGCTTCTTCTTGAGCCACTCCTTTGTTGCCTTGGCCGTGTGTTTTGGGTCATTGTCATGCTGGAATACCCATCCACGACCCATTTTCAATGCCCTGGTTGAGGGAAGGAGGTTCTCACCCAAGATTTGACGGTACATAGCCCCGTCCATTGTCCCTTTGATGCGGTGATGTTGTCCTGTCCCCTTAGCAGAAAAACACCCCCAAAACATAATGTTTCCACCTCCATGGTTGACGGTGGGGATGGTGTTCTTGGGGTCATAAGCAGCATTCCTCCTCCAAACACGGCGAGTTGAGTTGATGCCAAAGAGCTCCATTTTGGTCTCATCTGACCACAACACTTTCACCCAGTTGTCCTCTAATTCATTCAGATGTTCATTGGCAAACTTCAGACGGGCATGTATATGTGCTTTCTTGAGCAGGGGGACCTTGCGGGCGCTGCAGGATATCAGTTCTTCACGGCGTAGCGTGTTACCAACTGTTTTCTTGGTGACTCTGGTCCCAGCTGCCTTGAGATCATTGACAAGATCCTCCCGTGTAGTTCTGGGCTGATTCTTCACCGTTCTCATGATCATTGCAACTCCACGAGGTGAGATCTTGCATGGAGCCGCAGGCCGAGGGAGATTGACAGTTCTTTTGTGTTTCTTCCATTTGCGAATTATCGCACCAACTGTTGTCACCTTCTCACCAAGCTGCTTGGCGATGGTCTTGTAGCCCATTCCAGCCTTGTGTAGGTCTACAATCTTGTCCCTGACATCCTTGGAGAGCTCTTTGGTCTTGGCCATGGTGGAGAGCTTGGAATCTGATTGATTGCTTCTGTGAACAGGTGTCTTTTATACAGGTAACAAGCTGAGATTAGGAGCACTCCCTTTAAGAGTGTGCTCCTAATCTCAGCTCGTTACCTGTATAAAAGACACCTGAGAGCCAGAAATTTTTCTGATTGAGAGGGGGTCAAATACTTATTTCCCTCATTAAAATGCAAATCAATTTATAACATTTTTGACATGCGTTTTCTGGATTTTTTTGTTGTTATTCTGTCTCTCACTGTTCAAATTAACCTACCATTAAAATTATAGACTGATCATTTTTTTTTGTCAGTGGGCAAATGTACAAAATCAGCACGGGATCAAATACTTGTTTCCCTCACTGTAATGTCCTTCCAATGATTGCTCAGTTTGTACCCATCCTCTCGGTTGAAGTTATGTCTGTGTTTATATATCTGGATGGCTTCATGAACAAATCTCTGAAGGTAGCCGTTAGGTTTGCAGAGTACCTCCGTCATGGACAAATCTATTTCGTGAGCCCACAGTGTTAAAACAATGATCGGCAACAGCAGAGGATATTGGTCCTACCGTATTTCAGATCTGCCTTGTGTTCACGGATGCGGTCCAAGACAAGTCGTTTCGTTTCCCCAATGTAACTGCTGCCACAACCACAGCACAGTTTGTAGATACCCGGGTATTGCATGTCTGTCAGGAATCACATCTTTTACAGATGGGATTAAATCATGGATTTTGTGTACTGTATTGAAACGAACCTGGGTCTTGTGTTTGTTTAAGATTTTGGAAATATTTTTGGTAACCCCTGCTATGTATGGTAAAGTGATGGTTTTGGTTGGATTCTCAGAAGGTTGTCTCCGCATGGCTGGGGAGACAGCTTTGCGGTTTGTACGGTCCGAGTATCCGTTCATCCTGACGGCTTGGTGTACGTGCTCCAACTCACTAATCTATCATGTGGAAGTTTATAGCAACCAAATACTCTAAACGCATGTTTCTAAATGTGGAGCGAAAAACTGGAGGATCCGGAGAAAATTCCGCACGTCCACGGGGAAATAGTCATGCAAACTCCAAATATATAGCAGGCGTCAGGATCGGAATCGAACTGACGACCTCCTGCATACCATTTAAAGCTTTCGTGACTGCAGGGATTCATCTTCTTGGTTCTTTCGGTAAAGTCACGTAGAAGGGAAGTAATAAAATAATAAAAATAAAACATAATAAAATAATTCTCACGACGTTTCGGCCACAACGCAAGCAGCCGTCCTCAGGTGAAGACCAGGTCTGTCGGGGAGACAGCGTCTGAATGAAACACCACCACGCTTGGAGCGTATATTTTCGTTCCTACCAGCCCACCCCGCAGGGTCCTGTTATATCTGGATGGCCTCATGAACAAACCTCTGATAGTAGCCTGACGGTTTTCAGAGTACCTTGGTCTCGGAGAAAACAATATCATGAGAGCCCACAGCATTATAGCAATGGTCAGCCACGGCGGAGGAATTAGTTCTGCCGTGTTTCAGATCTGACTTGTGCTGGCGAACACGGTCCGAGACATGACGTTTCGTTTCCCCAATGTAACAGTCGCCACAGGTGCAACTTAGTTTGTAGACTCCAGGATATTGCATGTCAGGAACTACATCCTTCACAGATGGGATTAGATCACGGATTTTGTGTACTGTACTGAATCGGACCTGGATCTTGTGTTTGTTTAAGATTTTGGAAATCGGTTTGGTCACTCGTGCTATGTATGGTAACGTTTTGGTTTTTTTTGCACGCCTCAGCAATTGTTTTGTGCTGTGGTTGTCCCACCTGATGACAGACGCTTGTGTTGTGCCTGAAACGTCGTGATTTAATTTGTTTTGTTTTATATCTACGTGACTTTACTGAAAGAACCAAAGAGTATGGATCCCTGCAGTCACGAAAACTTCAAATCTAGATGAAATATAGTGTGACACTGCAGGTGTCATTGCTGGCTGTGCTCAGTGTGACACTGCAGGTGTCATTGCTGGCTGTGCTCAGTGTGACACTGCAGGTGTCATTGCTGGCTGTGCTCAGTGTGACACTGCGGGTGTCATTGCTGGCTGTGCTCAGTGTGACACTGCAGGTGTCATTGCTGGTTGTGCTCAGTGTGACACTGCGGGTGTCATTGCTGGCTGTGCTCAGTGTGACACTGCGGGTGTCATTGCTGGTTGTCCTCAGTGTGACACTGCGGCTGTCATTGCTGGCTGTGCTCAGTGTGACACTGCGGCTGTCATTGCTGGCTGTGCTCAGTGTGACACTGCAGGTGTCATTGCTGGCTGTGCTCAGTGTGACACTGCAGGTGTCATTGCTGGCTGTGCTCAGTGTGACACTGCGGGTGTCATTGCTGGTTGTGCTCCGTGTGACACTGCGGGTGTCATTGCTGGCTGTGCTCAGTGTGACACTGCGGGTGTCATTGCTGGTTGTGCTCCGTGTGACACTGCGGGTGTCATTGCTCGTTGTGCTCAGTGTGACACTGCGGGTGTCATTGCTGGCTGTGCTCAGTGTGACACTGCAGGTGTCATTGCTGGCTGTGCTCAGTGTGACACTGCGGGTGTCATTGCTGGCTGTGCTCAGTGTGACACTGCGGGTGTCATTGCTCGTTGTGGTCAGTGTGACACTGCGGGTGTCATTGCTGGCTGTGCTCAGTGTGACACTGCAGGTGTCATTGCTGGCTGTGCTCAGTGTGACACTGCGGGTGTCATTGCTGGCTGTGCTCAGTGTGACACTGCGGGTGTCATTGCTGGTTGTGGCTCAGTGTGACACTGCGGGTGTCATTGCTGGCTGTGCTCAGTGTGACACTGCGGGTGTCATTGCTGGCTGTGCTCAGTGTGACACTGCAGGTGTCATTGCTGGTTGTGCTCAGTGTGACACTGCGGGTGTCATTGCTGGCTGTGCTCAGTGTGACACTGCAGGTGTCATTGCTGGCTGTGCTCAGTGTGACACTGCGGGTGTCATTGCTCGTTGTGCTCAGTGTGACACTGCGGGTGTCATTGCTGGCTGTGCTCAGTCTGACACTGCGGGTGTCATTGCTGGCTGTGCTCAGTGTGACACTGCGGGTGTCATTGCTGGCTGTGCTCAGTGTGACACTGCGGGTGGCATTGCTGGTTGTGCTCAGTGTGACACTGCGGGTGTCATTGCTGGCTGTGCTCAGTGTGACACTGCAGGTGTCATTGCTGGCTGTGGCTCAGTGTGACACTGCGGGTGTCATTGCTGGCTGTGCTCAGTGTGACACTGCAGGTGTCATTGCTGGCTGTGCTCAGTGTGACACTGCAGGTGTCATTGCTGGCTGTGGCTCAGTGTGACACTGCGGGTGTCATTGCTGGTTGTGGCTCAGTGTGACACTGCAGGTGTCATTGCTGGTTGTGCTCAGTGTGACACTGCAGGTGTCATTGCTGGTTGTCCTCAGTGTGACACTGCGGCTGTCATTGCTGGCTGTGCTCAGTGTGACACTGCGGCTGTCATTGCTGGCTGTGCTCAGTGTGACACTGCAGGTGTCATTGCTGGCTGTGCTCAGTGTGACACTGCGGGTGTCATTGCTGGCTGTGCTCAGTGTGACACTGCAGGTGTCATTGCTGGCTGTGGCTCAGTGTGACACTGCGGGTGTCATTGCTGGCTGTGCTCAGTGTGACACTGCAGGTGTCATTGCTGGCTGTGCTCAGTGTGACACTGCAGGTGTCATTGCTGGCTGTGGCTCAGTGTGACACTGCGGGTGTCATTGCTGGTTGTGGCTCAGTGTGACACTGCAGGTGTCATTGCTGGTTGTGCTCAGTGTGACACTGCAGGTGTCATTGCTGGCTGTGCTCAGTGTGACACTGCGGGTGTCATTGCTGGCTGTGCTCAGTGTGACACTGCGGGTGTCATTGCTGGCTGTGGCTCAGTGTGACACTGCAGGTGTCATTGCTGGTTGTGCTCAGTGTGACACTGCAGGTGTCATTGCTGGCTGTGGCTCAGTGTGACACTGCAGGTGTCATTGCTGATTGTGCTCAGTGTGACACTGCAGGTGTCATTGCTGGCTGTGGCTCAGTGTGACACTGCGGGTGTCATTGCTGGTTGTGGCTCAGTGTGACACTGCAGGTGTCATTGCTGGTTGTGGCTCAGTGTGACACTGCGGGTGTCATTGCTGGTTGTGGCTCAGTGTGACACTGCGGGTGTCATTGCTGGCTGTGGCTCAGTGTGACACTGCGGGTGTCATTGCTGGCTGTGCTCAGTGTGACACTGCGGGTGTCATTGCTGGTTGTGGCTCAGTGTCACACTGCGGGTGTCATTGCTGGCTGTGGCTCAGTGTGACACTGCGGGTGTCATTGCTGGTTGTGGCTCAGTGTGACACTGCAGGTGTCATTGCTGGTTGTGGCTCAGTGTGACACTGGGGGTGTCATTGCTGGCTGTGGCTCAGTGTGACACTGCAGGTGTCATTGCTGGCTGTGGCTCAGTGTGACATTGCGGGTGTCATTGCTGGTTGTGGCTCAGTGTGACACTGCAGGTGTCATTGCTGGTTGTGGCTCAGTGTGACACTGCGGGTGTCATTGCTGGTTGTGCTCAGTGTGACACTGCGGGTGTCATTGCTCGTTGTGCTCAGTGTGACACTGCGGGTGTCATTGCTGGCTGTGCTCAGTGTGACACTGCAGGTGTCATTGCTGGCTGTGCTCAGTGTGACACTGCGGGTGTCATTGCTGGCTGTGCTCAGTGTGACACTGCGGGTGTCATTGCTCATTGTGCTCAGTGTGACACTGCGGGTGTCATTGCTGGCTGTGCTCAGTGTGACACTGCAGGTGTCATTGCTGGCTGTGCTCAGTGTGACACTGCGGGTGTCATTGCTGGTTGTGCTCCGTGTGACACTGCAGGTGTCATTGCTGGCTGTGGCTCAGTGACACTGCGGGTGTCATTGCTGGTTGTGGCTCAGTGTGACACTGCAGGTGTCATTGCTGGTTGTGGCTCAGTGTGACACTGCGGGTGTCATTGCTGGTTGTGGCTCAGTGTGACACTGCAGGTGTCATTGCTGGCTGTGGCTCAGTGTGACACTGCAGGTGTCATTGCTGGTTGTGGCTCAGTGTGACACTGCGGGTGTCATTGCTGGTTGTGGCTCAGTGTGACACTGCGGGTGTCATTGCTGGTTGTGGCTCAGTGTGACACTGCAGGTGTCATTGCTGGCTGTGCTCAGTGTGACACTGCAGGTGTCACTGCTGGCTGTGGCTCAGTGTGACACTGCAGATGTCATTGCTGGTTGTGGCTCAGTGTGACACTGCAGGTGTCATTGCTGGTTGTGGCTCAGTGTGACACTGCAGGTGTCATTGCTGGTTGTGGCTCAGTGTGACACTGCAGATGTCATTGCTGGTTGTGGCTCAGTGTGACACTGCAGATGTCATTGCTGGTTGAGGCTCAGTGTGACACTGCAGGTGTCATTGCTGGTTGTGGCTCAGTGTGACACTGCAGATGTCATTGCTGGTTGTGGCTCAGTGTGACACTGCAGATGTCATTGCTGGTTGTGGCTCAGTGTGACACTGCAGGTGTCATTGCTGGCTGTGCTCAGTGTGACACCGCGGGTGTCATTGCTGGCTGTGCTCAGTGTGACACTGCAGGTGTCATTGCTCGGTGTGGCTCGCTGTGCAGGGGGAGATGGAGAGGGACGACCCCGTGCCTGTGCAGCTCACTTGCCTCATGGAGGGAGACAAAGAGCACCTAAGGGACATCGGCAACTTGCTGGTACTTCAGGGGCTGGCCTTCCACGTTAAAAGGTAGTCCAACTCGCAGGGATTTTTGTCGTCTTTGCCACTGTGGGTGCCCCTTGAGTGATGATTGGGAAGAGGGGAGTGAGTCATCCTATACATCATGGCTTTTCCTGCCTTTGTCCAGGCCGAAGGCAGATCCAGGAGTGGCGCACAGGAGGATGGGCGAGGACATCGTCGCGGCGTGCATCAGGGAGATGTCCCACACGGCGGTTCCACCGCAGCGGTTGGCCAGTGTCCCCTACCCGGCGCCCGACCTCCCGGCCAGTGACACGTTCAGCCTGGTGGTGACGCACGTTAGCGCCAGTGGGCGCATCTACGGACACCTGGCTTCAAATAGTGAGGAGGCGGAGGTTTTGCGCACAGTGTGCAATTTGACGACGGATATCTGAAAGGGTGTTTGGAAGGGAAATCAACAATCGATCAGAAGGCGTTTTAGCAGATTGCCGCACATCACAGCACAGTTTGGTATTGAGTTTGAGCGTGGAGATTGAAAAGCACGACGTATCGCGCACAGCTGTCCTTTTAAATTAAATGGATTTCCTGATGCGGCGAAGCTTGTACAGTAGACTCAATTATCCGCGTGCGGTTTATCTAATGTGCAAATTAACCGTGCACCTGAGATTTTGACGTAAATTAATAACTCATGGACTTTCCCTTGAGCCCAAATTCATCATGGGACCTCCCTTGCCAGTATCAAAATATAAGAATAGGTTTAACGCTTTCTGGCAATATCACAGATATTAAGATGTAAAAACACCAAACTGAAACTTTTTTCAAGGAATCATGTCTGCATTAACCACATATACTCGTGGTGAACATGCAAACAAAAAAACATGGTCTGATAGTATATGCATTGTCTTTGAAACTTATTTGTCCACACCAGAGACTGCTTTCTTTAGAGCCTAGTCTCAACAGTGTTCGACCAGAGGACACCAACAGGCGAACAGCACAAAGACAACGCACTATCAGGACATTGAGAGCTCGCGGTGAGCAGCTACATCATGGGACCTCCTTTGCCAGTATGTGTGGACCAATCAGTTTCAAAGACAATGCATATGCTATCAGAGCATATTTTTTGGTTTGCATGTTCACCACAAGCATATGTGGTTAATGCAGACATGATTCCTTGCAAAAGGTTTCAGTTTGATGTTTTAACATCTTAACACCTGTTTTATTGCCAGAAAGCATTAAACCTATTCTTATAATCTAAAAACAGTTCTACATTGTTATTCTTGGAAATGTTTATTACAAGTCACATGCTTAAACCGAACACATATGTTTCTCTGGTTAATGTGAAATCCATGTAATTGCCCCTACAGTACAGTAGTTGAAGATCTATACAACAGTGGGTGGAGCTTTATTAATGTTGATTGGCGTGGCTCTGCTGCTGTCCACGTGGTGGGCAGTCTTCTGCGCGGGAGCAATGAAGTGTTCTCACTGAGCACTTGCATCATCGATCGATTGATGGTTACTTTTTGGCATAGAGATCCGTGGAAAATGGATATTTCTTAATTATCCACGGCCGTCCTCCCCGTCATTAGTGCGGATTAATCGAGAGTCTACTGTACTCTTTGCCACTTAATGTTTCCTAATTTTTGTTCGGTCAGATGCGGTCCTGCAGAAGCTGATGGAATCCATCAAGTCGGAGTGTGGCAGCAGCATAAACAACAGCAGCCTTTCTGGACTTGTGGACTTGCGGTTTTCCTTGGGCCAGCCATGCGTCATTCAGCTGTCGGGAGGCTGGTACCGAGGCCAGATTCTCAACGTGCAAACAAATACTGTGCAGGTGGTTATTGCGCACACCAAGGCGAAGTCACTTGAATAATCATGCACGTGGCTTGCCTGGAGCTGGATTAACCTTAATGTAGAAAATGACCAGACTGCTCAAGTGCCTGTGTTGCTCTTCTTATGAATGAACTCTGCGACGTGATGCATTGTTGTTCATATTCACGCCGACTGGTAAAGGTGAGTGCGCGCGTGCATGTGGTGTGTGCTTGTGGTCTGTGCACTTGCCAGGTGCGTTACATCGATCACGGCGGTGAGGACGAGGTGGAGCCTGGCGCTGTGCGTGTGACTGACCGCTTCACGCACGTGCCCCCGCTCTGCCTCGAGTGCGTGCTGAGCTCCCCGTACCTGGTAGGGGCTCTCTCACCTGCAGCTGCACGCAACCCCCACATGCCCAGAGAAGCACACACAAGGCTCGAATGCACAGTGTTAACACATTATTATTATGATTATTGCATTTTATATTCACTAGCGGGAAGTGCTCGGTTTTGCCAGGGAGAAAAATATATTTCAAAATTTCTCTTAAAAACTTAATATATACATACACAAGTACTAAGCTATTGTGAAAGCCCGGTGTTCTGTTTGTCCATTTGTCCATCAACAAAATTAAGAGGCTTGAAGTCCTGAATCCAAAAGTAATAGAAAGGGGTGGATAAATAGTTGATATTTTTACCCCCACATAGGCATATATATCAACATACAATAGTGAGTCGTATCTAGTGACTATAGTAGTATCTGCTGACTATAGTAGTATTTGCTCACTCTATGGTAGTATCTGCCGACTTTATAGTAGTAATACTTGGCTCTACAGTAGTATCTACTGACTAGTCATTCATAATTAACGTTTTTGGGTTCGATCGCGTTATTTACGACACATTTATAAATAACGCGATCTAACCCAAAAACGTTTATTATGAATAATATTGGTCGCGAAAGCCTACGTGTTAAACTGACTGTAGTCCGTAGTATCTATTGAACGTAGTAGTATCTACTGACTGTAGTAATATCTACTGACTGTAGCAGTATTTACTGAACGTAGTGGTATCTACTGGCAGTAGTAGTATCGACTGACTGTACTATTATCTTCTGACTATAGTAGTATTTACTGACCGTAGTAGTATCTACTGACAGTAGTAGTATCTTCTAACTATACAGGAGTATCTAATGATTATATAGTAGTATTTACTGACCGTAGTGGTATCTCCTGTCTATAGTAGTATTACTGAATCTATAGTGATATATATTGACTCTATAGTAATATCCACTGACTATAGTAGTGTGGTGGGTAATTGTTGGGTGTAATACGCCACCACCACTACGGTTGAGCATTTACTTCCAGTCAGGGGCCAACAGGGGTCAATAGCAGGTCTGGTCTGTACTAAGCAGGACTCGTGGGTCAGACAACCTGGGGGGACGGTTGGGAACCAGAGGGGAACACCTCAGGCCCCCAGTGGGGGGGCTGGGGGATTGTGCAACAATCTAGGTCCCGCCAGAAGGTTCCAGATGATGGGCATGGCCAGGGGCAGAGTGACTCTGGGAGCCCCATAAAAGCCCGACCCCAGAGCGCCTCGAGTCAGTCCACCTCAAGCCGAAGACTCAGAAGTCCACCTGAAGATAGGACCCTGGACCCCAAGCCCCGCCGTCCTTATAAGGGCCGGGGCTCAGTGAGGCCAGTGGTCAGTAGGCTAGGACCCTGAGGATCCCCGGACCTGACGTCCTTCTCAGGGCCGGGTCTGTGTGGGCCAGCGGTTGAGACCCGAGGACCTTGGCTGGGTCGGGTCAGCCTCCCTTAGGTCCCGTTAGCCGGAGGGCTAAGAGTGGTTAGTCCCAGTGATTAGGGCACATTAGCCCGGAGGCTGTACCTCCTTAGGTTGTGGGTAGAAGGGGCCATTACCCTTTTGTGTTAGGGACCTTCTCTGTGTATCATTAAATAAATACTTGTTGCCTCCAAAGAAGACTCCGTCTCCATACTAACCCACTACAGTAATAACTACTATCTGCTTTCTCTGCAGTAGACTCTACCGACTGCAATAGTATCTCCCGACTTTACAGTAGTATGTACCGACTCTATAGTCGTAACTACATTACTCTATAGTCGTATCTAGTGACTCTACAGTAGTTTCTACTGACTGCAGTAGTATCTACTGACTCTATAATAGTGTATATTGACTCTATAGCAGTAGCTACTAACTCGACAGTAGTATATACTGACTATAGTAATATCTACTAACTATAGTAGTATCTACCGACTCGATAGCAGTATCTACCATCACTAAAGTAGTATGTACTGACTAGTAGTATCTACTATGTCTACAGTAGTATGTACTGGCTGTAGTAGTAGCTATTATCACGACAGTAGTTTGTACTGCCTGTAGTAGTAGCAGCTACTATCACTACAGTACTATGTACTTGCTGTAGTAGTAGCTATCACTACAGCAGTATGTACTGGCTGTAGTAGTAGCTAAATGCCAAGAACAAAATGTTGATCTATATATGGCTTTCGTTGATCTAACAAAAGCATTCGACACAGTCAGCCGGGAGGGCCTATGGAAAATCATGGCCAAGTACGGGTGTCCAGACAAGTTCATTGGCATCGTGCGCAATCTCCATGATGGCATGATGGCCAGCGTCAGAGACCAGCAAGAACTCTCTGATCCGTTCCCAATCACAAACGGGGTGAAGCAAGGCTGCGTTTTAGCGCCAACGCTCTTCAGCATGGTGTTTTCTGCCATGCTGCAAGACTCATTCCAGAACCACAACACTGGGATTAACTTCATCTACCGTTTTGATGGTGGGCTATTCAATCTGCGGAGGATGCAAGCCAAAACTAGAGTGGAGGAAGTCACTGTTCGAGAACTTTTGTTTGCTGATGACTGTGCTCTGGCTGCTGGCTCAAATAAAGATCTACAGGACAGTATGGACCACCTCTTCTCAGCTTGCAACAACTTCGGCCTAACAATCAGCACAAAGAAGATTGAAGTCCTATACCAACCTGCTCCTGGGAAACCCTACACTGAGCCAACCATCTTTGTGAATGGGCAAAAGCTTTCAGCCGTTGACAAGTTTATTTACCTTGGTAGTACACTGTCTCGCGCTGTGCACATAGATGATGAAGTTAACATCAGGATTGTCAAGGCCAGTGCAGCCTTTGGACGTCTACGTGACTTGGTATGGGAAAGGACTGGCATCAAGCAGGAGACAAAACTGAAGGTCTACCGGGCTGTTGTCTTACCAACTCTTCTGTATGGGTGCGAAGCCTGGACAGTTTACCAGCGCCATGCCAAGAAATGTAATCATCTCCACTTGAGCTGTCTGAGGAAACTGCTGAGGATCAAGTGGCAAGACAGAATCCCTGACACGGAAGTCATCAGCAAGGCAAATATCCCCAGCATCTACACCTTGCATGCGAAGGAACAGCTTAGATGGACTGGCCACGTAACCAGAATGCCCTACGCGAGACTTCCAAAACAAGTCTTCTTTGGCGAGCTGAAGAATGGCAAGCGAGCACAAGGTGGCCGCAAAAAGCGCTACAAGGACACCCTTAAAGCTTCCTTGCAGAGCTTTGGATTCGACCTGAAAAGCTGGGAATCACTAGCACAGGACCGACCTGCCTGGAGAAGAAAAGTACAGGACGGTGCAGTCCTCTGTGAGAGTAGGAGAAGCTCCGGTGCTATCTTGAAGAGGCAGCAGCACAAATCTACCAAGGAAGGACTTGTGGCTGCACCTCAGAGCTCTACATCCTCCTTGACCTGTCCAGTGTGCCACAGAGAATTCCGGGCTCGGATTGGCTTGTTCAGCCATCTGCGCACTCATCAAAACCCAACAAAATGACAAACGTGCCATGGTCATCAACTTTGATGGACGAATAAGAAGAAGAAGTTGACTCTATAGCAGTAGCTACTATCACCACAGTAGTATATACTGGCTGTAGTAGTAGCTATTATCACCACAGTATGTACTGGCTGTAGTAGTAGCTACTATCACTACAGCAGTATGTACTGGCTGTAGTAGTAGCTACTATCACGACAGTAGTATGTACTGGTTGTAGTAGTAGCTATTATCACGACAGCAGAATGTACTGGCTGTAGTAGTAGCTACTATCACTACAGGAGTATGTACTGGCTGTAGTAGTAGCTATACTAACTCTTTTGCAGTGTGTACTGGCTCTAGTAGTAGCTATACTAACTGTATAGCAGTGTGTACTGGCTGTAGTAGTAGCTATACTAACTCTATAATAATAATCTTTAGTTCTTTCGGTAAAGTCACGTAGATAGAAAAATAATTTTAAAAAGTGAATAAAAATAATAAGATAATAAACAAATATCCATTCATGTAGACTGTAGCCTGGTTTTTAATCGGAATGTACTGGCAGTCTATAACGTAGACTTTAGCCTGGTTTTTAAGTTTGGTGAGTGCACTGGCAGTCTATAATGTAGACTATCAATGGTTATTAAGAACCCAAGAATAAGTCTACATTATAGACTGTCAGTATGCTCACTCAGGTTAAGAACCTGGCTACAGTGTACATTATAGACTGCCAATACGCTCACCAAGCTTAAAATCCAGGCTACAGTCTACATTATAGACTGCCAGTACTCACCCTGTCTATGTGTCTCCGTGACTGTGGTTCGTCTCTCTCTCAAATTTAGCACTCTTTGTAAGAATGTAATCAACCAGGTAGGGTGTTGACTGTTATGTTAGCCGACTCTGTGTTGTATTGCATTATATTTCTAAGATTACTAGTTTTGATTTTTCTCATTCATTCGTACCTGATGATGATTGCTTGTGTTGCAATCAAAACATCGTATTCTATTATTAAATTTATTTTCTTTCTACATGACTTTACCGAAAGAACCAAAAAGTACTAACTTCACAGAGTGATGGTGAGGCCTAGTCCTGTGCAGAACTCCCGGCCTCGCTTAGATTGCCCAGCCTGCCGAGGTGGCACCTTGGCAGGCTGGGGCTGGGCTGCTACCCCCCCCCCCCCACCCATGGTCCCCCCGCCTGCTCTGCAGTAGTATCTACAACCTATAGTAGTAACATCTACCGACTCTATTGCAGTAACTGCACACATTGGGGTGGTTGGGGGAGAAGAGGACATCACACTTTGAAGAATTTACCTCAGCGTTTTGTGTATTTTTATAGCATTTTTAACGCGAATGAGAATTTTTCCCCAATTCCACCGATCCCGCTTGTGCGTTGCTAGGGGCAACCACGGCTTTGTCGTGCATGCGCAAATGCGTGCTTTGGAGCGAGCTCAGCGGCGTAAGGAAATAAATAAGTAATAAATTGTGCTAAATGCTTCATTAAACTATTTTTAAGTTGACGGACGCGAAATCGGAAAAGCGCTGGCTCACCACGGGGCTTATGGCGTGGTACCTGGGTACTTTTTAAAACGTAAACCCCACGGTTTGCGAGCCAAATCCTTAGCAAGTTTCGTCCATACACAGACAGACACACAGACAGACAGACTAAAAACGAAGTTTATAGGTAAGATAAACAGCCTCGCTTAGTAGTGTCAAGACTTGATTTGAAGCTTTCATGATTGCAGGAATCCATACTCTTTGGTTCTTTCGGTAAAGTCACATAGGTAGAAATAAAATAATATGAAATAAAACAAATCGCAACACAAGCAAGCCTCATCAGGTGGGAACACCACAGCAAGAAAAAATACTGAAGTGGGCGTGGCAAGAGGTTATATAGCAAGAGGGGAGAGAGGGGGGGGGTAGGGGAAGGAGGTGAGCTGCGTGAGCGCTAGGGGGAGAAGTGAGGCTGGGGGGGGAAGTAGGCGGGGCTTGAAGTGGAAAGCTGGGGAAGGGGGGGGGGAAGAGACTCGGAAAAATAGACTAGTAACCGGCAGGTATGATGAAAACAATCACAACAGTTAAGGTTTTACCTGGTTAATAACATCCTTCCAATGATTGCTCGATCTGTATCCATTTTTTCGGTTGAATTTAAGTCTATGTTTATATATCTGGATGGCTTCATGAACAAACCCTTGATAGTAGTCCGAAGGTTTGCAGAGTACCTTGTTCTCGGAAAAGATTATCATGCGAGCCCACAGCGTTATAACAATGGTGAGCCACGGCAGAGGTATTGGTTCTGGCGTGTTTCAGATCTGCTTTGTGTTCGCGAACACGGTCCGAGACATGTCGTTTCGTTTCCCCAATGTAACTACTACCGCAGGTACAACTCAGTTTGTAGACTCCAGGATATTGCATGTCAGGAATGGCATCCTTCACAGATGGGGTTAGATCACGGATTTTGTGTACTGTATTGAATCGGACATGGATCTTGTGTTTGTTTAAGATTTTGGAAATCTTTTCGGTAACACCTACTATGTATGGTAAAGTGATGGTTTTGATTGGCTTCTCAGGGGATTGTTTCTCCATAGTTGGAGAAATAGCTTTGAAAATAATGCGGTCCGAGTACCCATTCATCTCGAGGGTCTGGTGGATGTGTAATAAAAGACTCGGACGCTTCTCTCTGTCCTGTGTCCTTTATTTGGGTTCGATCTCTTTTCCCTCACGGTACTCCCCTATATACTCTCCACTCTGCAGCCCCAGGCTGCTGTCGCTCACGTAGCCCAACTCCCTCCTAGCAGCCCCGCTGCTGTCACGTCGTGCAGACCCCTGCTGCCCGACTCCTCCCTTGCAGACCCGCTGCTCTCTGCAGCCTCCTCGCTGCTCCTCCTGCCCCGGAGTCGGTCACCGTTGGCCGACGGTGCCGATCCTCGTGGCTCGGGTGTGTGGCGACCTCGCCACTCTCTCCTCACCCTTCGCCCTGCGTGGCTTCTCACTTTCCCAGTCCCCGATCACTCCCGACTGCTTCCGGTTACCCCCCTTATAGACCATTACCCTCTCCCCCACGTGACGTAACTCCTCCCCCCATGACGTCACTTCCGGGAGGTCGTTTACGCCCGCATTACACCACCCTCCCCCGTAGAGAAAATCCAGCCGACCTCGGCTGAACACAACTCCAATAAGCAATGCGAGCGAACACGACCGAATACGAAAAAGGACACAAAACACACGATAATATACCGAAAGAACAAGAACACAACACAATAATTAACGAAATGTGAGGGATTTCGAGTGGGTGCGGGTCGCCGGGCCGTCCCGGATGGTCGGTGGCCCTCCCGCTTAAGAGCGACAGGCTGAAGTTCGTCTGTCGCTATTGGAGGCCTGGCAACGTCCCGGTCCCCTATTTTCGAAGCCGCAGCATCAGAGGCGTCCCGCGATCGTGTCCGCGGCGGGGTTTGGAAGGGCTGCGGGCCTCAAAGGTTCCGCAGCCGTGGTAGGCGCACCCCGAGCTGGGTCTTCTTTCCCCTGCCGCGTCACGGGCGGCTCGTCTGTGAAAGGCACGACAGGCGCCCTAGCAAAGTCAGCAGGCACAGGCAAGGGCGAGTCGGCAGCAACAGACCCCGGCAAGGCAACCTCAGGAGATGACGCATCCGGTCGAGGGGCCACGTATGGTTTCAACCGAGATGTATGGACGAACCAACGCCGAGAACCAAACCGAACACGCGCCGACTGTGGGTTGGGAACCTCGATGAGGCGAACCGGCCCTTGCCATGGCTTATGTAATTTAGGAGGAGAGGTACCTGGCCGCACCTGTGGACAATGGAGCCAGGCCAGGTCCCCCGTTTTCCAAGGGCATTCCCCTTTTGAACGTCGCGCACACCGCTCGTTCCGAGCCTGGGCTTTGGCCATAGCCATGCGAGCCTCCACCCGCGCCTCAGTGACTCGGCGAACGGTGTCCTGAATATAATCAGGAAGAGGCTTGACAGGTCCCCTCGCCTCGGTTCCCAACTGTTCATTAATCGGCGGTACGTTTTCACGACCGTACATTAGAAAAAACGGCGAATATCCTGTAGCCGCATGCGGCGTCATCCGGTACGCTGAAAGCACCCCAGGGATATGCAAATCCCAATCCGATTGTTTTTCACTAACCGTATGGCACAACATGGCGGACAGGGTCCGATTAAGCCGTTCCACCATACCATCCGTTTGTGGGTGGTAGGGAGATGTCCGTATTTTTTTTGTACCCAGCGCCGCACACACCTCCCCCAACAATTTCGAGGAAAAATTCCGGCCTTGGTCTGTAAGGAGCCTCTCCGGCGCCCCTTTGTCCATAACATACCCAAAAAGAAAGGCGTCTGTGATAGACGCCGCTGACTGGTCATGCAAAGGCCAGGCCATCGGCCAGCGGGAGAGGTACTCCACCCCTACCAGCAAATATTTATTTCCCCTAGCGGATGGCGGAAAGGGTCCCAAAATATCTAACGCCACCAACTCATTAACTCGACACCTGGATGGATTGTATCGGCGGCACATATGGATGTTTAGGTGGCTTACGGCGGGCACAATCGGGACACGCGCGAACGTGCCCGACGACATGCGTCGTCATGCCATACCAATAGTAGTCTCGCTGCAGCGTCAATAGCGTCTTCTGCACCCCCAGATGTAAAAGCGTGTCACAATGCAGAGTCCTAATCAATTCGTACCGCAATGATGCCGGTACAACCAGACGCCAGCGTTCCTGCATCCCTTCCCTCCACATCAGCAAGCCATCACGGAGAGCGGTTTCCGGCACGCCTCCCGCACAGAGTCGCCCACTCCCCTTCACAGGCCGCTTACGTAACGTTACCAAGGAATCATCCAACATCTGTTCCCGAATCCACACAGACCTCGGGAGATGTAGAATGCCATCAGCCGGTCCCCCATCAGCCGACCCCGCATCAGTCGGCCCCGGCTCAAGCGGAGCTTCCGGCACTTCGACTGCCAGCGCGACAGGCGGAGGGGGGTGCTGAATCTGGCCACACCTATGCGTCCCCGACGCACACGCGCAAGGGGATCGCTGCGGCAGCCTGGAAAGTGCGTCCGCATTAGCGTGACGCACTCCCTTCCGATGGTGAATTTGGAAGGAAAATTCTTGCAGCGTGTCCAACCATCGCGCCAGCTGGCCAGATGGTTGGTCCATTTTAAGAGCATACTGCAAGGCCGCATGATCCGTGCGAACAATAAACGAACGACCGTACAGATACGGTCGAAATTGGCGGAGAAAAAAAACAATAGCCAAAAGTTCCCTGCGAGTGACACAGTAGCGGGTTTCAGCGGGAGACAAAACCCGGCTACCATACGCGACCACGCGATCTACACCACCTTTGGACTGAGATAACACCGCCCCAATGCCCGTGTCACTCGCGTCCGTATCCAGAATGAAGGGATGCGCAAAATCCGGATAATCCAACGTCGGTGCCGTAGCCAATAGATCGCGTAGGCCTCGAAACGCCGCCTCCTCTGGCGGTCCCCAAGCAAATTTGTGTCCTTTACCCATCAGGAGATGCAAAGGCCTCGCGATCGTAGCAAAATTTGGAACAAACCTCCGATAATATGAGGCGAACCCCAAAAACCGACGCACATCCCCCATCGTGGCAGGGGTTGGCGAGTCACGGACGCACGCAGTTTTGTCCGGATCTGTGGCCACCCCATCCGCACTGACGATGTGCCCCAAATAACGCACGGAGTGTTGCAGCAGGTGACATTTCTTGGGCTTAAATTTCAAATTAGCAGAACGCATCCTGGTGAAGACGGCCTCCAACCGCGATAAATGCTCATCAAATGTGCGGCTGAAAACGATAATATCGTCCAAATATATGTAATGCGGGCGAAAGCGACCTTCCGGATGTGACGTCACGAGGAGGCGGAGCCAGGTGACGTGGGTGAAAGGTAGGGGGTCCTTAAGCGGGTAAACCGGAAGGAGAAGGCAGTCGGGGTGTGAATGGAAAGGTGTGGGGCCACGCGGGCGTACGAGCCGAGGGGGCACCGTCGAAGCGGGGGCCAACCCCGGGAACAGTAGGGAGCTACTGGGAGGTGTAAAGCTGCAGATAGAGATAGGCAGTAAGGCTGTGTGAGAGTGGCAGCGGGGTGGCTGCCAAGAGTCGCAGGAGCGACGAGAAGGCGAGACAGCACGAGGCTGTCAGAGCTGCAGCAGGAACAGCCAAGGGAGCTGTGTGAGAGTACAGCAGCGGAGCTGCTGTGGGGCTGCAAGAGCGACAAGAACAGCAGCGGGCTGCTGATGGTGACTGGAGTGACATCGGAACCAGCACTGAGAGAATAAGAGAGACAGCCGTGTGGGAACGCAGTACGGACCGAATAAAGGACACTAAGCCAGAGATCGTGGTCAAGTCTTTTATTACATATATAAGACATGTCTCCCACTGCAACCCCGTTAATACCAACTCCATCAACCTCTGAAAAGTGGCAGGGGCCGCATTCAGCCCCATCGGAAGACAGTTAAATTGAAATAACCCCTGCGGCGTACGGAAAGCAGTCTTTTCTCGCGAGGACTCGTCGAGGGAAAGCTGCCAGAAGCCCGAAGAGAGATCTAGCGTTGAAAAGAACTTCGCCCCCGACAAGGCATCGAGAGAGTCGTCCATACGCGGCAGGGGATACGCATCTGCCACCGACACCTTATTTAATTTACGAAAGTCTACACAAAATCGCAATTTGCCATCTTTTTTCTTGACCAAAACAACAGGTGCGCCCCATGGGCTGTTAGATGGAGATATTATGTCCGCAGCCAACATGTCATCCACTGCCCCTCGAACATGCTCTCGCTCAGCCGGACTCATCCGATGCGAGTTCAACCGAATAGGGGCAGCGTCCCCTGTGTCAATATGATGGTAAAGCAATGAGGTGCGTCCTAAGTCCAAATCATCGGAGCTAAACACATCAGAATAGCTCGATAACAATTTACGAATCGCACAACGTTGTTCCCCGGAAAGAGCTGAATTCTCCCCACACAATTCAGCAATCCAGCGGTCATCTACAGCTCCGGGGCCCGAAACACCTCCAACAAACCCCCGGCCGGACAGATCATCATGAGCTGTAAACGCAGTAGTGGCATGTGCCACAACGGTACCCGCCGGCACACACACGCTTTCGGCACTCGCGTTAAGCACCTGCAAAAACGGCTGCTGGTCTGGCCGAACAATAGTTTGTGCACCAACCAGCGCCGATCCACCCGTGATGGTGGCGGACGGTGACAACAAAACCCCAATCGCTCCTTGACGAGCAGGTACAGGCTTCCGATAACGCAAAGGAATGAGAATCTGTGAGCCAGGTGGAATATCAACAGACACTTCGGACAACGCCTGCACCTGGGCGACAGGAGCAGGTCGCCCCCAGGGCGACGGCAAAAAGGCAATTTTACGGCCTTCCGGTAATTGAATGCAGTTCTCATTAATTCTAATTAGAATGGGCATTTTGGCCAGAAAATCGGTCCCTAATAAACAAGGAACCGCAAGAGACCTCGAAATTAACACAATTCCCGAGGCCGACACTCCCCCGATAGCGATTGTAGCGTACACCTGGCCCACAATGCCCATGCTACCCCCGTTCGCGGTGACGCAGGAAGCGTAAGCCGGACTCACGGCCTCTGGTGGGATGTTCAAGAGGTGGATATTACTTCTGAAATAATGGTCGCGGACGCTCCGGAGTCTACCAAAATCCGTACGTCCACCCCTTGTATCGACCCAGGTACGGTGGACGAACCGGGTAGCGGCCGCGACGACCCGCTGAGCCAACTTACGCCACTGCATTACCGAACGACAAGGCACAGTCAATGGTCTCCCGTTATTAAAAACACCCGGATCGCATGACAACGGTGATGAGTGAGGTGTCAAGCCTTGCCGGGTGTCTGGTGCGCACCGACTTGCCTGTGCTGGCGAATCCTTCCTTGGAGCGGCCGCTGTCGGGGCCTCCTGCTGGGGCGGACCCGGGACGCGGGCCCAGCAGTCCCTGGCATAATGGCCCTTACGCCCGCAGCGGAAGCAGTCGATGTTGTTGCGCCTTGCTGCGGGCGCCCCGTCCCGACGCGGCCGTGTCGGCGGCGCAGCCCGCGGCTCCGGCCACGGAGCAGCGGCAGCCGACAGCTCCTGCGGGCTCCTGTCGTCCGGCACATAAACTGCTTTCTTGGGGTCCCAACCCACGGCTCCCCCTTCGACGATGGGCCCACCCGTCCACGCCGTAACTTGCTTCCACCGGCGCAGGTTGAACTGGGCGTCCAGACACTTAGCCGCAGCCCGGGATGTGGGCTTCTCGTGACCGCACACCGGCATGGGAATGCCGAGATCCCGGGACAACTCCAACATCTTCCCCAGGATGAGAGGTTCCAACAGGTCAGGCTCCATCTCCGGGTATGCGGCCATTGCCAGCTCCAGTACCGCGCCCCTATACGCCACCGGAGACTCCTCGGGTGCGCGTTGTCGTTGCACAAACCGGCGATGAGCATCATCCGGCGGCTCGTAAGCGTCTGCCATCTCGTCGAACACACCACGCAATGTTTTCTTCTTCGCGGCTTTTATAGAGCGAAAGAATCTAACGGACTCGTCATCAAGGAGAGTCGGAAGAACTTCTAATGCCTCGGCGTCAGTCCACCTCGCCGAGCGTACCGCTGCCAAAAATCTGCAGGCGAACGCACTCCAATCGCCCCCGATGGAGAATTCCTTGACAGTCGTTAGGTGACGACTGCGACGCCTTGGCGCATTCCCTCCAGCCGCTGACTCTTCCGGTGGCATGTTCAACATGGCGTCGCAGCGTGGTGTCGACAAGATGGCGGCCTTCCGTCGCGGAGGGCCCAAAATGGCGGCTTCCCGCCTTTCGTCGTGCGCCACGCCCAAGATGGCGTCTTCGTGCCGCGTGGCTGATGGCGTCGACATTGAAGACAACCCGGGCTCCTGCGGACCACCAACATCGCCTTCCGACGCCGTCCTCGGCGTAACGAGCTCACACAACTGCGCAAGCACATTCTTGAGAGTTTCAAGTTGCTCCGCCATCTGACTCCATCTTAAATCCGCGTCCTTTGGTGCAGACTGGTCCGCCGACGCGGCGACATCTTGGACCCCTGGACCCGCACTCGTTCCAGCACGGATCTCCTCCTCTGCCGGAGTCGGGTCCACCGCAGGAGGAAGGTCATCGTCGTCGGAAGATGAAGCCGATGCCGGAGACGGAATATTCTTTTTTCTCAGTTGTTTAGCCATACCGTTACACTTCTGACACCAGTGTAATAAAAGACTCGGACGCTTCTCTCTGTCCTGTCCTTTATTTGGGTTCGATCTCTTTTCCCTCACGGTACTCCCCTATATACTCTCCACTCTGCAGCCCCAGGCTGCTGTCGCTCACGTAGCCCAACTCCCTCCTAGCAGCCCCGCTGCTGTCACGTCGTGCAGACCCCTGCTGCCCGACTCCTCCCTTGCAGACCCGCTGCTCTCTGCAGCCTCCTCGCTGCTCCTCCTGCCCCGGAGTCGGTCACCGTTGGCCGACGGTGCCGATCCTCGTGGCTCGGGTGTGTGGCGACCTCGCCACTCTCTCCTCACCCTTCGCCCTGCGTGGCCTCTCACTTTCCCAGTCCCCGATCACTCCCGACTGCTTCCGGTTACCCCCCTTATAGACCCTTACCCTCTCCCCCACGTGAAGTAACTCCTCCCCCCATGACGTCACTTCCGGGAGGTCGTTTACGCCCGCATTACAGATGTGTTCCAGTTCATTGGTCGGAAATGCAGTGGGCCCTATGGTGTAACGTTTTGATGGGCCGGATGGTGGTGGAGATCAGGTTTCAGATAGGAATCTGTGTGGGTGGCTTTCCTGTAGACAGTGTCCCAACGAGCCATCAGGTCTCTGCTCAAACAAAACATCCAGAAATGGTAGCTTACCATCCTTCTCCACTTCCATGGTGAATTTGATGGATGGGTGTATGGAATTGATGTGGTTGAGAAATTGGTTCAAAGCTGGCAGACCATGTGGCCAAATGACGGAAGTGTCATCTACGTATCTCTTCCACAAGGAAGGACGTAGGGTGGATGTCTGGATGGCATTTGTTTCAAATTTCTACATGAAAACATTCGCTATCACTGGTGATAAGGGGGAACCCATGGGGGTACCTTCATTTTGTTTGTAAAAAGTACCATTCCAGGTGAAGTGTTGGTAAGGCAGTGCCTAACCAAAGTTGGTACTTTAGGATTCAGTCCATGTTGGGCCAAGTCTTCAATTATTGCTAAGGTGTCAGGTACAGGAACCTTGGTGAACAGGGAGACTACATCAAAGCTGACGAGCAAATCATTTGGGGACAGTGAAATTCCCTTGATTAGAAAGACCAAGTGAGCTGAGTTAAGTACTGCTGAGGTAGTCTTGCCTGTCTTGTTGTAACAGCTCTCTCGCTGTGTTTCTTCCTGGTTCAGCAGTTGCACTGCTGGATTATTTTTTCCGCCTGAGGACGACCGCTTGTGTTGCGATCGAAACGTCGTGATATGTTTTTTTTATTTTTTTATACCTACGTGACTTTACTGAAAGAACCAAAGAGTATGGATTTCTGCAGTCACGAAAGCTTCAAATCAAGTTTGAACCAAGATAACTGTTAATTAAATATAGGAATGACATGTTAAAAGAAAATAAAGCCAATCAACGTTTAAACGGCTCATAAATGGACGTCACTGATTGGCTGAGGACATGGCTCAGCCCACTTACGAGCACTCGGATTGGCCGAAATTGGCACCTGTGTGCATAAGATAAACATGTTACCGTTAGTCAACAATGTTAACGTTAGTCGAAACCACAGATCCTATGGGAAGTGAAACGTTAACCGCAAAAAACAAACTGATATCACCGTTAAGCAAGGAATTACTCTCCCGATTACATTGTGTGCGCTTTGGTTTATGTGAATAAACCGGAGAACCCGAAGGGTATCGAGAGAGAATATACAAACTCCACACACGGAGAGGTGCCCAAGTTGGGAATGGAACCCCCCACCCAGGTGCTTGCTGTGAGGAACAGACAAGTGTGGCACTACTGGTTTATACACTGCCGCCCAAAAGTAGTTCCAATTGCCAACGCTTAAATTTATACTTGGGATATTCACTTTGTATATGTAGTGGTGGTGTTGACGTGCGCCGACAGTGATGGATTACGGGGCGGCGCGGGGTGCGGGGTTGGGCACGCATGTGGGCGTGGTGTGGACGCGCGCGCCGGGAGTGAGTGAGTACGGGGCGGCGTAGGGGATTGTGCGCGCTGACACGAGGTGAGAAAAGGGGATCGTGGGCAGCGCGCAGTGATTGGTCAAATGGGATGGGTGCTCTCAGCGACGTCCGCAGGATGGACATAAAAGAGGACGCGCGGGAGCACTCGTGGTTGTTGTTAACCAGTTGAAGATTGAAGACGGAGTTGAAGAAGTAGTGCCCTGAGACCCCTAGTCCCGCTGTCCTTGTCAGGACCGGGGCCCTGTGTGGCTCGGAGGCGAGACTGTGGGACCCGTGGTCCGACGCCCATGTGGGTCGGGACTGTGGGACCCAGAGTCGAGACGGACACCCCGGCTGGGTGTGTTCTGAGAGGCTACGGGGCGTAAGAGCCCGTGTTGGTGTAGCCAGGAGAACCGTGTGGGTTAGGCTGGTGTTAGCCACCCGTGTAACTAAGTGGGTGTTGGTCACCCGAGTAACTATAGCTGGTGTTAGTCACCCGTGTGACTATAGTTGGTGAAATAAAAGAGTGTGCTACCCGTGAAGTCGTCTCCCGCCGAGTTACTACATTACAACTGGCGTCAGAAGTAAACCTGTCTTCAAAGAAAAGAATGGATACTAGGAAGACTACCCGTACCCACGAGCGAGATCGGGAAGACGACGGCGTACCGGAGACACAAACCTCGGAAGGAGAGGACGAGGAGTTGCCGCCGATGCAGCACTTCGCGGCGATGGCCGACGCTCCGCTTGCCTCCGACACCAGCCTACAGGACGCACACTCCCGCCTGGCGGAGTTGCTGCTCGCCGCCGCTGCAATTTTGGCGGACATCACCGTTTCAGCGGGCGGAGGGACGGCTGCGGGGTTGGAGGAGGGAGCGCGGCTGGAGGGATCCCGCCAGAAGGCGCTTCGCGCCAAAAGTTTTGAAGTTGGCGCCGTTTTTGAGGGTCCGCCTTCGGTTGGCGGGAAGCGCGGACACCACGTGGGCGGAGATCTCCTCTCAGCGCAGCCCGCGTCATCGGCGCGCGTTAGAGCTCTCCATCATGCGCCTGCAGACGGAGCCGACATTTTCTATAACCACAGCGGCGCGCGGGAAAATCATTCCTCGGAGGCCGACGACCGGGTCTTCCAGCAACGATTGCCCGCGCTGACGGCGTTCAAGGCGGACGGGGGCGACTGGGGAGCCTTCCAACGAAGGTTCCTCGCACATCAAGAAATGTCGGGGTGGTCCGACACCACTGCCCTACGCGCGCTGCCAGCGACGCTCGACGACGACGCGCTTGCAGCCTTCACATCTGCCCCAAGGTCGTCTCGCTCAACGCTCCAGGCCGCGCTACATCTAATGGCTAAGGTGTTCGGCCCACCCTCGACCTGTCGCCACCATTTCTACGAACGGCGCAAGGTGCTTGGAGAAACAACGCTCGCCTATCGCACGGCGCTGCTCGCCCTGGCGGACGCAGCTTTTCCCCGCATGGACAAGGAGGGGAAGGACGCCATGGTGACGGAGCAGCTGCTGGCGTTGGCTCACGACCTGGGAGTCCCCATCAATACGGCGGACGAAATGGACATCTGCTCCCTGGGGATTGCCACGAGTATTCACGCATACGAAGTCCTCAAGCGCAAGCGGAGGGTCATCTGCGCATCGGCGGGGATCGCGGCACCTGCCGCCACGGTCGCCGAGCCTCAGCCTGCTGCGGCTCAGGAGGAGGCCTTCACCGTATCAAGACCGGGGGAGTGGAGAACGGGAGGTCGTTCGCCCACACGTTCATCCCGCAAGCTGAAGCAACCGAAACCTACGACGTCCCTCGTCGTCTGCTACAACTGCGGCCTTCGGGGTCACGTCGCGTCCGGGTGCCGGGCTCCGCGTCAGCGCGCCACGGGACCACGTCCGGACGACGACCAGGGCCACAAGTCGTCCCAGCTAAACCCGGCAAGTCGCGGCACCTCACACGCTCGGTCCACATACACGGCACACTCGGGTCGCCGCTTCGCGGTGGGGGGACCGCGTATGGGTACCGGGGATTCGGTTCGGCGAGGGGGGTTCGTACACGGCCCGAAAGCAGTCGAATGGTCCGAATTGGCCCACAGGATGGTGGCTGCGTCGGCCGGGTCGTCCGTGGTAACGGGGTTTATTGACGGGGTTGAGGTCCGGGTGCTTGTGGACACGGGTGCGTCAGCCACTATCATTTCGGACCTTATTTATAACATCATTCCCGTCCAATGTCGACCCCTTTTGCCAGTGGACGTACCATTTTACGCGGCGAACGGGGGATCCTTGGGGATCATCGGCCAGATTCGGGCGACTATTTGTATTGGCGATATCAAATTGGCGGGTCCTATTTTTGTATCATCATCGCTGGCAGTTCCTTGTTTACTAGGTACGTACTTTCTGGCTAAAATGCCCATCAAAATTCTCATAGATCAGGCCTGCATTGAGCTTCCATCGGGACGCATTTTTGACGAGTCCTACGAAAATACGCACGGTTTGTGCGACGGTGCAGGCGCTGGCAACTCAGACTGTACGGGTACCCCCGGGATCGCAAATGTTGGTACCCCTTCGATTGAGGAAACCCCTCGGGGTGGATGCGGGGGGACAGGGAGTTCTGTTGGGGCCGTCAAACAGAGCTGTTGGGGGCCTCGGCTTAGCGGTGGCTCAGACCATGGTGCGGGCGGACAGTGAGCCGTTCGTTATGGTCCTGAATACGCGGTCGCGGCCAGCCGTAATTACACAGGGAACAGTGCTGGCTCACGCGGCGCTGCTACCCGTCGAGGAACAGCTCGTTGCTCACGCGGATTCGAGGGTCGATACGCATCCTCAAATTGAGGAGGGGACAGAGTGGTTGGACTCGTTGTGTGCTGGGTCTAGTAACTTGTCTAGTGTGCAGTTGGGTGCGTTGAGGGGCTTGCTACTCGAATTCGCTGACGTGTTTAGCAGACACAAGTATGATATTGGCTGCACAGACCTGTTGCGCCACCACATAGCGACGGGGGACGCGGCTCCTATTCGACAGAATCCCTTCCGGCTCAGCCCAGCCGAGAAGGAGCATGTGCAGTCGGCGGTTAATGACATGTTGGCGGCCGACATCATTCGCCCTCTTCCAGTCCGTGGGGTGCTCCCATCGTCCTTGTTAAAAAACAGGACGGGTCCTTGCGGTTCTGTGTCGATTTCCGCCGCCTAAACAAAATCTCAATGGCCGACGCGTATCCGCTCCCCAGGATGGATGAGTCGCTGGATGCCTTGGCGGGAGCACAGTTTTTTTCGACGCTTGATCTGCTTTCGGGATTTTGGCAATTGCCCCTCGATGACGAATCGAAACCAAAAACCGCTTTCCGGACACCGGGAGGCCTATTTGAATTCAACCGATTGCCCATGGGCTTACATTCCGCTCCCGCCACGTTCCAGAGGCTCATGGAATTGGTTTTGTCAGGACTCCAATGGGACACCTGTTTGATTTACCTCGATGATATCATCGTTTTCAGCCGGACTTTTGAGGAGCACCTCCAGCGACTGAGAGTGTTCCTCAGGATGCGTTCCGCTAAACTTAAATTTAAACCGGCAAAATGTTACCTGCTTCGGGAATCAGTCAGGTACTTGGGCCATATCGTTAGCCGTTCAGGGATCTCGACAGACCCTGCTAAGACGCACTGCGTCAGCTCATGGCCAACGCCAACCTCGGTCACTGAAGTCCGCAGCTTCATAGGATTCGCCTCCTACTACCGTCGTTTTGTCAAACAATTTGCCACCATAGCCAGGCCCCTGCACGCTCTGACGGCTAAGGGTGTGAGGTTTCACTGGGGGCCGGAAGAGGAGGCTGCGTTCTGCTCCCTTCGTGACGCCTTGGTGCGGGCTCCCCCCTTGTGTTACCCCGATTTCACGCAACCGTTTCTGCTCGACACGGATGCTAGTAACACGGGTATCGGGGGAGTGCTCTCACAGGTGGTCGGGGGGGTCGAACGGGTGGTCGCCTACGGTAGCAGAGTTCTGTCACCTGCGGAACAACGCTACTGCGTAACACGTCGTGAATTGCTGGCGATTGTTTTTTTTATACAGCAGTTCAGGCCGTATCTTTACGGCCGTCCTTTTGTGGTTCGTACGGACCATGCGGCTCTCCAATACGCTATGCGGGTGGCGCAACCCTCCGGCCAATTGTCCCGATGGTTGGAGGTCCTTCAGGACTACCAATTCACGACGATTTACCGTAAGGGATTGCGCCACTCGAATGCGGATGCCTTGTCGCGATTGCCGCCGCGCACGGAATGCGCATGTCTGCTGGGATCGGCGCGGTGTAAACCCCCTGTCGCCGCCCCCGCGGAAGTTTTGCTCGCCGCCACTGACACTACGGGGGTCGACGCTCCCACGGGGACGGACTCGTTACTAGCGTTGCCTCTCATCGAGTGGGGCCGTCTCCAAATGGCCGACAGCTCCCTACTCACGCTACGTCGGAAGGTTGACGCTCCCGGAGGGGGGGAAACGCGGGTCAGTTCCTGGGTGTGCAGACAGGGCCTCTTGATGAAGTGGGACAACATGTCTCGGCGTCACGCGCTCGTTGTGCCATTTGCTATGCGGGGTAGGGTCGTTCTGGCTGCTCATGAACGACTCATGCATCTGGGTTTTCACAAAACGCTTGCCCTAATCCAGCGAGACTATTATTGGCCGGGGATGGGCAACGACGTGGCGAACATCCTTAAGGGATGTGTAGGGTGCGCCCAAAGAAAACCGCCACCGATAGCGGCTAATCCACCGCTGCAATCCATTCAGGTTTCACGCACAAACGAACTGGTTGCGCTCGACATCTTGGGGCCTTTTCCCGCTACACCTAGGGGTAATAAGTACCTGCTGGTTGGCGTAGAGTACTTCACCCGTTGGCCCATGGCATGGCCACTCGCCAACCAGTCGGCTGCGGCAGTGGCGGACGCCTTTGTCCAGGGCTATGTTTTGGACAAGGGCGCCCCCGAACGCTTGCTGACGGACCAAGGGAAAACATTTTCGAGTGTTTTGTTGCGCGAGGTGTGCGACCTGTTGGGTACAAAGAAAGTGCGTACCTCCCCGTACCACCCGCAGACTGACGGAATGGTTGAACGTCTGAACAGGACCATTACTTCTATGCTGTGCCAACAGGTCTGCAACGATCAGGTTGATTGGGACTTACAGGTACCTGGGGTACTCGCGGCCTATCGAATGGCCCCTCATGCGGCGACGGGGTTTTCCCCATTTTTTCTCATGTATGGGCGGGAGGCCGATCCGGCCATGGACGTCCAACTGGGGATTTCCCAGCCACGCGAAAAATCTAAATTGGCAGACCACATCAAATTTAATATCGCCAAACTGGCTGAAGCGCGAGAGGCTGCGAGATTGAATTCGCGGTCTCGGCAGATCGCGAACGAAGGGTTGCATAAACGAAGGGTGCATACGCACGATTGGAAACCAGGCGATAAGGCCTGGCTGCATTGTCCACATACACAGTTGGCTACGTCCCCTAAATTGTTGAGACCATGGAGGGGACCGGTGGAAATTGTGCGTGTTGCACGACCCCAGAGTATACAGATTAAATGAGAAAAACGCCGTTGGTACGTGCACCCCTCCCGACTGAAACCCTTCGCGGCACCGCGTGACCCCACTTTGTGCCGTGGCGACCGAGCGTGTGATGTGGCCGTCGACTCGGGGAGGGATGTGTCGCAGGCTGATCCTCACGTGTCTCCGCCTGACCCACCCCCAGGTGTCTCGGACCTGACGGCTGTTGACCGTCGGGAACCGGAACCCCGCGGCACGCGCGGATCTCCGATGCCTGGCCCGTGCCTTCCTGGACTGCCGGCACCACCGGACGGTCAACCGCGTCGGGTGCCGTACGACGGACCGGCAAGGCGGACTCGTGCTAGGACACAACACTTTTCATGAAGAAAAAAAAAAAAATTCAAACCCGAGCTCGCCGCCGCGTTCCCCCTCTGCCGGGGTAATGTCCCGTTCAAGGGGCGCTCGGAAAGAATGGGACGCTGCACGAGTCGGAATTTTTTTTTTTTGCATACACATTTATTGTTGTCACTCGCCGGATTGTACATATTGTTCTTGTTGTGTTGTTGTGATTGTTGTTGTGTTACGGGGCACACATGGGGGGAGGGGGGAGTAATACATTTTTATAGCAGCCGGGTCGGCTGCGAGCTATGTGGTAGGGGGTGATGTAGTGGTGGTGTTGACGTGCGCCGACAGTGATGGATTACGGGGCGGCGCGGGGTGCGGGGTTGGGCACGCATGTGGGCGTGGTGTGGACGCGCGCGCCGGGAGTGAGTGAGTACGGGGCGGCGCGGCGTAGGGGATTGTGCGCGCTGACACGAGGTGAGAAAAGGGGATCGTGGGCAGCGCGCAGTGATTGGTCAAATGGGATGGGTGCTCTCAGCGACGTCCGCAGGATGGACATAAAAGAGGACGCGCGGGAGCACTCGTGGTTGTTGTTAACCAGTTGAAGATTGAAGACGGAGTTGAAGAAGTAGTGCCCTGAGACCCCTAGTCCCGCTGTCCTTGTCAGGACCGGGCCCCTGTGTGGCTCGGAGGCGGGACTGTGGGACCCAGAGTCGAGACGGACACCCCGGCTGGGTGTGTTCCGAGAGGCTACGGGGCGTAAGAGCCCGTGTTGGTGTAGCCAGGAGAACCGTGTGGGTTAGGCTGGTGTTAGCCACCCGTGTAACTAAGTGGGTGTTGGTCACCCGAGTAACTATAGCTGGTGTTAGTCACCCGTGTAACTATAGTTGGTGAAATAAAAGAGTGTGCTACCCGTGAAGTCGTCTCCCACCGAGTTACTACATTACATATATACGGAAGGTGTCGGTAGGTGGAAGCTATCTCTAGCTGTGCAGATGCAGCCTTTGCGAGTGAAAATGGATTATTAACCGTCTACTGAAGTATTTTGCATCCGAGTAGAATGTCTATTTCCTATGTCACACGTGTTTCAGTGACCATTGGGTATATATGCACATGGGTACATTTTATGTATGTACCATGTTGTCTTGATTTATTTTATTTTGGTAGCCTTTACAGTGCAGTATATCAGCTTTGAATGCTGTATTTATAATGTGTACGAGCAACAACTTAATATTTTCTCAGTTTTTTAAGCACAGCAACATGAAAGTTAAATATTAACTAAGAGTTCACATCGGCGCACATTTTTCATGAAGATGCTGATAAGATATGTTGGTTACTGCTGCGGTCTTGTGACAATGTACTTCCAGGATGAAGGGGACGGACAGAAGGTCGAGGTGGTTGAATACCTCTCCAGAATGCTGTGTGGACAAACTGTGAGCATGACACTGAAGGTACTTGGAAGGAAAATGAGCAGCCTTCACGGTGGCATCCAAGTGCCTGTACACGCAAACAGATCGGGAGAATTGTCCTCAACATGATTTATCACGATGGACGTGGCCTCTTTGCAGCCAACTGCATTGCCCAGGTTGCAGCATTGGCTTTGTTTACAATCACCAACGACTCCGATAACTTGGACGCAAGTGCACCAGACAAAGATCCCCCGTGTAGCCTTAACAGATTGTTGGGGCAAGTGCTGTTAACGACCATCTATGAAGGCTGGCATGGCACACAAGGGGGTGAGTTGCCAGCACAATTCCCGGCCACCTTTGTCTCCCTAGCGGCGATGTTTAACACACCGCACCAGGTACTTATTTCAGTATCGGTTCAGATAATCGTCACTGGTGTTGGTCGCAAGCGGGAAGTGAACTCGGGTCACCGGGTTTGTAGCGCAGCTCGCTAATCACGACACTACCACAGAAGTGCACACTCACACGCAGTAAGTGCATTGATTCGTCTGTGATGGCCGATCTTTTTTTATTAATCCGGGGTTTCCCACCAGTGAAGCAGTGTGTTCAGGTGGTGAAGGCAACACCTATAAAATCTGAACTGGGGTTCTACTACTGCTTAGGGTCCATACTTCATGAACTTCATGGAAAGCGATGCCTATTCTCCTAGTCTCAGCCTGCCCCTGCCCTATAATTCCACCCTCGTTTGTGGCAAACCACTGGCTGGGATTAAAACCAGCTTTTTTATGACATTGTTTTTAAATTATCAGTAATTTTTTGGCCACTATTCTGATGTAATTAATTTAAAACGAGCCATACTGTCTCCAACAAAATGTGGAATATTTTTTGTTCTAAATCTGCTGTCAACTTTGACTCCGGTAACAAATGTCAAGTGTGTGTGCCATGTGTGCGTTTTTGTGCCGTGCGTGCACGCGTTTGTGCCGTGCGTGCATGCGTTTGTGCCGTGTGTGCGCATTTGTGCCGTGCGTGCGCATTTTTACCGTGCGTGCATGCCATGCCATGCCGTGCGCGCACTTGTGCTGTGCGCGCACTTGTGCCGTGCGCTCGCGTTTGTGCCGTGCGCGCGCGTTTGTGCCGTGCGCGCGTGTTTGTGCCGTGCGCGCGCGTTTGTGCCGTGCGCGCGCGTTTGTGCCGTGCCGTGTGTGCGTGTTTGTGCCGTGCCGTGCGTGCGCGTTTGTGCCGTGCCTGTGCGTTTGTGCCGTGCCGTGCGTGCGCGTTTGTGCCGTGCCTGTGCGTTTGTGCCGTGCCGTGCGTGCGCGTTTGTGCCGTGCCTGTGCGTTTGTGCCGTGCCGTGTGTTCGCGTTTGTGCCGTGCCGTGCGTGCGCGTTTGTGCCGTGCGTGCGTTTGTGCCGTGTGTGTGCGTGCGCGTTTGTGCCGTGTGTGTGCGTGCGCGTTTGTGCCGTGCCGTACGTATGCGTTTGTGCCTCGCCGTGCATGCGCGTTTGTGCCTGGCCGTGCATGCGCGTTTGTGCCTGGCCGTGCATGCGCGTTTGTGCCGTGCGTGCATTTGTGCCGTGCGTGCGTTTGTGCCGTGTATGTGCGTTTGTGCCATGCATGCGTTTGTGCCGTGTGTGTGCGTGCCTTTGTGTCGTGTGCTTGCAGGTGCCCTACAATGAAGCGTCACTGCCCCTCCAAGTGGACATCTACACAGAGCAGCAGGGCTCCCTGGAGGCTCTTTTGGTGTTGGCTGAGCCTCTCGGCGGGGAGCAGTGCAGCCCACAGGTCTACACCGCAGCACCAACAACAACACTCTGTCAGGGCTTGGGACTACATTAGTTTACTGATTTACATAGTCCGTGAGCCCAGACCGAATTTTTCACTTGTTGGTACCACCTGTGGTGGCATCACTTTAGTGGTTCGTGCAACTCAACTCCATGTGGGTAGGTTGCTTCATATTCGTTCCATAATTGTGTTTAATGCTTTGGGTTAGGGTCTATTAAATATCTTTTGAAGAGTTGGGGTATGAAATCGTAAAGTAATAACGAGATCTTAAATGCATATCACCTGACATTCCCAGGGGCAAGGGCCCGTGGAAGGCGCGAGAAAACCAACGAGCACTGAAGGCCGGATTCAAGTGAGAGAATTGCCACGCTTCTTTGATAGCGTGGCAGTTCACGCTCTTAAAGCGGAGGACTCAGGAGAGGGGAAGGGTGCAGCTCTGGGCGCTCTTGGCGAATGGAGGGAGGAGGAAGATGATGAAGATGTGGCAGCTACGGAGGGGCCGGGGGGTAGCGGTGGCCAAGATGAGCAGGAGGAAGATGTCACGTGGGATGAGCCCCTGGTATGTTTTTACAAGTTATTTAAACAACTTATTTTTGTTTTTACAAGTTATTTAATCAACTTATTTTGGTTATTTTTGTTAAGTTCACGCGCTATTTGAACAATATGTTCTCATTTAAATTTGCTTACGGTCCATACTTCATGAACTTCATGGAAAGCGAGGCCTATTTTCCTAGTCTCAGCCTGCCCCTGCCCTATAGTTCCACACCCGTTTGCGGCAAACCACCGGCTGGGATTAAAACCAGCTCGGTGAAGAGCCCAATTAAGTAATGCATTATTTTTGTTTGCAAGAGAGACCTGGAAAAAAACATTGTGCACGGTGCAAACTATTTTGATGAATAGCAACAAAATGTTTGACGAGTTTCCGCCACAGTTACGCGAATGAGAAACAATTGATAAAGAGATACACCCCCATTCCGTACACATTTACATCGAAAATTGCTTGGTTCCCCTTTGAATACATAGTGGACTGCCACGTTTTTTATGACATTGTTTTTTAATTATCAGTAATTTTTGGGCCAATATTCTGATATAATTAATTTAAAACGAGCCATACTGTCGCCAACAAAATGTGGAATATTTTTTGTTCTAAATCTGTTGTCAACTTTGACTCCGGTAACAAATGTCAAGTGTGTGTGCCGTGTGTGCGTTTTTGCCGTGTGTGCGTTTTTGCCGTGTGCTGTGTGTGCGTTTTTGCCGTGCGCGCTCGCGTTTGTGCCGTGGGTGCGCGCGTTTGTGCCGTGCGTGCGCGCGTTTGTGCCGTGCGTGCGCATTTGTATCGTGCGTGCCGTGCGTGCATGCATGCCATGCCGTGCCATGCCGTGCGCGCACTTGTGCCGTGCGTGTGCGTTTGTGCCGTGCGTGCGCGTTTGTGCCGTGCGTGCGCGTTTGTGCCGTGCGTGCGCGTTTGTGCCGTGCCGTGCGTGCGCGTTTGTGCTGTGCCGTGCGTGCGCGTTTGTGCCATGCCGTGCATGCACGTTTGTGCCGTGCATGCGTTTGTGCCGTGTGTGTGCGTGCCTTTGTGTCGTGTGCTTGCAGGTGCCCTACAATGAAGCGTCACTGCCCCTCCAAGTGGACATCTACACAGAGCAGCAGGGCTCCCTGGAGGCTCTTTTGGTGTTGGCTGAGCCTCTCGGCGGGGAGCAGTGCAGCCCACAGGTCTACACCGCAGCACCAACAACAACACTCTGTCAGGGCTTGGGACTACATTAGTTTACTGATTTACATAGTCCGTGAGCCCAGACCGAATTTTTCACTTGTTGGTACCACCTGTGGTGGCATCACTTTAGTGGTTCGTGCAACTCAACTCCATGTGGGTAGGTTGCTTCATATTCGTTCCATAATTGTGTTTAATGCTTTGGGTTAGGGTCTATTAAATATCTTTTGAAGAGTTGGGGTATGAAATCGTAAAGTAATAACGAGATCTTAAATGCATATCACCTGACATTCCCAGGGGCAAGGGCCCGTGGAAGGCGCGAGAAAACCAACGAGCACTGAAGGCCGGATTCAAGTGAGAGAATTGCCACGCTTCTTTGATAGCGTGGCAGTTCACGCTCTTAAAGCGGAGGACTCAGGAGAGGGGAAGGGTGCAGCTCTGGGCGCTCTTGGCGAATGGAGGGAGGAGGAAGATGATGAAGATGTGGCAGCTACGGAGGGGCCGGGGGGTAGCGGTGGCCAAGATGAGCAGGAGGAAGATGTCACGTGGGATGAGCCCCTGGTATGTTTTTACAAGTTATTTAAACAACTTATTTTTGTTTTTACAAGTTATTTAATCAACTTATTTTGGTTATTTTTGTTAAGTTCACGCGCTATTTGAACAATATATTCTCATTTAAATTTGCTTACGGTCCATACTTCATGAACTTCATGGAAAGCGAGGCCTATTCTCCTAGTCTCAGCCTGCCCCTGCCCTATAGTTCCACACCCGTTTGCGGCAAACCACCGGCTGGGATTAAAACCAGCTCGGTGAAGAGCCCAATTAAGTAATGCATTATTTTTGTTTGCAAGAGAGACCTGGAAAAAAACATTGTGCACGGTGCAAACTATTTTGATGAATAGCAACAAAATGTTTGACGAGTTTCCGCCACAGTTACGCGAATGAGAAACAATTGATAAAGAGATACACCCCCATTCCGTACACATTTACATCGAAAATTGCTTGGTTCCCCTTTGAATACATAGTGGACTGCCACGTTTTTTATGACATTGTTTTTTAATTATCAGTAATTTTTTGGCCAATATTCTGATATAATTAATTTAAAACGAGCCATACTGTCGCCAACAAAATGTGGAATATTTTTTGTTCTAAATCTGTTGTCAACTTTGACTCCGGTAACAAATGTCAAGTGTGTGTGCCGTGTGTGCGTTTTTGCCGTGTGTGCGTTTTTGCCGTGTGCTGTGTGTGCGTTTTTGCCGTGCGCGCTCGCGTTTGTGCCGTGGGTGCGCGCGTTTGTGCCGTGCGTGCGCGCGTTTGTGCCGTGCGTGCGCATTTGTATCGTGCGTGCCGTGCGTGCATGCATGCCATGCCGTGCCATGCCGTGCGCGCACTTGTGCCGTGCGTGTGCGTTTGTGCCGTGCGTGCGCGTTTGTGCCGTGCGTGCGCGTTTGTGCCGTGCGTGCGCGTTTGTGCCGTGCCGTGCGTGCGCGTTTGTGCTGTGCCGTGCGTGCGCGTTTGTGCCGTGCCGTGCGTGCGCGTTTGTGCCATGCCGTGCATGCACGTTTGTGCCATGCATGCGTTTGTGCCGTGTGTGTGCGTGCCTTTGTTTCGTGTGCTTGCAGGTGCCCTACAATGAAGCGTCACTGCCCCTCCAAGTGGACATCTACACAGAGCAGCAGGGCTCCCTGGAGGCTCTTTTGGTGTTGGCTGAGCCTCTCGGCGGGGAGCAGTGCAGCCCACAGGTCTACACCGCAGCACCAACAACAACACTCTGTCAGGGCTTGGGACTATATTAGTTTACTGATTTACATAGTCCGTGAGCCCAGACCGAATTTTTCACTTGTTGGTACCACCTGTGGTGGCATCACTTTCGTGGTTCGTGCAACTCAACTCCATGTGGGTAGGTTGCTTCATATTCGTTCCATAATTGTGTTTAATGCTTTGGGTTAGGGTCTATTAAATATATTTTGAAGAGTTGGGGTATGAAATCGTAAAGTAATAACGATATCTTAAATGCATATCACCTGACATTCCCAGGGGCAAGGGCCCGTGGAAGGCGAGAGAAAACCAACGAGCACTGATGGCCGGATTCAAGTGAGAGAATTGCCACACTTCTTTGATAGCGTGGCGGTTCACGCTCTTAAAGCGGAGGACTCAGGAGAGGGGAAGGGTGCAGCTCTGGGCGCTCTTGGTGAATGGAGGGAGGAGGAAGATGATGAAGATGTGGCAGCTACGGAGGGGCCGGGGGGTAGCGGTGACCAAGATGAGCAGGAGGAAGATGTCATGTGGGATGAGCCCCTGGTATGTTTTTACAAGTTATTTAAACAACTTATTTTTGTTTTTACAAGTTATTTAAACGACTTATTTTGGTTATTTTTGTTGAGTTCACGCGCTATTTAAACAATATATTCTCATTTAAATTTTTGTTGGTTTTAAGGGAGTCAAAATATTTTAATTTCATTCTGCAAATAATTTTTTTATGGGTTTACTTTTCATACGCGAAAGGATATGGCCCAGTAATTTTGTATTACTTATTTATCCTATATGCATGCTCACTTTTTGGGCGTGGGATTTTTGCTTTATGTATGTGTACTGGCTCATGGGCAACTGAGCGCAAATTTATAGCAAAAAACAACACATTTGTCAATAACACTGGCAATGCAGATTCAGTATTGCTAAATAATTTGTGTATCTTTATAACACAGGGGGCTGGGGAAACATGTGTCTGATAACCTTCATGCGATCATGCTCGAGGATAGATGGTTAGAATGCAACTTTGCACCACTTTTACCCCTTTTCACTGGAAAATCCAAGTTAGTCAGCACGGGCCATTACGGTATGTTTTGTTTTTCCACTGGTTAAATACTGAGCCGAGCCGGAACCAAACAATGCTACGCCATCTGAATCTGGCTCGTGACCAAATCAGGCCAGGTGCTGGGCTAATGATAGTGAAAATGCATGACATCACACCTAGAGTGTTTTAAATGCGTATAGCTTTGTGTGTAACAGGAATGTCCTCTTGCTCCGACACTTAACATTTTTTGATTGTGAAGTTCAAGAAGCTTTCCAAAATTGTACCAGTGGAACTTTTGTCTGGTACATATCCAGTGGATGGCTGATTGATTGATGACCGGGTGCAGTCAAGGGAATGCTCCTTACTGGTTAGCCATGTTAGTTGATGATCTTGTAATTGCTGCTCACTCTGAAAAGGAGTTGGAGACTGCTGCTGAACCTGGAGCATGCCACTAAGAGATGAAGCCTTTCCATCTGTCTCATCAAAACAAAGCACCTGCCTTGGTATTTTATGTCCATCAAATACTCGACCTCCTCATATCTCCATCTTGAGTCATGGGGCAATTGAGGAAGGAGTGGAGAGTTTCTCTACCTGGAGAGTGGGGGCCGACGCCCGCCTCCCCGCTCCCCGTGAGTGGGCGGGGCGCGACGTCCACCCCCTCCACTCCCCCCTCCTCCTCGTCGGCCGCCTCTGGCCGGGCCCCCGCCGATCGAGTGATCGGCCTCCCCACGCCAGCGCCCTTTCTGAGGGACATGGCTGATTGGCTGACTCACCACCGCCCGCGGTTATCCCGCACACGTCCACACACACCATCACACAAACGAACACGGAGGCGTGCATGCACGCGCCCCTGCAGGAGCATATTTGCGCTAAAGAAAACCCATTGTTCTTTCGTGCCCAGTAGTTCTAGTCTACGGGTCTGCTCTTTTTGCCTAATATTCCACCCTCAGCCTCTCCCAATGTCGTGAATAACTTATTGCGGTTGGCCCAGTGAACCTTTTCCTTCTGCGCCCATACAATTTTAAGCCAAATTTCGATTTAATGCTTTCGTGACTGCAGGGATTCATCTTCTTGGTTCTTTCGGTAAAGTCACGTAGAAGGGAAGTAATAAAATAATAAAAATAAAACATAATTAAATAATTCTCACGACGTTTCGGCCACAACGCAAGCAGCCGTCCTCAGGTGAAAACCAGGTCTGTCGGGGAGACAGCGTCTGAATGAAACAGCACACGAGCATATATATAAGCTGGGTTGGAAGGGGGGGAAAGGGCGCTTCGACAAAAGATTTTGCATATCAAGAGGAATTTAGCATATTTATGGGAAATGCAGGAATGTGATTAGTACTACATATGCCTGTGCATTATGCAGGACTAGCAGCATCAAAGGGAGGGGATAGGGGTACAGGAAAGCCACCCATACGGATGCTTACCTGACACCAGATTCCCACCACCATCCATCCCAGAATAATTCCCTCATCAAGACTCTATACCATAGAGCCCAATGCATTTCCGACCAGGAACACATTGCCAGTGAACTCAAACACGTACGCCAAGCTCTTAAGGCTAATGGTTACTCCGACTACACAATCCGCAAGGCCATCACTCCAACCATCAAGAAGGATCCTGTTGAGGAGCCTCTCAAGACCATCACCTTACCCTACATTGCTGGGGTCACATAAAAGATCTCCAAAATCCTGATTAAACACAAGATCCAGGTCCGATTCAACACAGAACATAAAATCCGTGATCTGGTGCCGTCTGTAAAAGATGTGGTTCCAGACATACAGTACCCTGGCGTCTACAAACTAAGTTGCCTCTGTGGTAGCAGTTACATTGGAGAAACCAAACGACATGTCTCGGACCGCATCCGTGAACATAAAGCAGACTTGAAACACGGTAGGACAAACACCTCAGCCGTGGCAGATCACTGTTACAATTCAGTGGGTTCACATGACATTGACTTCTCCAAGACAGAGGTTCTTTGCAAGCCATCTGGCTACCATGAGAGATTCGTTCATGAGGCGATCCACATATACAAACACAGAGACAATTTCAACCGAGAAGATGGATTCCGGCTTAGCAATCATTGGAAGGATGTAATAAACCATTTCGGATCTTAACTGATTGTGTCCACGTTTACGGTGACTTTCAGACTGCGTTCCGCTCACTGACATTGACTATATATCTTGTATTCTCCGCAGGGAATGGATCCTTTGCTCCGCTGCAAGCTTCCTATCACCACTCTCCCATTGACATATTTCGTTGCTTCCTCTTAGTACCTTTCACGCGACGGTCAATGGTATAGTGTATAGCATATTGTATAATTATAAATAGTATTAAAGTGTAATGTTTAATACAATGTATAAGGTAATATATAGTATCGTAATTGTATAGTGAATATACAGCAGTGTGGTATACAGTTGGGTGGGTAGAATAATACATAGTGTAATATTACACTATGTATTATTCTAAGACATAGGGTAGTGTATAGTAATACAGTATACAATTTAATGTTGGGTTTGTCTATGGCAGCATATAGTACGGGATAGACCCGTGTGATGTAAGGAAAAAGTTTAAAAAATTTAGCTGGAAGCATATTATATTTTTTGCGACCTAGAATTGTAATGTATTATTTACGGTTAATAGCTCAGCTTATTGAGAGTATATTTAGCATACTGATGATACTATGTAGTTTATACTTTAGCTTTTTACGTGGTTGTTTGGTTACTGCAGCTGCATACTATTAACATTCCTTCCCTTTATTGATGCTGCCCCTACCCCCTCCCTTTGATGCTGCTAATCCTGCATAATGCATGGGCATAATATGACTTTGAAAACCCCCCGCCCACCTCCTACGCATTTCATAAGTAGCACTAGTCGCATTCTTGCATTTTCCATGAATATGCTAAATTCCTCTTGATATGCAGATTCTTTTGTCAAGGCGCATTTCCCCCCCCTTCCAACCCAGCTTAAATAGACGCTCCAAGCATGGTGGTGTTTCATTTAGACGCTGTCGCCTCGACAGACCTGGTCTTCACCTGAGGACGGCTGCTTGTGTTGTGGCCGAAACGTCGTGAGAATTATTTTATTATGTTTTATTTTTATTATTTTATTACTTCCCTTCTACGTGACTTTACCGAAAGATCCAAGAAGATAAAACAACTCTGCTCACCAAGCCGAATTTGGACACATTGTGGACGCACAACCCAAACAAAATCAACCGGCCCCCTTTCAGGGTTGCAGCAACTTAGGGGTTGTGCCCATGGGCACATGCAGACAATGCAACCAGGCCCTATCGCCCGGCGACCAATCGCACAGGGAAACACGAACCCCCTTCAGCCCCTCGTTAGCCAACTGTCTGGCTCGGGAGTTGACCTTGGAAGCTTCCCGCGCTTCTGAGAGCTTTGCAAGAGTGAAACGAATGGAATCTGAAAGTTTTGACACTTTCACGGCCGGCGCGGCCTGCAACTGTATGGAGATGGGAGGATCATATTCCCGTCCATACATCAAAAAGAAGGGAGTGTAGCTGGTGGACGTGTGAGGGGCCATCCTGTAGTCGGCGAGAACCGCAGGGACATGCAAGTCCCAATACAGCTGTGACTCGCTGACCAAGTGACCCAACATGGAGGTCAGCATTCTATTCAGGCGTTCGACCATGCCCGTTCGTCTGCGGATGGTATGGTGACGTGCGCACGTTTGTCCCCAGAAAATCGTGAACCTCACGCAGCAGTTTCGAAGAGTTTTTTTTACCTTGATTGGTCAAAAGGCGCTCGGGCACCCTTATCCAGGACATAGCCATTAAGGAACGCCTCGGTCACAGCTATAGCCGATTGATTCGGAAGTGGCCAGGCCATGGGCCAGCGTGGGAAATACTCGACGCCAACGAGCAAGTATT
This sequence comes from Lampetra planeri, assembly GCF_965212315.1. Classification (NCBI taxonomy): domain Eukaryota; kingdom Metazoa; phylum Chordata; class Hyperoartia; order Petromyzontiformes; family Petromyzontidae; genus Lampetra; species Lampetra planeri. Next base: position 64,769 of record NC_136153.1, on the reverse strand, counting down.
TGTTGCCTCGCGCGGAAGTTGGAAATGGACCGAGAATATCGAGGGCAACCAGCTCGTTGATTCACGCCACCTGAATGGATTGCAGCGGAGGACAACAAGATTTCGCCGGTGGCTTCCGCCGCGCACATTGTACGCAACCTTGAAGCGGCCAGCGTTTTTTGCACACCCAGATGTAACAGACGTTTAGGGACAGCCCAAACAACCTCGCCACGCAGAGTGGTAGGGACAACAATAGCGTACCGGCGTAATCCACCGTCCCAGTGCATAAGCAGCCCGTCCCGCCGGACAACCGAGGCAACACCACGTGTAGCCGCCTCACCGGTGGGCTCTTTGACTCACTGTCGTAATTTAAGCAAGGACGCATCTTCCGCCTGCAAGCGCCCCCATACCTCGTAGTCCAACCCGATTACCGCATCCCGCGCAGCCGGGACGTCGCCCGACCCGCCCATTGTGTCCACGGCGGATGCAACGAGAGGGGGGGGGGGGGGTTGACTCGGCCGGTCTACAACGACCGGAACCCGAAAAGCATGCACACCCGCCGCCCGCGGGCAATCTCGACAGGGCATCAGCGTTCGTGTGACGAGAACCTTTGCGATACGTAACACGGAACGAAAAATCCTGCAGGATTTTAAGCCAGCGTGATAATTGGCCCGAGGGCTGATCCACACGCAGTGCATATTGGAGCACTGCGTGGTCGGAGCGCACCTCGAAATGTCAAGATAAGATAAGGCCAGGATTGCTGCACAAAAACAACAATGGCCAACAATTCCTGGCGCGTAACGCAGTACCGCTGCTCGGGGACAGCACCCTGCTCCCATAAGCGATCACATGCTCCACGCTGTTGACAACTTGAGATAATACTGCTCCAATACCGGTAATACTGGCGTCCGTATCCAAAACGAACGGTAATTAAAATCAGGATAACACAGGGGATTGGCATTGACCAGCCCATCGCGAATGGAGCAGAACACGGCCCCCTCCCCCCAATGAAATGTTTGCCCCTTAGCAGTCAAGGCGTGGAGAGACTTCACAATGGATGCAAAGCCGGCGACAAATCGGCGATAATACGAAGCAAAGCCAATAAAACTGCGCACCTCGCTCGCCGAGGTGGGTGTCGGCCACGTGCGGACACACGCCGTCTTCTCCGGGTCCGTAGCGATACCTGATTCGCTCACTATGTGACCCAAATATCGAACCGATTTTTATAGGTGACACTTCTGTGGTTTAAATTTCAGGTCGGCCGCACGCATCTTAGGAATAACAGTCCGCAGGGGATCCAAATGTTCATCGAATGTACGACCAAAGACAACGTCGTCCAAATATATTAGGCACGATTCCCACTGGAGGCCCGCTAAAACAAGCTCCATCAGCCTGTGAAACGTGGCCGGTGCGGATTGGAGGCCCATAGGGAGCCGGTTAAATTCGAACAACCCTTGCGGCGTACGAAAGGCCGTCTTGGACTTGGAAGCCTCATTGAGCGGCAATTGCCAAAATCCCGATAAAAGGTCAAGGTTAGAAAAGAACCGTGCTTCCGCCAGGGTGTCCAGGGAATCGTCCATACGCAGCAAGGGGTATGCATCCGCGATGGAAACCTTATTGAGCTTGCGGAAATCAACACAATCGCAAGCTGCCGTTGTGCTTCTTGACAAGCACGATCAGGGCACCCCATGGACTGGTGGATGGTGAGATGATGTACGCGGCCATCATCTCATCAACCACCACATGAACATGTTCCTTCTCGGCCGGGCTCAAGCGATAAGGATTTTGCCGAAACGGGGCAGCATCGCCCGTATCAATATGGTGGCTTAAAAGGGACGTGCGACCAATATCAAATTGACTTTTACAAAAAATGTCAGAAAATTCACGCAAGAGAGCACGCAGCTTCCCCCTTTATCCCATAGATAAATCGCCGCACTCAGAGCAAAGTTTATCAATCCATCCTTCGTCCACATCCTGGAACCCACGAGCTTGAGCGCCGACCCCGACACTTCCCACAACGTCCCTCTCTGGACGCGCCGACGAAGCATGTGCCAGCACGGTACTCTCCTGGATGGCCGTTGTCCGGCCCGACATTAAGAACCTGAATGAAAGGTTCTTGGTCCTGGGACACCAATGTCTGGGCTGCCACTAGCGACATACCGCGATTAAGTTTATTGGAGGGCCCCAAAACAACACCCTCATCCGCAGTGCGCACATTGAGCAGTTTTCGCAACTGGAGGGGCACTAACATTTGTGCGCCAGGCGGAATCCGCAATGTTCGGCATGCAATAGCCTGCACCGTCGCGTTAGCGGAGACACGAGTCGGAGACGGAAGAAATGCCATACGCCGTCCCGACGGCAATTCCAGACAGCCCTGATCAACACAAATCTTCAGGGGCGTCTTGTGCAGAAAATCGGTCCCGAGCAAACACGGGATGGCTCGGGCCGTAGAAACCAAAACGTGGCCCGACAATTTGACATCGGCAATATGCAACTCAGCCGTTATCCGTCCGATTATTCCCAACGATCCGCTATTAGTGACAAAACACGGAGCATCCACAGGTTCCAAAACGTGATACCGAGGAGGTAAAATGTTATAGATAAGTTCAGAAATAATAGTCGAAGACGCGCCGGTATCAACGAGCTTACGTATTTCCGACGAACTCCTGGCCACCGTGACCACTCTATGAGAAAGCTCCGACCACTAATCCGGTTGGAGCTGGCGCGCGTCACAAACACGTCCCGACTCCCGCCGAACCCGCGCGCGACCCCGACCCAAACCGGACCCCCCCGATGGGTGAAGTGAACCCCGGGGCCGAGTGTGGGGTGCGCCGTGACTCGCCTTATGAAGCAGGGAGCCGTAGGAAGGCGGACTTCCCAGGGGTCGCCGTCGAGGAAACCGACAGCCCGACTGGACGTTCCCCGGCAGGCCAACAGTTGTAGCAGACGACCCGGCCACTCCTGGACTGAGATGATGAAGACCTCGCACGTCGCCGGTCGTCCCTCCGCCGATCATCAGCACCCCGATGGGCGCCACCCTGCTGGTGCAGCGAGCATGCAGGAGCAGGCTTGGTCTCCGCGTAGGCCTCCGGCTCTGTGGAGGATGTGGCGCATGCCACCAACACCCTGCTGCACCTGTATGCACCTGGCAACCCGGAGTGAAGACACCGCATCGTCCTCAGCGGGAAGCACAGTGTGGAGGTCTTTTGCAACTCCCAGCATCTTCTCGAGGACCAAGGCGTCAAAGACCGTCGTGGTCCATTTTAGGGTACGTGGCCTTTGCTAGCGCCAAAAGCGCGCTATGGTAGGCGAGAGCTGACTCACCCTCCCCTTTACGTCTTATGGCGAACTTTTGCCGGGTGTTCAACGGAGGCTCAAACAGCCGCCATCTGGTCGAACGTCAGCAGTAGGGTGGATCTGTCAGACGACGGGATGGCGAGGAACGCCGCCAAGGCGTCGTCGTCGAGGGTGGTGGGCAGCGCTTTTAACGCCTCCGTCCATCCCGCAAAGTCAGCATTGGTCAGAAACACCGCTTAAACGCTACCCAATCGCCGCTGGCAGCAACAAATTATTTAATGAAGGGCAGTCGGCGGCGGAGGGACGGGATGTCCATCGGCGAGGACCGCTCTGCTTCGAGCTTTGCGGCCTCCGCGCTCCGCGCCGGCAGTAAAATGGCGGCCGTAAGCATGGGCTGCGCCGTCGACGTTCCCGCCCTTTGTGAAATGGCGGCCGAGTCGCTCAGTCCAGACGACTCCGCCGCTCCCTCCTCCGCCGCAGCAGTTAGAGGATGCAGCTCGGCGAGGATCGAGGACGCCGTCTGAAGAAGCTCCGCAAGGCGACTGTGCAAGTCTCTGACGAGCGCTACGCGCTCCGACGGCGCTCTGCTCTTCTTCATCGACGGCCGTGGGCGGAATCCGCTTTTCATCGTCTTCGTCGTCCGAAGCCCATGTACGAACTTTGCGATGTGTAGACATGACTGTCTACCGCTAGCTATTTCCTAGCAAGTTGGCCACTTCCGACACCAGTTGTAGTGAGTCCAACTGAGTCGCAGACGTTGTCTTAGGGAGCAACACGTTTTATTAAACTATTTGCACAACATACTCCAGGCTATTAACAACATACTCTTGGGTGGTGACCACCAAACTAACCACGCTACGGCGGAACTAGACACAGTTCCGCTAACCCAGTCCGGACCACAAGCTGGGTCCCGGACCGCGTGGCTGGAGGCTTCTTCAAGATTGACATGGATCTCCTGCCTCTCCAACAGTAAGAACCCCAAGCCCCTCACTGGGGGGCCCCTCTTATATTGGGCTGGGCTGGGGCTGGCTTCGCCTCTCGCCCTGCCCACCATCTCGATCTCTCTCACCATTGCCCGAAGGCTCTCGAGAGTTCTTCCCGGACCATGTGACCACCCATTGGCCCCCTCCACCGATAGCCCCCCTCCAGTATCATCCGGTCACATGTCCCCATGTCAGCCAGAGTATCATGCCCCCAACGTAACCCTAGCTGGCTGACACTCTCGCTTTCTCAACGGGAGCCCACACCGCAGGCTGTGCATGGTGCCACTGCGCTGAACCAGCGCTCACCCAAGCCCCCACTAGGGTTGGTACTACACCCCGTGTCCGGGGTGTACACACAACAGTATACATCCCGCCGTGGCCTCGCAGGCCAGGCACCACACAGTGACATTCCCAGTCACTACAAGTGTGCCAGTGGGAAAGAGGAAATAGACTTCAGCATCTCATACCCACAAGTAACCAATCGGAGGTCTTTTAAGCAGGAAATATGAGCGAGGATTTTGTAGCCTGAATTCCAGAAAGGCTAAGCTCGGTAGGTTTTATTCCGGTAGACACATGAGTAATCACTTTTAAGTCAAACTTGTGTTTACTACTTTGGACTAACAAAATATTGTGGTGTTTTCTCCGTGTGTATTCATGATGTGGTGTGTGCGGTGTGGTGCAGGTGTTCACGCTGCAGAAAAGGCCAACCAGGTTTAGTTTTATGATGCTGCCACCCCCAGGACAATATTACCCAGTTTCGGTCACCCATTTGGAACTTCCCAATCAGGTAACAGCGATGGTTAACAAGTAGACACTGTCAATTCCGAAAGTGGTGGTGGTGGCATCGCCAGGAATCCAAATACAGTTGACTCGATTATCTGCGTGCAGTTTATCTGATTTGCTGATTAACTTGTACCTGAGATTTTGACAAATAAATAACTCATGGATTTTCCCTTTAGCCCAAATTAATAATCGAAAAATAGTTGTACATAGTTATTCTTGGAAATGTTTATTACAAGTTACTTGCTTAAACCGAACAAATATGTTGCTCCGGTTGATCCGAAATCCATGTGATTGCCTCTACAGTAGATCTTTACAGCAGTGGGTGGAGTTTGATTGATGTTGATTGGCATGGCTCTGCTGCTGTCCACTTAGGGGGCAGGGTCTTCTGCACGGAAGCAGGAAAGTGTTATCACTGAGCAAGGCCATCGCATACTAATGATCGACCGATCGATCGTTAGTATTTGTTCTAAATCGAAAGAGAAACAATCATTATCATCAGTTCTGCTTCATTTTTATTTTACCTGATCATTTATTTTGTGAGTTGTAATGTATATCTATGTAAGTGTTTTTTTATAGCATAGAGATCTGCGGACAATACATATTTTGGAATTATCCATGATTTTTTATTATCCGCGGCCATCCTCCCCGTCATTAGCGCGAATAATCGAGAGTCTACTATAACGTTGAGTTGTGCTGCATCATACTGAATTGTAATAATCTGAAGAGCAATGTATTTGTATGTAAGAACATATATGAGGCAGTGTTAAGATATAACAGGCAAGCATAGGTTGTGATGGGGGTTGGGGGGTTACTTTTGCATGATGGAGGAGAGGGGCAGGTCACAGAACGGCCACGAGAGTGGCATCCAGAGGCTGGCGACTGAAGGGAAAGAACCAAATCCACCAGGTGATGACTATAAGAGAGCAGAGACCTTCAAGGTCAGCTGCTGATTTCTACAAAAGCTTTGGGATCTGGTAGAAGGGGAGAAGTGTTGTCATTGTGTTTGACTACAAAGGTATTGGCCATTGTCAGAATTATTAAACAACCCTCACGAATAACAGCGTTTGGGGGAGACCTTCAGCGGTGCATTAAAAATGAGCTGCGGAAAGCAAAATAAACTGCTACCCTAAATGTGTGTATTACATATGGGGCGCTGTTATCTTAAAGGAATGTATAAAGCTCCTTAATCAAGGGCGCTTTTCAAAGAATTAACAACGGTGCAACAACGTATGAATGTAATGGTGGAGATGAGGTGAATAAAATAAATGAGAGGAAGCAATGGGAGCAAATCTGTGATGCGGAAATTCGGTGAAAGTAAAATTTGCAGTCAGTTGATGTATGGATTAAATGAATAGGAATGAGTGAAAGCCATATCATGAAGATATGAAGAGGGAAAATAGCGGTGGCAGTTATGAGGGGGAGATTAAGGGGTCATGGGGTGAACTAGGAAACAATAAGTAAGTTTTGAGTGAAGAGTGGAAACTAGTGAGGGAAGGTGAATGCTTAATGTGAAGGGGGAACTTTGTTCCAGTGAAGGGGGGCAAGAAAAGAAGCATGGATTGAGCACAAGGAAGAGAAGGAAGAACAAAGAGAGACAGCAAAGATTGAGAACGTAGAGGGCGAGAAGGCGACAGAGAAAGATGCAAGCATGGCAAGATACTCGTTTTGTGCAAACGGTTATTCTTGGTGCAGTGAATGGGTTTTGTGATCTCTTGGTGTCATGATTTCTTGGTAATGATCCCACCACATAGGTGTACATCCGCCTGTCTGCCAGCTCCCCGCCAACACCGCTTTTGGAGGGCCGAGAGGATGAGCAAGGCCTCAACCCCAAGCTGATCGCCGCTTTAATTAAAATCCACACATCACCGGTCCGCCTTTCTCCACTAAAGGATTTTAATGTCGGTAAGTAAGACGATGCAGTGCTCATTAAACGTTTGTGCTTTCCGAATTTACATTTTTCTACTCCTCTTAAAGAGCCTCGTCACCATACTAAACCAGAATGTGTCGTTTGATCACCATGTACAAAATATAGTCAGGTCGAGCAATTTTCATATCAGGGCTCTACGACACATTCGACCACTATTGAGTCGTGACGTAGCCAACACGGTGGCATGTAGCATCATATCGACAAGGCTCAATTATTGCAACTCGCTACTCTACGGGACATCTGGCAAAACTATTACCAAGCTGCAGCGTATACAAACTATTTGCCACGTGTACTGCAAGATCTGACCATGTCCGTCCGGTGTTCGCCGAACTGCATTGACTTCCAGTTGCTGAACAAATACACTAAGGTCACGCTCATTACACGCAAAGTGCTTGCCACAAATGAACAACAATACCTTGCTCATCTCATAAAGGAACGCGAACCATCATGCGAACTCCAGTCATCCTCACAGCGGCTTTTGACTAGCCATCGAACAAAGATGGTGGTCACGGCATTGCACGCTTTTAGATGCGCTGCTGCGTCTTTCTGGAACACACTTCTGATATTAGAAAGCCACTGGAGCTATGCACTTTTAAATATACATTGAAAACTAATTTCTTTAGAACTGCTTTTTGTGTGTTTCATTTGTTGTCCTTCCCCCACACCTCCAATTAGCACGATTGTCTATGTATGGTGCAAAAGAAGTTCCATACAAACAAAGATCCCCCATAGAGCCTTAACCGACTTTTGTGGCAAGTGCTGTTAGCGAGCACCTATACACACATACATACAACATGCCTGTGTAGGTTTGCACATAAGGTTATTATACACAAGTTCGCCACTTGACAACTTATTCCAAGAAGGCTAAACAGAGTGGTGTGGCAACAGCCACTCCTGCAGCTTCATATGTTGAAACAACAACCGCCGTTCACCCAAGTGGCAGTGACATCACCACGGCGCATGTGCCATGCTAGGTGCACTTTGAGGCCAACGTGAAGTGTAGAAGGCCCGCCGCTGGCAAGAGGAGGTCACGGAACAGACTCGCAAGAACACCACGTGCAAAATTATAGTCAGGTTGAGCAATTTTCATAACAGGCTCTACGACACATTCGATCACTATTGAGTCATGACGTAGCCAACACGATGGCATGTAGCATCGTATCGACGAGGCTCAATTATAGTGGGGTGGAGCGGCCCAGCCCCCAGCCTGGCCAAGGTGTCACCTCCGCCGGCTAGGCAATCTAGGCGAGGCCGCGGGCTCTGCACGGGACTAGGCCTCACCACGGCAATGTAAAGTACGATTTAATTGCTTCATTCGAAGAACTCACGTAGATTGTTTACTATTATGAAACAAATAAGTTAGCACATATTACAAAAATAATGTTTGTGTGCAGACAACTAATATTTCAATAATTAGTTGCTAAATATTTACTTATTTAGGTGTCTTTTTATGACGCTGCACCAGTGTACTGCCAGTCTGTGCTGCTGCCTGCAGATTAATTGACGTCAATGCACTGCCACTATTATCTACACTGCTAATTTTGCTTTTGGGCATTTGTAAGTGTATGCTAGTTTATAATATGTTGCCTATACTCAAACTTTTTGGCTCTTTCGGTAAGTCACGTAGGTAGAAAATAAATTAAATCACGACGTTTCGAGCGCAACACAAGTGCCTGTCATCAGGTGGAAACAACCACAGCAATAAACAATTGCTGAAGTGGGCAAAAGGAGGCTGCTTTCAGCTGCTGACCGTATTGCCAGCTTATTATGTCGACTCTAGCAATGCTTATGTCATTGAGTCAGCGTACTGGCAGTCTATAATCTAGACTGTAGCCTGCTTCTCAACTTACCTGTGCGTACTGCTGCTCTATAATATTGACTTCATCTTATTTCTTCAATGCATTTCTATTGTTTCCATTGCTCACGTCATGCTATTTACTGATACGCAGTACTGCGATGCTGAGTACTATGTTATACTGTTAAATACGTTGGACTTTCGTAGTTACAGCCAATTACATTTACTCTATCATTTTGTTACATTTGTGGGAACATTACCTCACCTTTTCTTTCCTCCAAAGCGGGGAGCATGTAGGGAGGTTCAATGCCCTAAATATTGTTGATGTTGCTGTTCTTTCGGTGGGTTAGGAACATTGTGAGAGAAACATTGTTCTTCCGTACCAAGAAAACACCATCGCACGATTTCCTGACACTAACAGAGCATACGATGCCCTACAATAACACATTTTACTGTCGAAAGTCCAAGATGGGTACCACGTCAAGATTCCTCCAATTACAAAGCTGCAAGACAAAGACATCCTCACAAAACTGTCTCCTCTAAAAAAACTTTTATTTCTTCATCATCATCGACAGAGGAGGAAACCACATTATGGTGCGCCAACCTCTTTCACCAGTATGTTGTCAATGAGCATGCCAACATTGAGAGTGAGCACCTTCTTTACATTCAACTGAATCAAAACCGCCTGCGTGTGAACAGTATGCTCATCTCTGGGACGCCATAAATGCCGACGGAGATGCAAACGCTCAGAATGTGGGCAGATTAGCTATTTTGCCTTCATTCACAGCTCGACCAAGATACATGCAGGAGAAGACTCGGGATGCCATGACGTACATCAGCCAATATGGCAGGCCCCATCTCTTTATCACCTTCACTTTCAATCCCAAATGAAAGGAGATCCAGGTTTACCTTTATCCAAACCAAAAGCCACCAGACAGACATGACATCTTAGTGAGGATCTTTAAACTCAAAGTTGATGACCTCATGATGCTTTTTACAACCAACGAAGGCGGCATCCTTGGATAGACAAGCAGTAACTTGCACACCATTGGGTGGCAAAAACGTCGTCTTCCTCATGCTCACATTTAGCTATGGATGAGGGAAACAATTCATGCAAGTCACATTGACACATTTATCAGTGCTGAGCTACCTGACCCCTATCAAGACCCTGCACTTTTTCAATGTGGTCTGCAACCAAATGGTCCATGACCCATGTGGCCAGTTGTATCCAAATGCGCCATGTATGCAAGCCCACAGGTGTACCAAGAGGTATCTACAAAACTACTTTAAAGACACTCAGTAGGCCCATGATGGCTATCCTCTTTATCGTCGCATAAATACTGAGCATGGAGGATTTAAAACAACGCTCAGATCTGCCACTAACTCAGATATTAAAGTTGACAACAGGTGGATCGTTCCCTCTTCTCTGCAAGATCTACCAGGCCCACTTTAACGTCAAATTCTGCTATTCTACAAAAAGCCATCAAATATGTTTGCCAATACATCAACAAAGGCTCTGACATGGCTGTCTTTGCCTTACAAAACCAAGAGGCAAAGTGTGCATGAGGTTAAACCTTTTTTTCAAGGAAGATACATCAGCAACAATGAGGCCATTTGGAGAATTCTTGCCTTCCCCATCCATGACTGTTCCCCCACAGTCGTCCATTTGGCAGTTCACCTCAAAAATGGTCAACGCATCTACTTCACCGAAGGAAATGCCCAACAACAGACCCTGGCTGCACAAGATACCACCCTGATGGCATTCTTTGTTTTGTGCCCAAGTGACCCATTTTCTGCCAACCCTCCTACTATAGATGGACTGCTAAAAAAAAATGGAAGCGACGTGCTGATGACGGTAAATCTGATGCCTTACAAAGAGTCTACACTGTTCATCCTAACAATCAGCAGTGCTACTTTTTCCCAATGCTTCTCCATGTTGCCAAAGGACCCACATATTTCCAAGACCTCGAAACAGTGGAAGGAGTTGTCTGTCAAACATATGGGGAAGCTTGCAATCTTCGTGCAATTCTTGCGGATGATCACCATCTTCATAGAGCTATGACAAGCTTCTGTTAGTCCCCTTTCCAACTGACATTGCTCTTCTGCATGAATATTCAAGTTTGCAGCCCATATAACCCCATGGGACTCTGGCAAAAATACAAAGGCATGAGTGAGGACATCCTCCACGGAGCTCAATGACAAAATACAAACCTCGACATCAACTTTTCTGATGTCATCTTCAAACAGGCCCTCATCCTCCTTCAGGACAAACTGCACTCCATTGGTGGAAAATACCTCACGTCTATGGGATTACCAACACCCTACAGGGACAAACTGCATGCCCTTGCTCAAGAGATCCTACGTGAAATATGCTGTGATGTTTTAGAGCTTTTAATTATTTAGGAAAATTAACCAAAGCTGATGGATGCACAAATGGAAGCCTACATGAAAATCTTGGAAGACATTGAGACTACAAATGGAGTCATTTATTTCCTTTATGCACCTTCCAGTACTGGGAAGACCTTTGTTTTCATACTGTTCTTCGCTAAGGCTCGCCAGAGAGAGAATTGCTCTAGCTGTGGCATCATCGGGGATTGCTGTGTAAGTCGATGTGTGTGTGTGTGTGAGTCGATGTGTGTGTTTGAGTCTATATGTATGTGCGTAAGTCGATGTGTCTGTCGTTTTAGCCCGGGCAACGCCAGATGTGTGTGTGTAAGTCCATGTGTGTGTGTTAGTCGATGTGTGTTAGTCGATGTGTGTGCATGGCTCCATGTGAGTGTGTAAGTCACTATGTGTGTCTGTGTCAGTCGATGTGTGTGTGTACGTCGATGTGTGTGTGTGTGAGTCAATATGTGTGTTAGTCCATATGTTGTGTGGTTATTCTTGACACCACTGGAGACTTGTAGATCCATGCGTAGACGGAGCTTCATGTAAGGGCTTGCGCCAGTTGTTTATTAACCACTCTGCACATGTCATTTACACTCTTGAGTATTACACACTCACTGCTTACACTCCACACCCGACGCCTGCCCCCGTTATGGTGCGCGTCAGAACTCTGGTCTGCACGTGGAACTGTCTCCCATTATTCTACACCCCGGCACGGCTTCCCCTCGTCTGCCCCGGGCGGGGGCACGCCATCACCGCCCGGCGACGAGGTTGGGGTTCTAAACTTCTAGCCTTCCTTCGGCGGCTGGGCTGTTCCCACTGCAGGCACACGTTCCCATCTCTACTCACACTCCACACCCCAGGGGAAGTGTACTGGGGATTCCTAGCACTCACACAGGCTACTCTAGCCTGGCGCTAATTTCCCCCTACCCTGGGTCCCAACTTCCAACCTCACACCTTCGTGGCTCCTTGCGACGACCCAGAACACGTCACGGGTCCCACCCTAAATATCCCCGGAGGACATGACGTCACCGTCCCACCCGCCATGCATGACGTCACTCTCTGACGTCACTGCACCGGAGGGCGAGCGTGACGTAACGTCATTATTTACAACTCTACATCACCCCCCCCTGTGAAGAAAAATCAGCCGTCTCGGCTGTCCACGTCCCCTCACATATAAACAACAACAATCCTAGACAACCCCAACAACAAACCAATCCTAGACCCTGTTGTATATGTTGGATTATGAAATTTTGATAAAAAATAATAAAAATTAATAATTTCCCGAAAAATGCGCAAATCACATTAATTATGTTAATGTGTGTAATTATATGCATAAATTATGATAATGTATGTGATTATATGCATAAATTATGATAATCACGGAGATAATCGTAGTAATTTATGCGGAAGCTTGTGACTATGTTAATGTGTGCAGTTATGATAATTAGGCTTAGTTTCGTTTATCAATCAGGATAACATGATTATCATTGATTAAACATTTACCGATTATCCTAGTGTGTGTTATGATATTTTAGGTCTCCATTTTCATATCTCATCGCAGGTAACAGCTCTTATGAATAAGACAGTTTTGCATGGACTTGGAAAGAAGCACTCGAACAGTTGGTGTTAAGAAATTTTAATTCTAAACAAGCACATGACACTCTAGTATGCGAAAGCGAGTATACGTCAATAAATTCATGGGCAAGATTATGCAATTAACGAAATTGAATGACTAAAACATTTCTTATTCATGTAACTCGACGGCAGCAACTGCTTTGCACGATCAATTGGTAGTGAACGCACCACCTCGAAATGGCAACCCTTTTTGAAACGCAAAGATAAAAAAAAATGTTTAAGTCTTATTCGTGTGCGTGCTGTGTGTGCGTTGTCCCCTCGTAATATTAATTAAATTTCTTAGAGCCGGGAGTTGTGTCGTTAGCTTGCGTGGTGTGGGAGGATACAACCCGCCGCCAGCGAAGTTCCTCTCTGGGTTGGGCGTGGCCGCAGCGAGCCCCTGCTGCTCCCTCGCTCGGACGTCTCTGCTTGTGCGCTCTCTCTCTCTCTCTCTCCACTGCTGGATGACGAGTTGGCACGACGCTCAGTGACGTCCGAGTCGTGCTGCTCTTGCGCTCTCTCTCCCTCTACTGCTAGATGACGAGTTGGCACGACGCTCGGTGACGCCCGGGTCGTGCTGCTGCTGTGGCTCTCTCCTTGATCGTTGCCAACTTCACACGGACACTCGCCCTTGCTTCAGGCTGTGTTGGCTTGTGGCTCTGGACGACGCGGCTGTGCTCACTGGGTCGTTGGTCGGTGTGCGCCTCAAACACACGGCGCAGGCGATGGCTCTTGCTCTCTCTTGGTGGCAGCCCCCGGCTTCTCCACTGCTGGACGATTGTTGAGTCGGCACGATGCTCGCCGTCGCTCTGGACGTATAGTCTGTTCTCACTGGCCGTTGGTCGGTGTGCGCCTCAAACACACGGCGCATGCGATGGCGCTGTCCTCCTCCTCACAGCCGTTCAATCAGGCTTTCTCCACTGCTTTGCGCTCTCTGCTTTGCTCGCTTGGCGATCTCCGCCCTTCCTGCGGGTTGTTCGCTGGTCGTCACTCTGACGAGGAGCGATGTTTCGTTCGTGGCAGGGTGGACGTTGGTGTCTTTGTTGAATTCACTCGCAGCTCGGCGACTCAGGGTAGCGATTCTTCTCAGGTGGTGCAGACCTCGGCTTGTTGCTGCACGTCGCTACCCCGTGAACCTCGTCATTCTGGATGACGAAAAACTTCTTCATTGGCGGTGACGAGAGGAGGTGGAGCCGACGCCCCGTGACGATCTGTGGTGGGGCTGAAGCCCCGGAGACGAGATGGTGGGGGCTCAAGCCCCGGAGACGAGATGGGGCCCAGAGCCCCTGATGATCTGGCTTGAATGGATTTTTCCTCGGCTTATATCGGGAAATTCCACTCAGTTTCCCGAGTTGTTCAAAGGCTGTCATAAAACCTTCCTGTGGGGGTGAAGTTGTGCGTCCGTGTGTGTCGTGTCCGTCCGTGTGTGTTAGTCCGTATGTTTATTAGCTTTGAAGACACAGCTGTGTAATTATTCTAGAAGGAGGGGTGGGGGCCTCGTGACGGCGCCACCTAAGTTATCCATTAACCAGACCGACGATTGCGTTCGCATCGAGTTATAAAAAAAAATATTCTAATCCATGTTTTTGTTTCTGAATAATATTTGTCGTGAAAACCTACGCGTTAAGCGAGCTTAATGATTCCCTCCCTTGCTCGGGAATCATATCTTTTGTCTCGCACAGCTCAAGTTTGTTTTGGTTTGGAAGTTGAAATGCGACTTATTTGCTGCTTAGTTCCATTGTGACTTGATTGCGAGCGACCCTGATTATGCCGTAACCGTGTTCACGGTGTTTCATCATGGCCCGATCTCCCCATAAAAATGTTATTTGCTCGCGTGTGCAATTTTTGCTGTCCGTGTTGCGGGGAGACAAAGACGGTTGTTTCCACGGTGGAAGCACCCGGCGCATGCGCTTATTTATTTATCTTCGGAGGCATGTGTTCCAACCTTTATTGGGGCAATCTCCTGGCCCCTGGTGTGTGGGTGTGGAGATCCTCTTCGGGAAAACAAAGACGGCCATGTTGCGTTTGGTTAATTATGAGAGACTTCTCCGCCCTTAGCTCCTCTAGGAGATCCACTTTAATTCCGTACTTATTATTTGACTTCTTGTGATTATTTAATCTGATATCCCGGCTAGGAATTTTTGTTTTGGAGCGACCCAAGCCATAATTATTCTTTGATGCTTCGGCCCGGCCGCGTAGAAATTATTTAAAGTAAATAATGTCCGTATTTAATTAACAATTGATGAATCGCGACTCTGGTGCAGACTGTAGTCTGGTTCCCAATTGGAGTGAGGATAGATACTGTCTGCTTAATCTTCATGGCTAAGTTGGTAACTTGTTTATCTAACATGGTTCAAAACCCGTCTGTGCTTTTTGTCGTCAATGTTGTTTCCTTTGTTAAGAATATAATTATATATTTCGTGGCCTGGTTTTGTCTTTATCAACGGGTTTTTTTTCGTAAGGCTTTTTAACGAAATTGTCATCCTAACCCTCCGCCTGCCATTCCCCCCTCCCTTGTTCCTCTTGTGTGAAATTAGGGGAGTTTTTATGACCTTTATTGCCCTCTTTCATGCCCTCTAGCCCTTTGAGGTGAGGTATGCGCGCATCTGTGGAAGTGTGGGGGCGTGTTCGTTCCACGTTGCCCCGTGTCTAAAAAAAAATAATTATATATGTTGGCAGAATAATTCTTTAAAAAAATAATAATATTAAAAAAAATAAAAAGGGGGTATATACACAACAACCCCTACGCCAAGCATCAAAAACGCCACACAGCAACACACCACAACACCAAGCACCCAACTAACATCCCTATGAATAGCAAACCAAAACCCCTAAGCTAACCTCTTCCTGGCCACAACATAACAACAAAATAACACAAAATAACACTCGCACAATCCAATATGCAAAAAAACAAACACTGAGGGAAAAACCGTCCGCGAGGAACACAAAACCGGAGAGTCAAACTGAAAAAAGTCCCTCCCAGCAGTGTCTCCAACGTCGAAACCCTCTCTTCAATCACGGGCCCCTCTCGCTCTCACCACCGATGCCCTCCCCCGCTCTTCTTACTTCAATGTGGGGAGGGAGGCCCGTAATCACAGGGCTGCAGCGGCGCGCCGCCAGGCCGGCGCAGCACACAAGGCACAAAAGGCGGGAACGCCGCCACTGCAGAAATGGCGGGAACGCCGCCACCGCGAAAACACCGCCACGGTGAAAATGGCGGGAATGCCGCCGTGGGAAGTGCGGGAACGCCGGCACGTAAAAAATGGCGGGAACACCGCCGCGGGAATGGCGGGAACGCCGGCACGTTGAAATGGCGGGAACGCCGGCACGTTGAAAATGGCGGGAACGCCGCCGCGGGAACGGCGGGAACGCCGGCACGTTGAATTGCGGGAACGCCGGCACGTTGAAATGGCGAGAAACGCCGTCACGGTGCAAATGGCGGGAACGCCGGCACGCTGAAAAATGGCGGGAACACCACCGCGGTGGAAATGGCGGGAACGCCGGCACGGTGAAACTGGCGGGAACGATGCCACCGCCGAAACGGCGCGAACGCCACAGCTGTGTCATCTTGCAATTTCGCCATCACTCACCAACACCCGGCCGCTCCCTCGCCACCAGCAGCTGGTCGAGTTGACCAGCGACGTCGCTCCAGCTCGCCGTCGATGGCGACCAGCCCGGGCCCGCAGCCTCCTCCCATGCAGGCTGCTGTCGCCCATCCCCTGGGGCACATCACCGGAGCCCCGGACTCCGGGGTCGTCGCAGGGAGAGGCCAGGTGCAGCCCTCGCCGTCCATCCGCACCTCCGGTTGGGTCTTGCACTTCGCTGCCAGCTTTTACACCATGGCAGCGAAGGGTACAGCTTCTTCAAATTAATCAGCGAAAGTTCGATGACCACTTCTGACACCAAATGTTGTGTGGTTAAAAAGGACGCTGAAGCCGGTCGTGTAGGGGCTGACGCCAAACGTTTATTTAGGGCTTACGCCTAACTCGGGGGAAGGGGTTAACACGAGGGTTATTAACTAAGCTCCCCAGGGGAAGGGTACTGGGAGTTCCCTACACCCCACCAGGCTATCGGGCTCTTCCCACAGCACTGACCCAGGGTTCATCCAACTCGGCCGGCCGGGTAAAGTAGCCCCTTAGCCTGGCTCTCAATCCCTCTATCCTGGAGCCCCCTACTTCCTAACCACTCACTCCTCTGACTCTTGGCGAAGACCCCGTCCACGTCACGGGTCCCCCCTCAAATACCGCGGGGGCCATGACGTCACTTTACCCTGACGGCATTCCCCCGAGGCGAGTGTGACCTGACGTCAGCACTCCACTCCTCAACACATGTGTGTAAGTCCATATGGGGAGCCGTAGTGTAGCACTTAGCGCGCTGCGCAATGAACCCGGCGACCCGGGTTTGATTTCTGCTCAAGGCCAACACCAGTGACGATTATCTGAACCGGTTCTGGGCCTCCCCTAGGTCGACTCAGCCTCAAATGAGTACCCAGTGCGGTGTGTAAACATTCCACTGGGGAGACAAAGGCGGCCGGGCGTGGTGCTGGCCACCCACCCACCCTCTCGTGTACCATTCCGGCCTTCATAGGTGCTCGCTAACAGCACTTTCCCCTACAGTCTGTTAAGGCTATATGGGGGATCTTTGTCTTTGTAAGTCCATATGTGTGTGTGTGAGTCGATGTGTGTGTAACTCCATGTGTGTATATCTAAAGTCAATGTCTGTGTGTCTGTCTATGTATGTGTAGCCAATGTGTGCGTGAGTCTATGTATGTGTGTGTGAGTCGATGTGTGTGCGTAAGTCCATATGTGTGTGTCTTAGTCGATATGTGTGTGTATCTTTTTCGACCGGGCAATGCCGGGTACTTCTCGCTAGTATGTTATAAATTGTTTAAATATTTAGATAAGCTACCCCGAACCCAAAACATGTGTCTATCAAGTTGTTGTTGTTGTGTGGGAGTCCATGATCCCCCCTGAACTTCCACGTGCCCATGGCTACAGGCTCGCTCTGCATGGCGCCATTCAGCGAGGACGGCCGCTGGTGCCGGGCTCGCGTCAAGGGCGGCCCCCGCACGCTCACTGACGGCGATGGCGTCCTGCTGGTGGAGTACGTGGACTTTGGCAGCTGCTACGAGCATCGCCCCAGCGAGTGAGCGCTCCTCTGTTTTTCACTGCTTAGTAAAAGCGCACAACTTGTTGGGCGTGACTTGCATCCAATCCTTTTTTTTTCCATAACCAATCCCTTGCCACCGTTTCCTGAATAAACCAAGAGAAATAGTCGTATCCATAATTGTTGAATGTTAGGACGTTGCTCTGCAACACACCGTAGTAATGCATTGTCACTTCTATTCACATGGCAACTTTATGAGCCATTTTATGAATTGGCTGTGTGAGGTGGACCACGCTTCACGACCCAAAAATCTATTATAACTAAAACAAAAGCGTAATATAGTCGTCATCCCTCAAAAATGGGAAATTGCAATATAATGCAAGAAATGTCCCTATTACATGTGGGATGCTAATTGGCTTGGAGCATTTGTCATCTCTCACTGGCTGAGCGAATGTAAACAAAGATGGCGGCAGAGTGCGTTTTCGTACCGTGGCACCACAATTAGGGACCCACCATCACACACAGTGCAGTAGTCACTCGGTTAACTTTTCTAAGAGAGCTGTTTCCACTGCCAAAACAGAATACGTAATGTAAACAAATCCAGTCGAGATCTGAATGGCTCATAAAATGGGTGTCACTGATTGACTGAGAGCATAGCTCAGCCCCACTTACAAGCGCTCGAATTGGCTGAAATTAGCGCCACCTCGTGCATAACGCAAACACGGTAGTCAACAATGTTACCGTTTGGTCAACAATGTTAATGTCCGTCAACAACTTTAACGTTAGTCAACAATGTTAACGTCGGTCAACCATGGTTCCTATGGGAGGCGAAACATTAGCCACAAAAACCGTTGAACTCATGTCGCTGTTAACCGAGGGACTAGGTGTTGTGTTTCTCACGACGATTATGGCCTTTCCACAAATGCTTTTCAGATTGCGAGCCATCCCGGTAGAGCTGCTGGAGTTTCCGGTGCAGACAGTGCAGGTGCGCCTCTGGGGGCTAAGCCCACCCCCCTGCGTGGACCCTGCTTCCGCTGCTGCTGCTGCCGGGGAGAGGCTCCCCTATGGGCCCGAGTGGCCCCACTGCACCTTGATAGCAGTTCGCAGCTGCGTGGATGGTGTGCCGCTGGTGGCCAGCACAGTGGTGAGTGTGAGGTTTGCGTGCGCTGCTGCTGCTGCGTGTGTGCTTGCCACTGTGGTTTACGCTTCCCTGACAGTCTGTTATCTGAAACTGGTCTTTGTGCAAAAAACATTCTTATTCAGGGGCCAAAAAATACCTGCAAATAACTCAGTTGAGATTGAGTGAGGCTTTCGTGGGTAAAGAAGCATAAATGGTAAAAGAATTAACAATGACAATACTGCCATTTGATAGTAAACTGAGCGCTGCGTTTTTTCTTTTCGTCCTACGCTGCTGATCACCAGTCCAATGGTTTGTTCATGTTTAGCAATTCCCCTTTGGGCCATGGAATGCTCTGTGCTCATCGTCGCATTTTCCAGCCCCCCTACCCAAAAGCCTCACTTCTTCTTTCTGCACCTGGGGGGGACGAGTTGTAGATAACAAGGCTAAAGCCATCTAGTAGTTAAGAGTTACACGTTTACATATATATAAGTTCATAATTAAAATTATCCAGTGCTGCGCGATTATCCGTGGCTTCCAACATTATCCGGCGGTCCCGGGCCGATCCGGCAAAACCGCTCTGAAGACTGTCACCAGTCCGGCGATTGGCACCGTGTGCATGACAAAGAAAATAGCTATGCTTGATTTTAGTGTAAAATATTTAAAACACTACATTATACACTACATACATACAAATTAAGCAATTAATATACTGCACGTATATACATCTTTCATAACTAATAAAAATATATATACAGTGCGATCCGCTGAAAAGTGCGTGTAATTTGGCGTTCGCATAAGTCCGGCAATCGTCAAACACAAGTTTTTGAGAAACAAGAGCGTAGTAGTACTACTGTACTACGTACATCACCCCATGCACAGTCTTTGAGATTGGAGTGGAAAGTACGTTCCAGTAAATACGGCATCTTTTTGCAGTAGGATATTTTTGTCTATTTGTATGTTTATGCCAATTTCACAAACATTTAAGACACTTCCAAAACATATACACAACACCTAAAAATATAATGTCATGCAAGAATGTGCCAAAATAAGCTATTTTAAATAATGATCTTTTTTGAAAACCGGCATCCCTTTTCCTCCGAAGCCACCGGATAATCGATGATCTACTGTATATATTTTGTACACAGCTAGAGCCTCAAACAAGCAAGGAACCCGCGCATCTATCCTTGCCTTTTGCTCGTTGAGTGGCATCCGGTTTCTGGTCCACATAAATATTTGTAAACAAAAATGTTCTCGCCACGCGGCACAATTAAATATTTGCTGTTTCGACAACGACGTTACCGCGCGTGGCGCCTAAACCTTAGCTTGGACGCTGTAAATGCGTGGCAGAAATGTTAAAGAGTGCCGATTCACAACGCTCGTTGCTTTTACATGCCTCGGAGTCAGACTGCAGTGTGGATAATTGTGAGCTGACTGCTGCAATCTTTTTTCTCCGTTTTTGATAAAGAGGAGAGACAGACGCCCGGCTGTTGTTAAATTGGCAAGGGTGCGTGAAGTCGCTCGTACCGCCTCACGACAAAATTATGTGTGCTGCTTCCGACGTCAAAAGGAGCCTCCCTCTTTACCCAATGACCAGGTGGGGGTGCATGTCTTGCGAAGCATGTGCACCCTTGTGGCACGGTGCCGGTCTGGCCTGAAGGATCGCGCTGCGTCACGTGACGACGCCCAGAGAGGCGGGGGAGTCACCAGCATGCTGAAACAGGGGGGCTTCTTTTGCTTCGAGGGCCGACGTAATTCTCGTCGGCCACTGGCGCCGCACGCGGGGGTGCAGTAACGCAGCGGCACTTTATTAGCTCCACGTTAGCGAGCTGCTGCGGCTATAACACTCGTGCGGACTCTGGCTCAGGCAAAGTTCGCATCGCTGCATTGCTGATTACGGAAGCGATTTGCTCTGCTATCATTGACGGTCCTGCTTTCCAGCAGCGAGCGCATCGTGGCGAGGGTGCAGTGGCGAGAGTTGCCGTGGCGAGGGTTGCCATGGCGAGAGCGCAGTGGCGAGGGTTGCCGTGGCGAGGGCGCAGTGGCGAGGGTTGCCGTGGCGAGGGCGCAGTGGCGAGGGCGCAGTGGCGAGGGTTGCCGTGGCAAGGGCACAGTGGCGAGGGTTGCCGTGGTGAGGGTTGTCGTGGCGAGGGCGCAGTGGCGAGGCTTGCCATGGCGAGGGCGCAGTGGCGAGCGCGTCGTAGCGGGAGCTAGGCCTCGGCAAGGTAAGGTAAAAGTTAAAAACAACGAGCCTACCTTTACCCTACCTTTTACCTTACCACAATACAATCACTCTACCCTACCTTTTACCCTTTAGCAGGTAAGGTAAAAGGTAATAGGTAAAAAGCAACGAGCCTGCCTTTACCCTACCTTTTACCCTTACCCCATACAAATTACCCGATTACAGGGTAATTACTAGGGAACTACACATGAACAAGGTTTAATAAAAGCGTGATTTTTTAAAGTTGTTTTAAATATTACTTGTTAAATGGAGGCCACGGACTGCGCCACGGAGCTTTTAGTGGTAAACTAGGCACCGTATTTACCAGGTAATACTTCGCGCTACCTTTACCCTTCCGGGTAATTCTTCTGAGCTACCTTTACCCTACCCTTTAATAATAATAATAATAGTTCAATTTGTAACGCGCGCAAATTTGCAGACGTAGTGGCCGCAACTCAGAGGCGTGGAGCCAAGCTCAGAGTCGCTCAAAAGCATGATTATAGAGGTGGGTTTTTAAGTCTCTCTTGAAGGAGGCGATTGAGGTGATGCTGCGAATGTGCAGAGGGATATCGTTCCAGACTGTTGGGGCTGCCACCGAGAAGCGGCGCATAGACATGACCATCCTGGATCTTGGTATCAAGAGGAGGTCGTGAGTCGCGCTGCGCAGGCATCTGCCGTGTGCTGAGCTGCAAGTTGTCAATAATGAAGAAAGGTACGGCGGGCAGGCGGATATGAAGGCATTGTGGCAGAGGCAGGCGGTCTTGTATGTGACCCTACTGGCGATGGGTAGCCAGTTGAGAGCACGGAGACAAGCTAGTGAGTCGAGACGGGGATGAGTGTGGGCAATGACGACGCGTGCTAGGTTATTTTGTAGTCTTTGAAGTTTCTTTAGGTTGCCAGCGGAGGTCCGGACTAGGACGGAGTTACAATAGTCAAGGCGAGACCCAACTATGCAACATGCCAATGTGTTGGCAATTTCAGTAGAGATGAGAGGACGTATGTGTCTAAGAGCCTTCAGGTGAAAGTTACATGAGCTGATGATATGGTTGGTTTGACGGTCGAAGGATAAAGTTGAATCTAGGATGACACTGAGGTAGCTGAAGTGGTCGGTGAACTTGATGCTGTGACCGAAGATGTGTATGTGTGTGGGGAGTGCTGCTGAATTGAGACGTTGCTTGGTACCTAACATGATGGCCACTGACTTTTTCGGATTAAGGGCTAGGGTGTGTGCAGTGAACCATTGTTGCACGGCGGTGGTACATTCCGAGAGCCTCTCGAATCCAGATGCATTGCTAGAATCGATGGCGGTGAATAGAATTGTGTCATCCGCGTATGAGTGATGCTTAACACCGAAGCTTGCAATGAGCCGGCCGATCGGGGAAGTGTAGGCTGTGAAGAGCAGGGGACCTAGAACAGAGCCCTGGGGAACCCCGCATAATGCTGTTGTTTCAGGCGATGTGGACATGCCCACCCTGACTGAAGATTGCCGGTCAGAAAGGTACGAAACTATCCACTTGAGTGCTGAGCCGCATATACCGAAGTCAGATTTCAGGAGGGAAGTAAGGAGCGAATGGTTGATGGTGTCGAAGGCTGACGAAATGTCCAGACTTACAAGTGCAACAGTTGAGCCGGAATCAATGATCGTTAAAATGTCATCAAGCACTCTAGTGAGTGCTGTTTCTGTGGAATAGTTTTGACGGTAAGCTGACTGGAAGCAGCAGTAGTTTGCGGAGGAGGTGATGTGTGGTTTTAGCTGGGCGAGGGCTAGTCGTTCAAGGAATTTAGAGAGGTTCGAGAGGTTAGTGATGGGACGATAACTAGAAGAAAGTATGAGGCGGTGGTCGGAGTAACCAGTTTGGAAAACTCCCAGTGCAGTGATGCGTCAGTGCTGGTCAGGTTCCAGAACCAGGTCGAGCATGCTCTCAACGTTTGTTGACGAAGCTCTGGTGGGGCCTGAGTTTGTGATGACCAGGTTATGGTAGGCCAAAGTTGACTCAAGGTGACTATCAATGGAGGCTGGGGTATTGCCGGGGCAATTAAAGTCACCTGTAAGCACGAGCCTGTGAGATGGGTTAGGAATCAGATATAGGAATTCCGAAAGCTCATTTAAGAAGGTGTTGATGCTGCCATCTGGAGGGCGATAAATGGAAATGATGGAAAAGCACTCGTTGTTAGTAGTAAGGGATACGGACTGGACCTCGAAGGTGGCGGGAGCCATTGGTAGATAGAGCTCTTTAATTTTCCAAGTGAGCATTGTAAACGACCGCTAAGCCACCACCCCGCTGGTTAGTTGCGCGAGGTTTATGAAGAACCTTGTATCCTGGGGGCGCAACTTCCAGAGAGATGGCTGGCGGAGAGTCTTGCCTGCACCAGGTCTCAGTGATGAGCAAAAGGTCGATGTGGTGGTCCGAGATGGTGTCGTGAATCAGGGCTGATTTATTGCTGATGGAGCGTGCGTTGAGTAGGCCGAGGCGGATGTGTGAAGGTAGATGTGAAGATCCGTGCAGGTGAGGTGTCGAGGGAATAGAGGAGTTGGCTGGTTCGAGGTCGACCTGTGAACGGCGGCCCCTACCACCTCTGCAACCACGGTGTCGATGCAGTCTCCGACGTTGAACTCGGAGAAGGACAGAGAGCGTCCTCAGGAGCGCGGGTTCCAGGTGCAGATGATGAAGAGATGGTGCATGTCGTAGCCCTATTATATCAGCCTGTGCTGCACCGATGGTGCTGATGAAGGGGCCCGGATTCGGGTGGACTCCAATCAGCGGCTCTGCTGCCCTGAGCAGCAAGTCGAGGTGTCGTTGTCCAAGCTCCACGCTGTCAGCAAGCACTTCCCCATACGTAGCGGATGCAAACACGCCCGTGTAAACACTCGTTGAGCGCATACACGGGCGTACAGAACCACGCAGGCGGGGCGTGCAATGGAGCAGCCAGAAGAACACGAGGTCCAGTGGATTAGCTGACCACGCGCTGTGCTCCAGGTGATGCAGCAGGATGGACGAAACTCAGAGCTCCCGTTCACTGGTGGTGCTGGGCAGCAGGCAAGCCAACTCTCTCGTGTTGAGGAGATGACAGTCTGCTTCGCGTTCCCACTCGCTGATGGTGGTGAACATTGGATGGAGCACGTAGATCTCCTACTTGCTAGCGATGCTGGGGTACGCCAAGCTCACAATCGCTGATAGTACCGGAAGAGGTGCCTTGTGAGGACGTTGCTGGTAGAAACCGTACCCGGGCGGCTGTTAAGCCACGCCGCATGAACAATACAGCCAGCGTCCTCCAGCTTCGTGAGTCGAAGCAGCAGGCATCGTTTACTCGCACTGCCCAACAGCTGTGCGATGCGGCAGTTAAGGCGGGTTGTGTGACACTGCAGTAAACGGCATTTGTCAGCTGTTGTAGTGCCGCGAGGCGTGTGCAGTGAACACGGAGGCGGGCGGGTTTGGGTGCAGGGATCTGCCGCCACCCAAAACTCGGGCGACGCCAAAGTAATAATGAAAAAATGAAACAAAATAAATTATATGAAAAATGTAATGGAAGATGAATGTAAGAAGAGCGGTGGTGAGTGAAGAAGGACGTGGGTAAGGTACGAGGTGTGGTGTGCCGAGGCCTAGCGGGAGCGGAGTGGCGAGCGTGTCGTAGTGCGTGTGTAAACGTCGCAGGCCCCGATCACGGCTTGCGCTCGGACTGCGCAGCAACTCCGCCATCGCGATGTGGCATTCAGTTTGCCAGGGCCGCCTCAACATCGGCCGCTCATGGTGGTGATGTTGTCACCCCGAGTCGGTGGCTCTGTGCTCAGTGGCGCGACCAAGTCGCAGGGTTTAAATTAATATCTTGAATTATTCACGTGTTCTGATATAGGTGTATATTTTTAGATCGAGTAGGGTTGGAATGACTAAAACACATCCGTAATTGTTCGTATTAAATTTATGGGAAAAGCCATTCCGATTTTACGAAATGTCGTTTAATAAGTGTTTTTCGAAGCACTCGTCCCTTGTTTGTAAATTGAGGGCTACCTGCATTGTAAAACAAATGTGTTTATGCGCGCCTGTATGTGTGTGTGTATGCGTGTCCAATATTAAATGGATGCACGAGGGCCCCAACAGTCTGTGCAGGCTGTACGGGAAATCTTTGTCTTTACGCAATAGTGGGGAGCAGTAATGTGCTGCGCTACGAACCCGGCGACCCGAGTTTGATTTCCCCTCCCGGCCGACAACAGTGACGATTATTTGAACCGGTAGTGGATCTCCCCAAGGTCGATTCGGCCTCAAATGAGTTCCTGGTGTGGGGTGTAAACATCGCCACTGGGGAGACAAAGGCGGCCGGGCGTGCTGTTGGAGACTGTTGGGGCAAGTGCAAACAGCACTTGCCCCAACAGTCTCTTCAGGCTATACGAGGGATTTTTGTCTTTGTGCAATAATAGACGGATGCACGAGGGCCGTGCGTGGCGCTGTACCATGCTGCGGACCCAGGCGGCCCCCTGGTCTACCATCACATCCCAGCAGAAGGTCTGGCTCAGTGGGAGGTGGGCACTGAGGAAGCGCGGCCGCCAACACACGGGTGAGTCCGATCACGTCATGCCACTCAATGCCACTTTGAGCTGTCAACTTCGCTAATTAGCTTCCACTTCTCTGTCGCAATGCACTTTTGTTTTCCCCAAGCGCATCTCACGACCCCTTAAGCTCCTCATGGCTACCACTCATTCCCCATCCATCTAATCCATTCGTCATAATTTGCTCTTTGCTATTGTATTATTTATAAGTAAAAATTGTATTCACCTTCATCTTCACCTTGGTCAAGGTGCTCAATAAACTACGATAAATATATGATCCCATTTAGTTATAACCTCAGCGGCAGCCCATTTGAGCCCAATAATCACAGCAGTCACAAATTTGATGAGTAATGATGTCAGTGCCAAGCAACATCTGAACCAGTCCTGGCCACGCACCCCATTTACCAATGTGCATCGACGAGAGATTTGATGAGGCCGTAGAGGAGAGAGCGTTGTAGCAGACACGTTCCGGGTGTGATAAATGCACTGATGAGGGTCTTGGCTGCAGCTGGGGTAAGGATATAGCGTATGCAGAGATGTTGGATAGGGTGGAGAGAGGTCCTGAAGAGTTGAGATATTGATGCATGGGGCAACACTGTAGATATTGTAGTTAGTTATATTTTCAGTCATAATTGAATATAAATGTCCACATT
Source organism: Lampetra planeri (assembly GCF_965212315.1). NCBI lineage: Eukaryota > Metazoa > Chordata > Hyperoartia > Petromyzontiformes > Petromyzontidae > Lampetra > Lampetra planeri. The sequence goes on along the minus strand of NC_136153.1, from coordinate 38,363 downwards.
GTTACTTTTATTACATAATATATATAATATTGGAAGTGGCAGAGTGGCTATTGTATTAAGTTAGATTTTATATTTTTCAAGTCACTTAAAAAATATGACAAACAGGCACTGATTGAATAGATAATAGATTGTTCATTAAAAGGTACTTTCTGTTGGCCTGTGGTTTACTGGATGCACAATGATGTCTTTCTTTCAAACTATTCCTGTGTCTACTCAGATTACACATAGTAATCCATTAGAGGTTATTTTTGGGGTTAGATGGCGTAAATATAAATGTGTCGTTAAACCCGCCACCACCCGACAGCCAATTAGTAAGGTTTGTCACGTAAACAAAACATGCTGATTAGTTACTAGTTGAGCACTAACCGGTTCTGTGTTGGAGAGTAAACTCACAACATTTACAGTTCGAGTACCCGTGACGTTTTTCAGGTAATTACAACAACCGGCCTCATCAGGCAACATCCAGAGTTGTGGAGAAATCCTCCTTCTGTTTCGGACATTATTCATATTTACGTGATCTAATCCAAAACATCTCTCTTTTGGATAATGTTGGTAGTAACATCGCTCATTACTGGCAAACTAATTCCATCTGTGAAACAAAGCATCTTCGTAAAAAATGGCACAAATACCAAATGAATATACCAACTTATGGTTTACAATTTATGATTGTAAAAATGTGTAGGTGTTCTAGATTGTCACAATGCTAAGTTATTTGTTTGAGCATTGGAATATTAGACCTCGTAACCGCACCCTGTGTGGAAGGAATCAAGATTGTTTCTTACTTGTGCGCAGATAAGCAAGTGCCGGATATCCTGCAAGCTCCCAGTGCCGGATCGTTTTCACAGACAGAGAATACTCGTATTTCTCCAATGCTGCGGCTGCACTTCTGGGCTTGCTGCTGCTGTTCTTCCTGCTGGTACTCACACTGGTGCTGTGCCGACGACGATGCTTCCACGCCGTCCAGTCCCAGCGCCACTTGAATGAAAACAGCCTCACTATATGGAGCATTCAGCCGTGCACTCACCTGACGTTGAGATCATCGGTGAGGAGTACACTGCCACAATGGAGGACTGAAAAAATGTGTACACTCAGAACGACAAAGCACCTGCGTTCAATCATTACTTGCTTAGTTCAGTGATTCTTAACCTTTACTGCAGCCTTGCCTGCACCCCTTTGGTTCTCAATCATAGAAACATATATAATGTTAATAAATACATAGGTTTGATGAAACAAAGTAGTTGTACTTACGTGCCCGTGGTTAATTTGTATTTCGATTATTTACCTTCTAAAAAATTATGGCCATGTCTCGCACCCCCAGAAATGGCATCTCGCACCCCCAGGGGGGTGCGTCCACCCCAGGTTAAGAACCACTGCCTTTGTTCAAGGCCATCGCTTATATACAATGTCTTATAAAACGTGATGGTCCAGATATTCATTCAAATCTTCAGATTTGTAGAGTTCAGTTTTGCTTTTAAAATAGCAATTTACTGACATCTTTCCCAAACTCTTGGAGTTCCTCAATCCCAAAGTTTGTCATGAAAAGTAAATCACTACCAATTCTATTAATCGAAATTCAATCCATTTTGTTTGCATATAATGTTGAATAATGATTTTCCATCATTATGCCCATTTACTAGATGTTTATTTGCAATTGTAATTGAACGTAATTTTATGAGAAACTGTATATCTACAGTTTGACGATGTTGTGGAATAAGAACACTTGCCACCATCCGTGAGTTTACCTTCTGACTGAAAATAGGCAACTTGAAAACCACAAGTGTCCATCACTATACACCGCAATACTGCACTGTATATCACTGTTTTAGAGACGTAATATTTTCCATCAAATATAAGTGTGAAAAACATTTAAAGAACACACACTTAAAAAAATCCAAAGTCAAAATGATATTCATAATACGTTTTCATTTAAAGAAATAAAATTCTCACAGAAGATGTTATCTTTTGTGTATGTACTATTTTTTGCCTGGAGGTCTTTCCAAAAATATTTTATGGATCATGACTAGCATTACATGAACACTTTGTGGCCGATGTTACAAGTTTCATTTATTTGGTATAGCTATGTGAGCCATGCGGCTCTTGAGTCGGGTGCAACCGCAACAAACAAAATATGAACACAACATCTGAAAGCGACGGAGCGCACCCCGGGAGCGCGAGCCTCAGGCGGCCATCAGTGGAGAGCACGGGGCTCCCTCAGGGCAACAGTGGACGGAGCACGGCTCAGGACAGCAGCGGAGAGAGCGCGGCTCTCCCTCAAGCCAGCAGTGGAGAGCACGGGGGTCCCTCAGGGCAGCAGTGGACGGAGCACGGCTCTGCCTCACTGTCACCCGTCTCCCTCAGGACAGCAGTGGACAGAGCACGGCTCTGCCTCACTCTCACTCACCCGTCTCTTGCTCGCGGGCACTTGACACACTTCAACCAATCCGGGGGCATACATGTTTGGGAGGGGCGCACCTCTGGTTGGCTGCTTGCTCGTGGTCACGTGACGCACTTCAACCAATCCGTTAATCACAGTTACTGACAGAATGACAGAGCTGGGTGTTTATCATAACCAATTTGGCCAGGTATGGGAACACCTCCACTCTTTCCACAACTGCCTATCATGCAGAGTTGAGGGGAGTGGAATACTTGAAGATATACAAAATATCCAGGTAGGTACTGCTTTGATTTGGTAGGGCAAATGGTAAGGCCCTACCTCTTACTGGAACGATCCAGGCTCACCATCAGACTCCCACTCCTCGAAGTGAACAGCCATGACGAGATCATCATCACCACCACCATCATCAGCACACAGATCATCAGTTGTTCTCTCTCCTTCCAGATCAAGAAAAACCGTGTGGCATGTTACACGTTCAAATTATTGTTACATCAGGATTCGGAGGGGGTCGAGGGCAACGCTCCTCAAGGTTCTCGATCCTACTTTCGACTACATCTGCTCGAAGCTCCGGCATTCCTCTCTACAATTGGGCCATCACCACCTACACGAGAGTCGACGACGTGCCTCCACGCCTGCTTTGTGTCGACGTGGGGAACGCGTGCTTGTCGTCCGCACAAGCTTGCTTCCCGCGTTTTTCAAAAACAAAGAGCAGACTCTGTTCCACAACCTCTCGCATATATATGGATTTTTATATTTTGACCACTGATAAACACGTTGCCTGCGTGCGGTGACGCTGGATGCTTTGCTCTCTTCCTTATCCCTTCACCACGGAATGAACACAGTACTGCAGTCATGCGCATTATGGGGTGGGGTGGGTGAATAGGTGCCACACAGGACTTGTCCAGGTTTGCCGGCACACAGCAGAGGCTGGTGTGGCGTCCCGGCCACAACCCGTAGGTGGGGGGGGTTCCCAGGGCCAGTAAGGTATTCCACGCCACAAATACTTCGGGCAGCAGAGGTATAGACATCTTGGTAAAAAAAGAGCATTAAATGTTTTTCTTGCGGTAAAATTACAGGGCAGAGATATCACACGACTGATTGTGTATAACCCACCATCATCAACACCGCAATTGCGATTGTCCTGGTCGAGAAGAGTGGGGAGGTTATTATGGGAGGGGACTGGAATTTGGTCCTGGACCCTGCTTTTGAAAAATCACGTGCAACTACCTAGGATCAAAACGGTGCGCAGACTTCTGGCTGAAATTATGTCCAAGGCACACAGGACGCTATCCATAATCGACTACTTCCGCATTTCCAAACCTCCTTGCCACAGCTCATTAAGGTTAAGATCCTGGACATGCAGCTGCTCGACCGTGCCCCAATAATAATTCGGCACATCTTAAACCCCAATGAGGGAGTGAGTAACTTCTGGTCCCTAGATAGGCAGCTTCTGGATGAGGAATATAAGAGAGGAGATGAGGAAAGAGATAGAGGAATTTATCCGGATTAACTCCGTCGCTGAGCTCCCCCTCCCACATAATAACATGAGCTGGAGGGGAGCTTAGCTAACCTTCATGAGAAGTTGAAATCCTCATGAATGTTTTACTAAGACGGCGTGAAAATGAAACCAGAAAGGCTATTGATTGACCAAGCTAGACAGTTATTCAGGAGAGCCTGGCTGCTCTTCCATCATCTTTACTCCACTACCGCTAGATTTCTGGCAGGGATGGTTAAATCCTGTCGGCATCGTTGCTTCATCGCATATATCCGTTGCATGAAGGACCCACCAGTAACCAAGACCAGGAAGATCAATGCGCGTTTTAAAGAGTACTATCTTACCTTATTTTAGAGCAATTACAAATTTGTACATAGACTTGGTAATTTGAAATAAAAAAATTGAGTTATTGTAGGTAATGGTGGTGGTGTAGTTTAGATGCAGTAAAACAAGAGGGATTGATAGAGGGTTGGGATAGGGCCTGGTCGTAGCTGGGGGGGGGGGGCGACAAAAAACTGGTAGGCTGATAAGTAATGGGGCCCCATCGTGTAGGACACTTACAGGGCAAATGTGCTGGTAGCACGAGCACAGCTGCCATAACCCCTTAATTGGGAAGGGGCAAGTAGCCGAGAGCAGAGTCTTGCAGCTCTCCCATTGGAGGAAGAGCCGCTGACCCCATGACGTGCTCTAGGAGAGGTCCCTACGAGGGACACGATTGGGGGAGAGAAAAGAGCGGGGAGGGAGAGGCGGGGCGAGGGAAAAGAGCGGCAGGTGTCGCGTGGAGCCAGGAGCGATGTCCGTCCAGAGAGGACATGGATTCTTTTCTGGCTACGATCATCACCCTTTCCTGATCTTGGTCCAGACCAAAACATCGAGCTGGGCAGACCTATTGCTCCTCAGGAATTCCTAGATGCCACGGCCGCGTAGCCAGCAGGGAAGGCGGCTGGCCCCTATCGGATACCGGTGGAGCTCTAAAGAAAAGTAGGGGTCCCCTTTACCTCTTACCCCCCCCCCCCCCATGAGTTGAGCTTGACGATGTTATATCGCCCACCTACGACTGTAAATAATAAATGGGCCACATTTACCAGACAATTGCAATTCCATCAGAATAGCTCATTGAACCTAACTGACAATCTCGGTTAATCAGTGTTTAAATAACCCCATAGTATGTATCAACATGCACATCTTTGTCCGAGGGAGCGGGATGCGGTTTTAATCCGCCTTGATTATATTATGAAATGCATAACGAGCGGAGGCATCACGCCTGCGATTAACATCGTTTTAAAGACACGTTTAACTCCCGTATCCAATAAACTCCCGCTTTGCGTTTTGGACTCTGTGCTACGATGCCTCCGTCGCGTGAGCAGAGACCGCAATGCGGAATCTGTGGTTTCTGAATCTCAGGCATTCACACAAACCCCTAAGTATGGCTAATCAGTGGCTTACTGCGTGTCCAACGACGGTGGATGTTGACTTTTAGAGGCTTTGTAGGACAAGAGGGCTGTCAGCGCGTCAGACTTTCATGCTTATTACGCACTCGCTTATCAGAAAATTAAGTCAACTAACCGCCAGTCCGGAAATCGTTTTATAAACCACTAATTAAATGGGCGTTGGCTATTTATTTTCTAACTTTATCATTTTTTTGAGCTTGGTTACTTGGTTTTTTCATCACTCGTGACGAAAACAAATATTTAAGACATCCCAACACACAAGTCTAAAAATATCCAAAAGCCACTGCATAGGGTGGGGGTGGACTGTGCTGCCTTCTGCGCCGCACATATAAGATCTGGGACTCCTAGGGTTTTCCATCTGGACAGCCCTTTGACGAAATTACTTGGTGATAATGCATTGACAGCGGTGCACAAGCACACAAAAAAACCTAAAACTCACATTCAATACCGCCTTATCATGTTGTTTCACTCAAACGTGGCTACCGAATTAGGGAACGCAATTCGAATAAAAAAAGCATCGATTAATCAACGTATTTCCTATACTCACTTAACGACCAAATTACGTAACTACCGGTTTTGTGGAACCAATTACCATCCTTAAGAGGGGTTCTATTGTATATGTTTTGCTATATATATTAATTTCCAGAAAAATGCCACCAAAAGAAATCGCACCCAGAAAGTATCCTACATTTCCATAATTAGGGGCCGTCCATAAATGACGTCACGCACCTGGGGGGGGGGGGGGGGTCAGACATTTGTGACGATGTGTGACGAGGGGGGGAGGTTTTAGAAATGTGACGTCACCTCAAAATGCGCAACTTTAAATAAATATAGAATTGTTATAACAACACTAATTGTTTTAACAACACTCCTACAACATCAGAATGCAGCGCCACATTAAATACGCACTACAATGACAATAGTTTAAAGCGATTTGAAGCATGTTTTATTTTCAAAATGGAAATATGGTTTGGGGGGGGGGGGCAGAGCTTTGTGACGTCATTTGAGGGGGGGTCTGACTTTTTGTGACGCCGTGTGACGGGGGGGGGTAAAAAATCGCGTGACGTCATTTATGGACGGCCCCTTAAGTGAATGGCAAAATTGGTTTCGATTTACATTTCACCTAACGTGATATTCAATGTAATATATCGAGAACTTCAGTGCTTGGGGGATTTTGGAGCTGGCTCACCGCCTAGCTGCTGCTGCCTTCCCACTCGACTGTGGTTGCTCGCACCTCCGAGTCCATAGCTCCAGTGGCTTCTAATATAGGAAGGAAGCGCACCTGAAAGCTCGCGATGCGGTGATCGTCTTTGTTCAATGGCCAAGAGCTGCTGCTGCGAGGATGACCGGAGTTTGCGTGATGATTGTTTATGCTCCTGGATACGAGATCTGCAAAGTGTCATGTTTCATTTGTGGGATTTTCACCGCCTGTACGTGATCACGGCAGGGGAGGGGGACTCAACCGTCGACGCGCCCACCCGGGCCCCACGTTTGCCGTGAGGCACCACGAGGGTTAGAGGGCCTCCCCGACGGCAAATGCTAACATTTTATACATTACAAACGATGAGTTAAACCTCTTCTTCTACGGATAAAATATGATTCATAAATAACATACAGCATTGTGTTAGTCCACCGCAGGATGAAGACCATCAGGTGCCATTTGGTCACGAGCAGTCTGTATTGTATTATTGTACAGTACAACAAAACACGAACGTGCACTGACCATGCAGGTTGGTGCGTGTTGTAGAAGGGATAGAGGCCAGAACTGGTTCAAACACCACTCGCTACTCATGTTAATCGTGGCCAGGCATACAACTTAAGTCCACAGTGTAGTACGCTAACCGCCTGTTGCACTGCTACACCCTATTATATTTATATCCCGTATGAAGTGCCAGTTATTACACTGTACAATGTCATCAGTGTGTAGGGTAAGTCTATAAAAGAAAGGTAAAGGTGCTTGTGGAAGGGTCTCCATTAGAGTGAACTCTAGACTAATCAGTTGCTCACAACCAGGAGTACGCAGACCCCAAGGGGTTACATGGCAATGTCCCAGGGGGTACGTGAGGTGATTTATAAACGTGTGAAATATTAGAGTCATTGGTGAATAATGACGCACTGGTCAATAATCACGTATAAATCTGCCAGAACTGGTGCCGAACTCTGCTGCATACACAAAATCCAGAACCAATGCAGACCTCTACATTTGCTACTAAATGTGTTGTGTCGTAGTGAAAGGGTTGTGTGTTGCTCAATGCCTACTAATAAGTAACTATCCAAATACCAATATACTGTAACAAAAAATTCGGGATTTTTTTGTTACGTTAAACAAGCAGCCCACATGTCCTTTGGACCTGACCTGACCGTCTGTCCGTCCCTCCTCCCATGGCTGCGGGCCGCGTGCCAAGCGACTCCGCACGTCTCACGAGATCGCATTAAACCTTGAGGGGTGGAAGTTTCAGAGACGGGTCACATGACGCCAGGGCATAGTGCCGTAACGGACGCGGGAGCGCGGCGGTGACGTTGGAGGTGACATAAGCGGTGACGCGAAGACATTCGAGCAACGTGGAGTGGAAGCGCCCCAGTGCCATGGACTACACGAGGTATCCTCTCGCTCTGCATCGCCATGGTGAACTTGACTCTCCAAGATACGCGCCATTATCACAGCACTAACACAACATACAGCACTAAAACCAACTCAACCACTCACCCACCCACCCGTCTTCTCACTGAGCCACCCTCTTAATCAAGTACCCACTAACTCACTCACCCACCCACTCAAGAACTCACCCACCCACTTATTAACCCACACACTAACCCACTAACTCATCCACCCATTGACCCACCAAACACACCCACTCACCCACCCCCCCACCCACAATCCCACCCACTCACCCACCCCCCCACCCACAATCCCACCCACTCACCACCACCCATCCACTCACCCACCCACCAACCCCCAACTCACCCACTCCCCCACCCACTCAGACACTGACCCACCCACTCACTCAACTACCCAACCCCCATTCACCCACCCAAGCAGCCACCCACCGAACCAGCCACCCACTCACCCACCCACCCACTCGCCCGTCCACCCACCCACCCGCCCGCCCGCCCGCCCAGCCACCCACCCACCCATCCGCTCAACCACCCATTCACCAACCCACCCGCTCGCCCACCCACCCATTCACCCGCCCCCTCGCCCCCCCGCCCGTCCGCCTGCCCCCCCCCCGCCTGCCCGCCCCTGAACGCCCGGCCGCCCCGCCCGCCCGCCCCCCCCGCCTGGGGGGTGGCCCTGGTGGGGGGGGGGATCTTTGTATTTTAAATTCCTTGGGTGAGTGGGTGGGTAGGTGGGCGGGTGACTGTGTGGGCGAGTGGGTAAATGGGTGGGTAGGTGGGCGGGTAGTTCGGCGGGTAACTGGGCGGGTGCGTTGAGCGCGTGGGTGGGTGAGTTGTTGGGTGGGAAGGTGAGTGAGTGGGTGGGTCAGTAAGTGAGTAGGTGGGCGACATGGTAGTTGGTGACTGTGTCTCTCCTGCTGTGCATGACTCCTGCAGATCGTTGGGCGATGTCCTGCCCAGTCAGGAGAAGGGTGCCGGGGAGCATCCCACTTCATAGGGCGCTCAACAGCCACGACCCAGAATTTGTTGATTTTGTCAGCTCCTGCGTGTGGTAAGAAAAAACCCCTACTCCCTCGCATCCCCTTTCCACGAGGATTTCCTCCCTCTAAGTTATTCGAGATGACTAAACCTATTACCAGGAAAATATGGAGCTTGGAGCTAAGTGGGTCCGCAAATAACCAGGACCACTGTGTCAAGATCGCCCTCTTTGGAGGAGGTCCTTGAAAGACGCGCCTGGGCAGTGCAAGGCTCAGTGCTACTGGGCATTGGAGGACTGCCGCTACCGCTTCTGATGTGCATTCCTGAACCCCGTGGCAGAGCGAAAGAACGTCAATGCTAGAGCCACACCTCTCTCACTATGTCCTCTACGCGTGTCCCCTGTGCGTCTTTCAACAGATGGGATCCGATTGTCGCATGACGCCCGCACAGGCGCTGGCTCACAGCTGGCTCCGAACCATGGCCACCAGCACCACCACCACTAGGAAAGCCACCACCACCGCTGCTGCTCCTGGCAGTGTGCAGGGCACTAGAGATGCTAAGCGTCGGTAAACAGACTGTACAATTGCGTTGTTGTTATTATGTACAGCAAACGCTTCCCTTTCGCGGGTTTAGCTATCATGGTTTTGCGCCTAATGTATTGAGCTACAGTTCGCCGATCACATGCCTGTGGCTCGACCATTTGCCGACCACCGCAAGATTCGTGTACGCATTGTAACTGTACTGCTTGTGATCATGTTGCCACGAAAAGCCTTTGAGTTTGCAGATCGCGGATTTGCGGCTATTTTCAAGAACGTAACCAGACCCAGAATGGGCAAGGGTTTGTATTATTGCAGTATTGTTATAAAGCGGGGATAATCTGCCACTCATTTAGTCCCCCCATTGACGATGGGCGGGGATGACTGCCGATCTCGTAGCAGGACGGTAAAATGGTGGCATGCGGCTTTCTTCACAGAGCGGGGCCGAAGCAGCTCCCATCCTCCTCGCTCGCACAGGCCTCTGAAGGGAAGTTGGAGGTTGTTGAGGAGGAGACACTGGTGCAGGAGCTAGTGGTGCAGGAGGGAGGCACTGGTGGAGGAGCTGATGGTGCAGAAGGATGAGGACATGGAGGAGACAGTGGAAGTAGAGACAAAGGATGAGGAGGAAGAGACAGAGGTGGAGGAGATAGTGGTGCAGGAAACAGTGGTGCAAGTGATGGTGATTCGGGATGAGGCGACGCTGGTGGAGGAGCTGGTGGTGGACAAGGAGCAGGAGGAGACAGGAGGTGGAGGAGACAATAGTCGAGGAGCTGGTGGTGCAGCAGACTGAGGAGACGGAGGAGACAGTTGAGGGGGAGATAAAGGATGAGGAGGAGGAGGCGGAGGAGGAGGAGACGGAGGAGACAGTGGTGCAGGAAACAGTTGTGCAAGGGACAGTGATTCGGGAGACGCTGGTTCAGGAAACAGTGGTGCAAGAAGAGGGGGAGGAGGTGCTGGTGGAGGAGCTGATGGTGCATGAGGGAGATCAGACGCTGGTAGAGGAGGTGGTGGTGCAGGAGGAGGAGACGAGGAAGGAGGAGGTGGTGGTGTTGCAGGATGAAAAGAGGAAGTGAGGGGTCCTTGCCCGCCTAGACAGAGCAATCCGTTCACTCCGCCATGCGCTGCTCTTGTGGTGGCCGGTCCACCGCACAGTAGGGGTGGTGCTGGTTGTGGATCGACCACTATCACTACATGTGAAGTATTCGGAATGACGGCGGGAAACCACTTGACGGGTAGCACACTTTATTAACACTTGTCTTTCCACAATAACACGTGGTCACTATTTCTCACACTACACACTCCACTTGACACGTGTGGTCACTACAACTCACGCTACACATTCCACTTGACACGTGTGGTTACTACGGCTCACGCTACACGCTACACGCTCACGCTACATGCTCACGCTACACGCTCACGGGCACTCCAGGCCCGTAGCGTCCGTGGAGCCTACAGACCCACCCCAGCTTGGGCGTGGGTCACGACCTCTGGGTCCCGCGGCCCGGCCCTCACACGGACGTCCGGCCCCAGGTCCCAAGGTCCCGCCTCTGAGCCACACAGGGCCCCGGTCCCCACAAGGACAGCGGGACTAGGTGTCTCAGGGCCCTATCTCTTCCTCCTCCGTCTTCTGTCTTCACTGGTCACCAACTCCCCGTGCGCCTGTGCGCACCGCCTTATATAGCCTCCGCTCCCGGGAGACGGAGCGTATGCGGACCGCGATGTGAGCACCCCCTTAGTTGACCAATTCCCACGCGCTGCCACACGATCCCTTCGCTGTCAGCGCGCGTCACCGATACCCAGCCAATCACCGCCTCATAACCCATGACCCCGCGCTGACTCATGATCCTTCACCGTCAGCGCGCGTCACCAACACACACAGCCAATCAATACGCGCTGGCACACGATCCTTACCCCAGCGCGTATCACCACTACATCACCCCCTCCCACATAGCTCGCAGCCGGCCCGGCTGCTAAACAACACAACAACAACAACAATAGTAACAACAACAAAATCCCCACCCCCCAGTGTGCCCCGTAACACAACAACAACAACACAACGACACAACACCAGACAATAACCTATGTACAAACCGACAAAAAATACAATAAAAAGTCAACAACAACATACAACACCAGACAACAAGCTATGTACAAACCGACGAACAACACAATAAAAGTAATTCCGAGAAAAAAACGTGTCCAGTGTGTCTGTAACTATCGATCCCCCCTCCGCTCGCTCCTCAACCGGGGTGATAGAGCGGTCGAGCGGATGGGGAACGCAGTGACGAGACGCTCCGGCCGCATCGGCCCCTCATTCAGTTGGTCAGGAAAAGTTGCGCGACTTAGCGCGAGTCCGCCTGGCCGGTCCATCGTACGGGACGGGACGCTGACGACCGTCTGGTGGCTCCGGCAGCCCCGGAAGGCACGGATCGGGCCTGGAAGGACCGGCCGTGTCGCGGGGATCCGGCCGCCGGTGGTCGGCAGCTGTCAGTTCCGAGCCACCTGGGAGCGGATCAGACGGAGACATGTGAGGATAAGGCGGAGACATTTTCCTCCTCGGGTCGTCGGTCACGTCAGATGCTCGGTCCGCACGACACAAAGGGAGGCCATACGGAGGCGAGAACGGTTTCAGCCGGGAGGGGTGAACGTACCAACGGCGCTTTCCCCATTTTATCTGAACACACATTGCGGGCGTGCAACCCGCACGACCTCCACGGGTCCCCGCCATGGCCTCAACAATTTAGGCGACGTAGCCAAAGGTGCCTGAGGGCAGTGCAGCCAGGCCCTATCGCCCGGTTTCCAATCGTGCACGGACACCATTCGTGCACGCAAGCGCTCGTTGGCGATTTGCCGAGACCTCGAATTCAGCCGTGCGGCCTCCCTCGGTCAGCTTAGCAATGTTAAATTTAATATTATCCGGCCAATTTTGAATTCGTTCGTGGCGCGGAAAGTCCCAGCTGAGTTTCCATGGGCGGGTCGGCCTCCCGACCATACATCAGATAAAATGGGGAAAATCCCGTTGCTGCATGGGGGGCCATTCTATACGCGGCGAGGACCCCCGGGACCTGCAGGTCCCAGTCAACATGTGCCTCGCACACCTGCTGGCACAGCATAGAAGTCAAAGTCCTGTGGAGTCGCTCCACCATCCCGTCCGTCTGTGGGTGGTACGGGGAGGTACGCACCTTCTTAGTACCCTCAAGGTCGCACACCTCCTGCAGCAATTTACTTGAAAAATTCTTTCCCGTGTTCCGGGAGCCCCCTTGTCCAGAACGTAGCCCTGGACAAAGGCGTCCGTCACAGCCGCCGCCGACTGGTTGGCGAGTGGCCACGCCATAGGCCACCGGGTAAAGTATTGCACACCAACCAACAGGTACTTGTTACCCCTAGGCGTGACTGGAAAAGGCCCCAAAATATCGAGCGCAACGAGCTCGTTAGTGCGCGAGACCTGAATAGATTGCAGCGGTGGATTTGACGCCACGGGCGGTGGTTTCCGTCTGGCGCAGTCTACACACCCCTTTAGTATATTTACCACATCGCTCCCCATCCCCGGCCAATAATAGTCACGCTGAAGCAGAGCAAGCGTTTTGTTTACCCCCAAATGCAAGAGGCGTTCGTGTGCGGCCAGGACAACTTTTCCCCGCATAGCGGAAGGCACCACGAGTGCGTGCCGCCGGGACAAATTGTCCCATCTCATTAGCAGGCCCTGCTTGAGCAGCCAGGAGCCAGTTCGCTTCCGGCCCTCCTCGGGACCCCCCGCCCTGCGACGCAACGCTAGCAGGGAGCTGTCAGCCATTTGGAGACGGCCCCACTCAATCAGAGACAGTGAGAGCAGCGAGTCCCCTCCCTCAGGGGTAGCGGGAACGTCACCCATCGGCGCATTCGCGGTCGCGGCCAACGCACCCATGCTTACAGCACCTGGCGGTTTACAGCGCGCCGACCCCATTAAGTACGCACATTTGGGACAAGGCGACAATCGCGACAGGGCATCCGCGTTAGTGTGGCGCAACCCCTTACGGTAAGTGGTCGTAAATTGATAGTCCTGGAGGACTTCCAACCACCGTGACAATTGGCCCGAGGGTTGGGCGACCCTCAATGAATACTGAAGCGCCGCGTGGTCCGTCCGGACCGTAAAATAACGGCCATAGAGATACGGTCTAAATTGCTGTACAAAAAAAACAATAGCCAGCAACTCGCGACGGGTGACGCAGTAGCGCTGTTCCGCCGGCGACAAAACCCTGCTACCATAGGCGACCACCCGTTCGACTCCCCCAACGACCTGTGAGAGCACCCCCCCAATGCCCGTGTTGCTAGCATCCGTATCTAGCAAGAAGGGACTTGTAAAGTCAGGGTAACGTAAGGGCGGGGCACCCACCAAGGCGTCCCGGAGGGAGCAGAACGCGGCCTCCTCCTCCGGTCCCCATCGGAACTTGACTCCTTTTGCCGTTAGAGCGTGCAAGGGTTTTGCAATGGTGGCGAAATGCTCAACGAATCGGCGGTAGTAGGAAGCAAAACCAATGAAACTGCGTATGTCAGAAACCGACGTGGGCGTTGGCCATGAACTGACACAGTTCGTCTTCGCGGGATCGGTAGAGATACCCGAAGAATCGACAATGTGGCCCAAGTATCTCACGGACTTTCGAAGAAGGTGGCATTTGGCCAGTTTAAACTTCAATTTAGCCGATCGCATCCGCAAGAACACCCCTCTCAACCGCTGGAGGTGTTCCTCAAACGTTTTACTGAAAACAATAACATTGTCTAGGTAAATCAAGCAAGTATCCCATTGCAGACCCGACAAAACCAACTCCATAAGGCGCTGAAACGTCGCGGGAGCGGAGTGAAGTCCCATGGGTAACCGGTTAAACTGGAACAGGCCCCCTGGAGTCCGAAATGCTGTCTTAGGTTTAGACTCGTCGTCGAGTGGCAGCTGCCAGAATCCCGATAATAAATCAAGAGTAGAAAAATATCGCGCACCAGACAATGCATCGAGGGACTCGTCCATTCTGGGGAGCGGATACGCGTCAGCCACGGAGATTTTATTGAGGCGACGGAAATCTACACAAAATCGCAAGGACCCGTCTTGCTTTTTAACCAGCACGATAGGTGCTCCCCAAGGACTGGAAGAAGGCGAAATGATGTCGGCCGCCAGCATATCGTTGACGGCCGACTGAACGTGTTCCTTCTCAGCAGGACTCAGCCGGAAGGGATTCTGCCTGACCGGTGCCGCATCGCCTGTTTCAATATGGTGGCGCAACAGGTCCGTGCACCCAATGTCATATTTGTGCTTACTGAACACATCAGAGAATTATATCAGCAAAGCACGCAGCGCACCCAACTGTACCCTTGACAAATCCTTTGAGTCCGCACACAGCGAATCGACCCATTCAAGGTCCTCCCCCGATCTAATTTTCTGCGCCGGGACTGGATCAACATGCGCAACAAGCCGCTCTTCCGCAGGGACCCGTGCCGCGTGAGCAAGCACAGTGCCCTGCTGAATAATGGCCGGCCGCGAACCAGCGTTTAGAACCATAACGAACGGGTCCTTGTCAGCCCGAACCAACGTGTGAGCCACCGACAAATCCAGACGTCCGACAGCCCTATTTGATGGACCCAAAAGCACGCCCTGTTCCGAGGTCTCCCCATCCAATGGCTTCCTCAACCGAAGGGGAATCAACATCTGCGAACCCGGGGGCACGTGCACGGTCTGTGTCGCCAGCGCTTGTATCGTAGCACACGCCGTCCGAATTTCCGTAGGATTCGACAAAAATGAAATACGGCGACCCGATGGTAGCTCAATGCAACGTTGATCGATGAGAATTTTAATGGGCATTTTAGCCAAAAAATCTGTGCCCAACAGACAAGGAACCGCTAAGGAAGAGGAGACGAAAACAGGTCCCGACAATTTAATATCCCCTATGCAAATGGCCGCCCGAATCTGCCCGATTTGCCGCGTAAAATGGCACGTCCACCGGAAGCAGAGGTCGACATTGGACGGGGAGAATGTTGTAAATGAGGTCGGAAATTATAGTCGCTGACGCCCCCGTGTCCACTAACACCCTGACCTCGACCCCGTCTATGAATCCCGTAACGACCGATGAACCCGCCGATGCAGCCACTATTCTGTGACCCAACTCAGACCATTTAATGTCCCCCCGGTCCCGCATGAACCCCCCTCTCCGAACCGAATCCCCGACCCCTAATCGGCCCTCCTCCGCCGCAAAGCGACGGCCCATGTGTGTCGTGCATGTAGGCCGAGCATGTGAAGTGCCGCGACTTGCCGGGGGTAGTAGGGACGACTTGGGGCCTTGGTCGTCGTCCAGCCGAGGTCCCATGGTGCGCTGACGCGGAGCGCGGCAACCGGACGCCACGTGGCCCCGGAGGCCGCAGTTGTAACACGTGATGAGGGACGTCGGAGGTCTCGGTTGCTCCAGCTTGCAGGCCGATCGCAGAGGCGAACGACCCCCCGACCTCCAGTCCCTCGGTCGTCCAGCGGTGAACGCCTCCTCCCGTGGGCAGACGACTTGGGGCTCGGTGACTACCGGGCCCGGAGCTGAGGCCACGGCAGCAGTGCAGACGACCCCCTGTTTATGCTTGAGGACCTCATACGCCTGGATACTTGTTGCGACCCGCAATGAAGATATGTCGACTTCGTCGGCCGTGTTGATGGGGACCCCCAGGTCCTGCGCCAACTTGAGCAGTTGCTCCAAGACCATCGCATCCTGGCCCTCCTCGTCCATACGAGGGAACGCGGCGTCGGCGAGAGCCAACAACGCCGTGCGGTAAGCGAGCGCGGTCTCCGTGTCCGCCTTCCGTCGCTCGTAAAACTGATGGCGACAAGCCGAAGGAGGTCCATAGACCTTGGCCATGAGGCCCAACGCAGCCTTAAGCGTGGAGCGGTCCGACCTCTGTGCGGACCTGAAGGCCGCGAGCGCGTCGTCATCCAACATGGCAGGCAGTGCCCGCAGCGCCGTAGCGTCGGACCAGGCCGACATTTCTTGATGCGCCAGAAACCTGCGTTGGAATGCGCCCCAGTCCCCGCCTTCTGCCTTGAAGGCTGTCAACGTGGGAAGGCGCTGCTGGAAGATGAAGTCGTCCTCTGCCACGTGGTTCCTCTCCGCCGCACCGTCGGTCTGCAAGATGGCGGCCCCTATGGCGGGTGGCTGATGGCGGTCCGTAGCGCGCGCTGATGACGTAAGCGGGCGCGCTTGGAGAACTCCTGCCACGTGTTGCTCGCCGTTCCCGCCAAAAGATGTCAGCGTGGTTGAAATGGCGGGAACTGCCAAGTCATTTTGGCGGGAATCTGCGAGGCGAGCCTGTTGAATGTCCGCCGACGTCCCCGCTCCTCCCGACGTGGTGATCTCCGCCAGGATGGACGCCGCGGCGAGTAGCAGCTCTGCCAGACGGGAGTGCGCCTCGCGGAGTCCGGCATCAGCCCCCAGCCGCTCGTCCGGCGCCCCCGGTGGGTCCTGCGGCGTCGGCATCTCTTCGTCCTCTCCCCCTGATGCCTGCTGGCCCGAGTCGTCGAGGTTATCCTCGCGGTCAATCCCGTGAGTCTGACGAGTCTTCCTTGTATCCATGCCTGGAAGACTGTTTCACTTCTGACGCCAGTTGAAGTATTCGGAATGACGGCGGGAAACCACTTGACGGGTAGCACACTTTATTAACACTTGTCTTTCCACAATAACACGTGGTCACTATTTCTCACACTACACACTCCACTTGACACGTGTGGTCACTACAACTCACGCTACACATTCCACTTGACACGTGTGGTTACTACGGCTCACGCTACACGCTACACGCTCACGCTACATGCTCACGCTACACGCTCACGGGCACTCCAGGCCCGTAGCGTCCGTGGAGCCTACAGACCCACCCCAGCTTGGGCGTGGGTCACGACCTCTGGGTCCCGCGGCCCGGCCCTCACACGGACGTCCGGCCCCAGGTCCCAAGGTCCCGCCTCTGAGCCACACAGGGCCCCGGTCCCCACAAGGACAGCGGGACTAGGTGTCTCAGGGCCCTATCTCTTCCTCCTCCGTCTTCTGTCTTCACTGGTCACCAACTCCCCGTGCGCCTGTGCGCACCGCCTTATATAGCCTCCGCTCCCGGGAGACGGAGCGTATGCGGACCGCGATGTGAGCACCCCCTTAGTTGACCAATTCCCACGCGCTGCCACACGATCCCTTCGCTGTCAGCGCGCGTCACCGATACCCAGCCAATCACCGCCTCATAACCCATGACCCCGCGCTGACTCATGATCCTTCACCGTCAGCGCGCGTCACCAACACACACAGCCAATCAATACGCGCTGGCACACGATCCTTACCCCAGCGCGTATCACCACTACATCACCCCCTCCCACATAGCTCGCAGCCGGCCCGGCTGCTAAACAACACAACAACAACAACAATAGTAACAACAACAAAATCCCCACCCCCCAGTGTGCCCCGTAACACAACAACAACAACACAACGACACAACACCAGACAATAACCTATGTGTAGTACTCTTATGACTCGTTCACACCGGAGTTGGAGGCACACTTGTTTATTTAACACCACACGTTGTGACATACACACTGAGGGGGTATCGGCCCCCTCACCCGTCTATCTGAGGACACACCTCTAGGCTAACCCTAGCCTGCCTCAGAGTCCTCCTCTCGTGGACTAGGGGAGGCTATCTTGGCCCGACACTGGTCAGTCGGGCCCGGTACTCAGAGTCCAGACCAACCCTGGCTCTGGCTCTGGCACCACGCCACTGACTCGAGCCTGCGCGGTCCTGACAAGGACGGCGTAGCAGGGGGAGACCAGGGCTCTATCTGGGACGTCTTCCGTCTCCTCTTCTTAGCTAACCAAACTCTCCCTAGCCCCCCGATACATTTCCCTTTTATACATCCCCCTCCCTGAGGGGTGGGGCCCCGGGGGATCGTAACGTCCGAAGCGCGGACGTCGTAGAGGGCACCTGCCCGTGCACTGACGTAGCCCCGCCCACTGTGCTAGTTTCCCGTTGGATCCCATACATATCAGCTCAACACATATTCCCTCCGTAAGACCCCTACATCACCCCCCCCTGTACAGCTCGCAGCCGTCCCGGCTGCAACATCGACAATAAAAGTTTATTCAGCCCTCGATACCCCAGCGTGTGCCTCATTTTTTTTTTTGAACAATAACGCAACGAGCATAACACCAGGAAGAAAGAAAAAAAATAATCCGACGAACCCCCCCCCGCGAATAAATACGAAAACCGTAGGACGAGCGTATATACACGTGTATCTTTACCTGGAGTCCCCCCCCAGCCCCCCCACAGACGACGCACAACACGCACAACACACACAACACACACAACACACACAACACACTAATCGTACAACGCAGCGCGGCACGTGCCGGGAACACAGCACGGACGCCCCACACCGTGAGCACAACATGCGAATGTACACCGGAAGAGAAAGCACAAAAGACCCCAAAAAAAAAAATTTTTTTTTTTTTCTTCTCTCTTTTTTTTTCACAAGAGTCTGCGCATTTTTGCGCGCGTTCTCGCCGCCGGCCCGTCACACGGGACAGGCGCGGCCGGCAGGTCGTCGGCCGGCAGGTCGTTGGCCGGCAGGTGTTCGTCACAGAGCGAGTCTGTTGCCGACGTCGCAAGACCCTCAGCATCCCCTGCGGGGGTCGTCGGGCGTGAGCCCGTCACTCCCGGTGCGCCTGGGGGTGGGACAGCCGGCAGCACGTTAGGCGGGAGCAACGGAGAAGACCCCTCTGAGTCGGACGCCCCCCCACATGCTTGGCCACGCGCGTGTGTAGTGGGATCTCGCACCGCAACGAAGGGTTTTAGCCTGGCAGGGTGTACAAACCACCGGCGCCTCCCCCATTGAATGCGCACGCACTGAGGTCTCAGGACCTCAACCACCTCGACGGGACCCCGCCACGGTCGCAGCAGTTTAGAGGAGGACGCGAGCGGTACCTGGGGACAGTGCAACCACGCCCTGTCCCCCGGCTTCCACTGTATTACATGCGCGCGACCCATTCTGAGGCGCTCATTAGCCCTCTGCCGCCTGGCAGAATTTTGCATGGCAGCATCCCGAGCCTCCGTTAATTTTTCCAGGTTGAATTTAACGTGTTCGGCCAATTGAGTCTTTCCGTGCGGCGCCGGGATCTGCAGTTGGGCCTGAACAGGTGGCTCCGGCTCGCGGCCGTACATAAGGAAAAAGGGGGAAAATCCCGTCGCAGTATGGGGGGCCAACCGGTATGCTGACAGGACCCCCTGAATTTTCAAATCCCAATCCGTCTGTGAGTCAGAAACGTGCTGCGACAGCATCGACGTGATGGTACGATGCAACCGCTCGACCATCCCGTCGGTTTGTGGGTGATATGGAGAGGTGCGAATCTTTTTAGTGCCAAGGATGTCACAGACCTGTTTGAGCAATTTGCTTGAAAATTTTTTACCCTGGTCAGTCAGCAGCCTCTCGGGAGCACCTTTGTCAAGGACGTATCCCTGGACAAAGGCCTCCACGATGGCTGCCGCCGACTGGTTGGCCAGGGGCCAGGCCATAGGCCAGCGCGTGAAATATTCAACCCCGGTTAGCAAATACCTATTTCCCCTAGGGGTGGCGGGGAACGGTCCAAGAATGTCCAGCGCGACGAGTTCGTTCACCCGGGAAACCCTGATAGATTGCAGGGGCGGGTTCGACTCCTTCGCTGGTGGTTTGCGCTGCGCACATCTAGGGCACGATGCTAGCAGATCCCCGACATCCCTTGTCATGCCCGGCCAAAAGAAATCAAGTTGGAGCAAGGCCAGGGTCTTTTGGGTACCCAGGTGGAGGAGGCGCTCGTGAGCGGCCCACACCACCCTACCCCGTAACCCCGAAGGGACCACTAGCCGGTGGCGATGGGATTTCCCGTCCCAATGCATTAACAACCCACCGAGCATTTCCCATGCGTCGGCATCACCCCTCCCTCGCCCCCGGTCCCCGACGCGGCGGCGCAACGCAAGGAGGGAAGTATCTTCCATTTGCAACCGGCCCCATTCCGTAGCAGGCAACCCCAACAGGGAATCAGAACCCTGTTGTGCGATAGAATTAGTCATTGATGCTGCGTCATCAGCAGCCGCCAAGACCGGGACAGGCAATTCAGCAGGATGCCTGCACCGACCCGACCCCAGGAGGCATGCGCATTCGGGGGTGGTCGGCATGCGTGACAGGGCGTCCGCGTTGGTGTGGCGAACGCCCTTACGGTACGTGGTCTGAAAATCAAAATCCTGGAGAACCTCCAGCCATCGAGACAATTGTCCCGATGGTTGTTGGACTCGCAGGGCGTACTGTAGCGCTGCATGGTCTGTACGGACGGTGAAACACTGTCCGTACAGATACGGCCGGTACTGCTGGATGAAGTAGACAATTGCCAGCAGTTCCCGACGCGTGACACAATATCGTTGCTCCGCCGGAGACAACACTCGGCTACCGTACGCGACCACCCGTTCGACGCCCTCGACCACCTGGGACAGCACGCCCCCAATACCTGTGTTGCTCGCGTCAGTATCGAGCACAAAGGGTTTTGAGAAATCTGGATAAACCAGGGGAGGGGCATTAACCAGAGCGTCCCGAAGTGAGCGAAACGCAGCCTCCTCCTCCTGTCCCCAATGGAAACGGACCCCCTTTGACGTCAAAGCGTGCAGGGGTTTAGCAATGGTGGCAAAGTCCGCGACAAAACGTCGGTAGTATGACGCGAAACCCACAAAGCTCCTGACCTCTCCCACCGAGGTGGGAGTCGGCCAGGAGCTGACGCACTGCGTTTTGGCGGGATCGGTAGCAATACCCGAGCGCCCTACGATGTGCCCCAAATAACGTACCGATTCGCGCAACAAATGACACTTTTGGGGTTTAAATTTCAAATTAGCAGCCCGCATTTTGAGGAAAACGGCCCGCAACCTCTGGAGATGCTCGTCGAATGTTCTGCTAAAGACGATAACGTCGTCCAAATAGATTAAACACGAATCCCACTGCAATCCAGCCAAAACCAATTCCATCAATCGCTGGAAAGTCGCCGGCGCCGAGTGTAATCCCATCGGCAACCGGTTAAATTGGAAGAGACCATGTGGCGTACGGAAAGCGGTTTTAGGCTTAGATTCATCATCCAGAGGAAGCTGCCAGAATCCCGAAAGCAAATCCAATGTGGAGAAGAATCGCGCCCCCGCCAAGGCGTCGAGTGATTCATCAATACGGGGAAGCGGGTATGCGTCAGCAACGGAAATTTTGTTGAGGCGGCGAAAATCGACGCAAAACCGCAACGATCCATCCTGTTTCTTTACCAGAACGATCGGTGCTCCCCACGGGCTGGTAGAGGGAGAAATGATATCGGCGGCTAACATGTCATCAACAGCCGATTTGACATGTTCCTTCTCGGCGGGACTCAGCCGGAAGGGATTTTGGCGTATGGGCGCGCTGTCACCAGTATCAATATGGTGACGCAGCAATTGGGTGCAGCCCAGATCGAATTTGTTTTGACTAAACACATCGGCGAATTCGCGCAACAGTGTCCTAAGTTTTTGACGCTCTACATCCGACAGGTCCGTCGATCCCGCACAAAGCGCCTCAAGCCACCCTTCATCGGTGTCCGAATGTGGAGTCGGCAGAGTGGCAGCATGCACGTGATTTGCGACAGACTCCTCACAGGGCACCGGCGTTGCGTGAGCAAGCACGGTCCCCTGGGGAATTACCACGGCCTGCGACCCCACATTGAGGACCGCGATGAAGGGGTCCCCGTCCCCCCTCACAATGGTCTGAGCGGGAATCAAATGCGGCCCGCTAACCCCAGCCCTAGATGGGCCGAGCAGGACACCCTGGTCCCCAAGACCCTTAGCGAAGGGCCTACGAAGCTTCAGGGGTACCAACATTTGTGCCCCTGGCGGCACGCGAACCGTCTGAACTACAAACGCGGGTACCGTCGCGAGCGCCGAACGATCCGTAGTAGGGGAAGGCAAAAACGCCATCCGCCGTCCCGACGGGAGTTCAATGCAACCCTGATTAATCATGATCCGAATCGGCATTTTGCCCAAGAAATCCGTCCCCAGCAGGCACGGAACCGCCAGCGAGGAGGACACAAAAATAGGGCCGGACAATTTAATATCACCGATCGAAATTTGCGCGCGAATCTGCCCCATGATACCCAGTGAGCCCCCGTTAGCAGCGTAGAATGGCACATTAACCGGTAGCAAGGGACGACTTTGGACAGGGAGAATGTTGTATATTAGTTCCGAAATGATGGTTGCCGACGCACCTGTATCGACGAGGATACGCACTTCGATCCCGTCAATATACCCTACTACGGCCGACGAGCCCGACGGCGCAGCTAGAACGCGATGGGCCAACACGGACCACTGGGCTGGTTCGAATTTGGTCCCCATAGTGGTTCGTGTTGGCCCCATGGTGTGCAATGTTGGCCCCCCGTTCGTTGCGGTGTGTACATGTGTAACGGGTGTGTGCTTTGGCCAAACATGTGGGGTGCCGCGACTCGCCGGGTCATGTCGGTGGAGCTTGGGAGGAGGAGGAGGAGGAGGGCCGGCGTCCCGGCGAGGCGTCGTCCCCCGCTGTCGAGGAGAACGGCACCCCAAGGCGACGTGGCCCCGGACGCCGCAGTTATAGCAGCGCGGGAGCGCAGGTGGTGAAGACGGGCGGTCGGGGCGGGTCGGGCCATCCCGGTCCGCCCGCGCTCCCATCCGTTGCTGCTGTCGGAAGTCGGCGGCGTAGACCTCCTCCGTCGGTGAGGTGACGGCAGCCACCGTACGGCCGGCAGCTGCCCTGCTGGCCTTCCTTCGCTGCGACAGGAGGTTGGCGTGGAGGAGGCGCGCCGCTTGGAGGGAACCCATCTCCACGTCCTCCTGCGCGACGATGGCGACGTCCAGGTCGTCCGCCAGCAGAAGGATCTTCTCGGTGACCATGGCGTCGACGCCTTGGTCATCCATACGAGGGAAGGCCGTCTTTGCGAGCGCCAGAAGGCTGGTACGGTAGGCGAGGGGCGACTCCTTCGCACCCCGCTGGCGGTCGTAGAATCGCTGCCTACACTCGGCCGATGGTCCGTAAACCCCAGCCAGCAATTGCAGCGCCATCTGAAGAGTAGAGCGCTTGTCCCTCGATGCGGACGTAAGAGCGGCGAGGGCGTCGCCGTCCAGGAGCGCCGGTAGTGCGCAGAGGGCTTCGTCGTCTGACCACCCCGCCATCTCTTGATGCGCGAGGAAGCGCCGCTGAAATCCCCCCCAGTCGCCCTCCTCAGCCACGAACTCCTTCAGCGGGGGTAGTCTTTGGTGTAGTGCCGCGACCGCCGTGGAGGACCGCACTTTGATGTCCCCGCGACTCGGCCGAGCGTCAGCACGAACGGCAGCTGTAATCGCCTGTCGCGCAGATAGTGACGCTCCGTCCGAAGGCGGTGACGCGGCAGCTCCAGCGGAGTCGATGTCGGACCCCAAGTTGAGGTTGGCCACGCCCTCGGCAGCTGCTGCGGCGATGGCGGGACTTTCAAAAGTGCCGACGTTAGAAATGGCGGGAAGGTGCAACGGCCGTCGGCTGTCCTCGCCTCGCGGTGGTCCAGCAGCCCCCAGCCGAGTGATGGTCTCGAGTGTGGCGGCAGCAGCGTATAGCAGCTCCGCCAACCTCGCGTGCGCCAGCCGCAGCCCGTCGGACGGCGACTCCCCTTCCTCCCGATGGCCCGGTAAGGACTCATTCGGTCCCGGCTGCTCGTTGGCCCCCTCAGCCGTCTCTGGTACCGCACTTCCCGCGGTGTCCTCCGCCTCCTGTACTCCGGCCCGAGCTGTTCGGCGCGTGTCCATGTTCGTTGTTTACTTCTGACGCCAGATGTAGTACTCTTATGACTCGTTCACACCGGAGTTGGAGGCACACTTGTTTATTTAACACCACACGTTGTGACATACACACTGAGGGGGTATCGGCCCCCTCACCCGTCTATCTGAGGACACACCTCTAGGCTAACCCTAGCCTGCCTCAGAGTCCTCCTCTCGTGGACTAGGGGAGGCTATCTTGGCCCGACACTGGTCAGTCGGGCCCGGTACTCAGAGTCCAGACCAACCCTGGCTCTGGCTCTGGCACCACGCCACTGACTCGAGCCTGCGCGGTCCTGACAAGGACGGCGTAGCAGGGGGAGACCAGGGCTCTATCTGGGACGTCTTCCGTCTCCTCTTCTTAGCTAACCAAACTCTCCCTAGCCCCCCGATACATTTCCCTTTTATACATCCCCCTCCCTGAGGGGTGGGACCCCGGGGGATCGTAACGTCCGAAGCGCGGACGTCGTAGAGGGCACCTGCCCGTGCACTGACGTAGCCCCGCCCACTGTGCTAGTTTCCCGTTGGATCCCATACATATCAGCTCGACACATATTCCCTCCGTAAGACCCCTACATATGTACAAACCGACAAAAAATACAATAAAAAGTCAACAACAACATACAACACCAGACAACAAGCTATGTACAAACCGACGAACAACACAATAAAAGTAATTCCGAGAAAAAAACGTGTCCAGTGTGTCTGTAACTATCGATCCCCCCTCCGCTCGCTCCTCAACCGGGGTGATAGAGCGGTCGAGCGGATGGGGAACGCAGTGACGAGACGCTCCGGCCGCATCGGCCCCTCATTCAGTTGGTCAGGAAAAGTTGCGCGACTTAGCGCGAGTCCGCCTGGCCGGTCCATCGTACGGGACGGGACGCTGACGACCGTCTGGTGGCTCCGGCAGCCCCGGAAGGCACGGATCGGGTCTGGAAGGACCGGCCGTGTCGCGGGGATCCGGCCGCCGGTGGTCGGCAGCTGTCAGTTCCGAGCCACCTGGGAGCGGATCAGACGGAGACATGTGAGGATAAGGCGGAGACATTTTCCTCCTCGGGTCGTCGGTCACGTCAGATGCTCGGTCCGCACGACACAAAGGGAGGCCATACGGAGGCGAGAACGGTTTTAGCCGGGAGGGGTGAACGTACCAACGGCGCTTTCCCCATTTTATCTGAACACACATTGCGGGCGTGCAACCCGCACGACCTCCACGGGTCCCCGCCATGGCCTCAACAATTTAGGCGACGTAGCCAAAGGTGCCTGAGGGCAGTGCAGCCAGGCCCTATCGCCCGGTTTCCAATCGTGCACGGACACCATTCGTGCACGCAAGCGCTCGTTGGCGATTTGCCGAGACCTCGAATTCAGCCGTGCGGCCTCCCTCGGTCAGCTTAGCAATGTTAAATTTAATATTATCTGGCCAATTTTGAATTCGTTCGTGGCGCGGAAAGTCCCAGCTGAGTTTCCATGGGCGGGTCGGCCTCCCGACCATACATCAGATAAAATGGGGAAAATCCCGTTGCTGCATGGGGGGCCATTCTATACGCGGCGAGGACCCCCGGGACCTGCAGGTCCCAGTCAACATGTGCCTCGCACACCTGCTGGCACAGCATAGAAGTCAAAGTCCTGTGGAGTCGCTCCACCATCCCGTCCGTCTGTGGGTGGTACGGGGAGGTACGCACCTTCTTAGTACCCAAAAGGTCGCACACCTCCTGCAGCAATTTACTTGAAAAATTCTTTCCCGTGTTCCGGGAGCCCCCTTGTCCAGAACGTAGCCCTGGACAAAGGCGTCCGTCACAGCCGCCGCCGACTGGTTGGCGAGTGGCCACGCCATAGGCCACCGGGTAAAGTATTGCACACCAACCAACAGGTACTTGTTACCCCTAGGCGTGACTGGAAAAGGCCCCAAAATATCGAGCGCAACGAGCTCGTTAGTGCGCGAGACCTGAATAGATTGCAGCGGTGGATTTGACGCCACGGGCGGTGGTTTCCGTCTGGCGCAGTCTACACACCCCTTTAGTATATTTACCACATCGCTCCCCATCCCCGGCCAATAATAGTCACGCTGAAGCAGAGCAAGCGTTTTGTTTACCCCCAAATGCAAGAGGCGTTCGTGTGCGGCCAGGACAACTTTTCCCCGCATAGCGGAAGGCACCACGAGTGCGTGCCGCCGGGACAAATTGTCCCATCTCATTAGCAGGCCCTGCTTGAGCAGCCAGGAGCCAGTTCGCTTCCGGCCCTCCTCGGGACCCCCCGCCCTGCGACGCAACGCTAGCAGGGAGCTGTCAGCCATTTGGAGACGGCCCCACTCAATCAGAGACAGTGAGAGCAGCGAGTCCCCTCCCTCAGGGGTAGCGGGAACGTCACCCATCGGCGCATTCGCGGTCGCGGCCAACGCACCCATGCTTACAGCACCTGGCGGTTTACAGCGCGCCGACCCCATTAAGTACGCACATTTGGGACAAGGCGACAATCGCGACAGGGCATCCGCGTTAGTGTGGCGCAACCCCTTACGGTAAGTGGTCGTAAATTGATAGTCCTGGAGGACTTCCAACCACCGTGACAATTGGCCCGAGGGTTGGGCGACCCTCAATGAATACTGAAGCGCCGCGTGGTCCGTCCGGACCGTAAAATAACGGCCATAGAGATACGGTCTAAATTGCTGTACAAAAAAAACAATAGCCAGCAACTCGCGACGGGTGACGCAGTAGCGCTGTTCCGCCGGCGACAAAACCCTGCTACCATAGGCGACCACCCGTTCGACTCCCCCAACGACCTGTGAGAGCACCCCCCCAATGCCCGTGTTGCTAGCATCCGTATCTAGCAAGAAGGGACTTGTAAAGTCAGGGTAACGTAAGGGCGGGGCACCCACCAAGGCGTCCCGGAGGGAGCAGAACGCGGCCTCCTCCTCCGGTCCCCATCGGAACTTGACTCCTTTTGCCGTTAGAGCGTGCAAGGGTTTTGCAATGGTGGCGAAATGCTCAACGAATCGGCGGTAGTAGGAAGCAAAACCAATGAAACTGCGTATGTCAGAAACCGACGTGGGCGTTGGCCATGAACTGACACAGTTCGTCTTCGCGGGATCGGTAGAGATACCCGAAGAATCGACAATGTGGCCCAAGTATCTCACGGACTTTCGAAGAAGGTGGCATTTGGCCAGTTTAAACTTCAATTTAGCCGATCGCATCCGCAAGAACACCCCTCTCAACCGCTGGAGGTGTTCCTCAAACGTTTTACTGAAAACAATAACATCGTCTAGGTAAATCAAGCAAGTATCCCATTGCAGACCCGACAAAACCAACTCCATAAGGCGCTGAAACGTCGCGGGAGCGGAGTGAAGTCCCATGGGTAACCGGTTAAACTGGAACAGGCCCCCTGGAGTCCGAAATGCTGTCTTAGGTTTAGACTCGTCGTCGAGTGGCAGCTGCCAGAATCCCGATAATAAATCAAGAGTAGAAAAATATCGCGCACCAGACAATGCATCGAGGGACTCGTCCATTCTGGGGAGCGGATACGCGTCAGCCACGGAGATTTTATTGAGGCGACGGAAATCTACACAAAATCGCAAGGACCCGTCTTGCTTTTTAACCAGCACGATAGGTGCTCCCCAAGGACTGGAAGAAGGCGAAATGATGTCGGCCGCCAGCATATCGTTGACGGCCGACTGAACGTGTTCCTTCTCAGCAGGACTCAGCCGGAAGGGATTCTGCCTGACCGGTGCCGCATCGCCTGTTTCAATATGGTGGCGCAACAGGTCCGTGCACCCAATGTCATATTTGTGCTTACTGAACACATCAGAGAATTATATCAGCAAAGCACGCAGCGCACCCAACTGTACCCTTGACAAATCCTTTGAGTCCGCACACAGCGAATCGACCCATTCAAGGTCCTCCCCCGATCTAATTTTCTGCGCCGGGACTGGATCAACATGCGCAACAAGCCGCTCTTCCGCAGGGACCCGTGCCGCGTGAGCAAGCACAGTGCCCTGCTGAATAATGGCCGGCCGCGAACCAGCGTTTAGAACCATAACGAACGGGTCCTTGTCAGCCCGAACCAACGTGTGAGCCACCGACAAATCCAGACGTCCGACAGCCCTATTTGATGGACCCAAAAGCACGCCCTGTTCCGAGGTCTCCCCATCCAATGGCTTCCTCAACCGGAGGGGAATCAACATCTGCGAACCCGGGGGCACGTGCACGGTCTGTGTCGCCAGCGCTTGTATCGTAGCGCACGCCGTCCGAATTTCCGTAGGATTCGACAAAAATGAAATACGGCGACCCGATGGTAGCTCAATGCAACGTTGATCGATGAGAATTTTAATGGGCATTTTAGCCAAAAAATCTGTGCCCAACAGACAAGGAACCGCTAAGGAAGAGGAGACGAAAACAGGTCCCGACAATTTAATATCCCCTATGCAAATGGCCGCCCGAATCTGCCCGATTTGCCGCGTAAAATGGCACGTCCACCGGAAGCAGAGGTCGACATTGGACGGGGAGAATGTTGTAAATGAGGTCGGAAATTATAGTCGCTGACGCCCCCGTGTCCACTAACACCCTGACCTCGACCCCGTCTATGAATCCCGTAACGACCGATGAACCCGCCGACGCAGCCACTATTCTGTGACCCAACTCAGACCATTTAATGTCCCCCCGGTCCCGCATGAACCCCCCTCTCCGAACCGAATCCCCGACCCCTAATCGGCCCTCCTCCGCCGCAAAGCGACGGCCCATGTGTGTCGTGCATGTAGGCCGAGCATGTGAAGTGCCGCGACTTGCCGGGGGTAGTAGGGACGACTTGGGGCCTTGGTCGTCGTCCAGCCGAGGTCCCATGGTGCGCTGACGTGGAGCGCGGCAACCGGACGCCACGTGGCCCCGGAGGCCGCAGTTGTAACACGTGATGAGGGACGTCGGAGGTCTCGGTTGCTCCAGCTTGCAGGCCGATCGCAGAGGCGAACGACCCCCCGACCTCCAGTCCCCCGGTCGTCCAGCGGTGAACGCCTCCTCCCGTGGGCAGACGACTTGGGGCTCGGTGACTACCGGGCCCGGAGCTGAGGCCACGGCAGCAGTGCAGACGACCCCCTGTTTATGCTTGAGGACCTCATACGCCTGGATACTTGTTGCGACCCGCAATGAAGATATGTCGACTTCGTCGGCCGTGTTGATGGGGACCCCCAGGTCCTGCGCCAACTTGAGCAGTTGCTCCAAGACCATCGCATCCTGGCCCTCCTCGTCCATACGAGGGAACGCGGCGTCGGCGAGAGCCAACAACGCCGTGCGGTAAGCGAGCGCGGTCTCCGTGTCCGCCTTCCGTCGCTCGTAAAACTGATGGCGACAAGCCGAAGGAGGTCCATAGACCTTGGCCATGAGGCCCAACGCAGCCTTAAGCGTGGAGCGGTCCGACCTCTGTGCGGACCTGAAGGCCGCGAGCGCGTCGTCATCCAACATGGCAGGCAGTGCCCGCAGCGCCGTAGCGTCGGACCAGGCCGACATTTCTTGATGCGCCAGTAACCTGCGTTGGAATGCGCCCCAGTCCCCGCCTTCTGCCTTGAAGGCTGTCAACGTGGGAAGGCGCTGCTGGAAGATGAAGTCGTCCTCTGCCACGTGGTTCCTCTCCGCCGCACCGTCGGTCTGCAAGATGGCGGCCCCTATGGCGGGTGGCTGATGGCGGTCCGTAGCGCGCGCTGATGACGTAAGCGGGCGCGCTTGGAGAACTCCCGCCACGTGTTGCTCGCCGTTCCCGCCAAAAGATGTCAGCGTGGTTGAAATGGCGGGAACTGCCAAGTCATTTTGGCGGGAATCTGCGAGGCGAGCCTGTTGAATGTCCGCCGACGTCCCCGCTCCTCCCGACGTGGTGATCTCCGCCAGGATGGACGCCGCGGCGAGTAGCAGCTCTGCCAGACGGGAGTGCGCCTCGCGGAGTCCGGCATCAGCCCCCAGCCGCTCGTCCGGCGCCCCCGGTGGGTCCTGCGGCGTCGGCATCTCCTCGTCCTCTCCCCCTGATGCCTGCTGGCCCGAGTCGTCGAGGTTATCCTCGCGGTCAATCCCGTGAGTCTGACGAGTCTTCCTTGTATCCATGCCTGGAAGACTGTTTCACTTCTGACGCCAGTTGAAGTATTCGGAATGACGGCGGGAAACCACTTGACGGGTAGCACACTTTATTAACACTTGTCTTTCCACAATAACACGTGTGGTCACTATTTCTCACACTACACACTCCACTTGACACGTGTGGTCACTACAACTCACGCTACACATTCCACTTGACACGTGTGGTTACTACGGCTCACGCTACACGCTACACGCTCACGCTACACGCTCACGCTACACGCTCACGGGCTATCCAGGCCCGTAGCGTCCGTGGAGCCTACAGACCCACCCCAGCTTGGGCGTGGGTCACGACCTCTGGGTCCCGCGGCCCGGCCCTCACACGGACGTCCGGCCCCGGGTCCCAAGGTCCCGCCTCTGAGCCACACAGGGCCCCGGTCTCCACAAGGACAGCGGGACTAGGTGTCTCAGGGCCCTATCTCTTCCTCCTCCGTCTTCTGTCTTCACTGGTCACCAACTCCCCGTGCGCCTGTGCGCACCGCCTTATATAGCCTCCGCTCCCGGGAGACGGAGCGTATGCGGACCGCGATGTGAGCACCCCCTTAGTTGACCAATTCCCACGCGCTGCCACACGATCCCTTCGCTGTCAGCGCGCGTCACCGATACCCAGCCAATCACCGCCTCATAACCCATGACCCCGCGCTGACCCATGATCCTTCACCGTCAGCGCGCGTCACCAACACACACAGCCAATCAATACGCGCTGGCACACGATCCTTACCCCAGCGCGTATCACCACTACACATGCACCACAACACCACCCACCCTGTGATACCCACCATCAAACACACCACCCACCCCATGAAACATACAACCCACCACACTACCCACCTCGTGATATCACCACACACACCCTACACCCAACCCGTGATACCCACCACCCATCCAGTGATAACCACCACCCACCCCATGTTAGGGTGATAGTGGCAGTGGTAAGGGTAGCGTCATATTGGGTACAGCAACAGTGAGATTGGGTACAGCGATAGTGGTTTGAAATCTGATTGATTGCTTCTGTGAACAGGTGTCTTTTACACAGGTAACAAGCTGAGATTAGGAGCACTCCCTTTAAGAGTGTGCTCCTAATCTCAGCTCGATTGAGAGGGGGTCAAATACTTATTTCCCTCATTAAAATGCAAATCAATTTATACATTTTTTTACATGCGTTTTTCTGGATTTTGTTGTTGTTATTCTGTCTCTCACTGTTCAAATAACCCTACCATTAAAATTATAGACTGATCATTCTTTGTCAGTGGGCAAACGTACAAAATCAGCAGGGGATCAAATACTTTTTTTCCTCACTGTAGGCGCAGAGTAGTCGGATTTGGGTTGTTGGAGGAGAGGGTTAGGGGTATAGAGAGTTAAGGGAGTAAAGGGTTATGGGTTAAGATGGGAAGGGGTTTAGAGGGTTGGGGGTTTTTTATGGTGATGGGTTTGTGGGTTTAGAGCGTTAGGGTTCAGAGGTTTAGAGAGGTTTAAAGGGTTAAGCTTTCAGGGGTTTAAAGGGTGAGGGGTTTAGAAGGTTTAGGGGTTTCTAGGGTTGGTAAATAAGAGGGTTAGGGGTTGAAAGGGGTAGGGTTTTAGAGTGTTAAGGTTTTAGGGGTTTATAGTTAGGGTTTTCGAGGGTTAGGGGTTTAAATGTTTAGGTGTTAAGAGGGCTAGGCGTTCAGAGGGTTACAGGATTAGGGGTTTAAAGGGTTATGGGTTTAGAGGGTTAGGGGTTTAAAGGATTTTAGGTTTAGAGACTTTAGAGGGGTAGCGGTTTATAGGGTTATGGGTTTGGGCGTTTAGAGGGTTTAACATGTTGGCTTCCACGAGCTTGTGTTGCAGAAGGAGGAGACAGGTTCAGGGAGAGTCCCACCAGGCACCTGGGCAGCACAGAGATATGGAGATAGATACAAGAGAAAGATACACAGAGATGCAGACATAGATAAACACAGCCACAAGGGACCCTTTCCCTCCCTCACCTATGGCCTCTGCTCAGCTCGCTCAGATTTCCCTTCCAGAGGAGCCAAGTGCCTCGCGGAGCGCGAGGAGGTGGAAGAGGTGCAGGAGGACTCCACGACAGTGAGACAGGCCTGATAGCCGGGCACAGCGTGGAGAGAGATGCACGCAGGAAAGAGAAAGAGGACAGAGACTTCGGGAGAAAACGAAAGATAGCCACAGGGAGAGAGAGTGGTATGGTGGCGAGTGAGTGGTGAGTATGGTGGTGAGTGGTGAGCGTGGGACCTGTCTCCAGGTCAGGTTGAGGGCCTTGTTTTTCTTGAGATCCAGCTCCAGCATGGCGCTGAAGATCTTGGTTTTGTCGTTCTCCACAATCCGCTTATTCTTCATCAGTTCCACGTTTTAAGGTCATGGGTTTACACAGTCACAGTCACACAGGGTGACATGGGGTTATGAGTCTCAAGATCTGTCTCACTCTTCCCCATGTCTTTCTCTTTCGTCCCTCCCCAATTTTCTCCTCCTTTTTCCCCTCCCTCTTTCTCCTTGCATCTCTATCTCCCCCCCTTCTCTCCTCAGACTGGGTCAGCAGGTTCATGGCCCTTTCATTGATGGTCTGCACCATCTGCTGGCACATCTGCTCCAGGCGCGACAACCTCACACAGCGTCGCTCGGGTGTCGCTGGAGCCAAAGTCGCATGCCATGTTGGGGTGGCCAAACAGAGCACGCTCCGTGGAGATCCAGGCATTCTCTCTGAGCAGACGCTCCCCGAGGGACAGAGGGGGGGGAGAGAGAATCGGTGGAGATCCACACATTCTCTCTGAGCAGACAATTGCCCCGAGAGAGAAAGATGATCTCAATCGAGATTCAAGAGTGCCTGAGTTAATGGTTCAGGGGGTTAATGTGGGTGAGCGTGAACGAATGGGTTAGCGAGCGGTTGAGCAAATTAGTGGTTGAGTTGAGTCAGTGATTGAGAGTGGTTGAGTGAGTCGTTGAGTGAGTGGTTGAGTGAGTGGCTCAGCCATTAAGCGGCTAAGAGATTGAGTGAGTGGTTGAGGGAGTGATTGAGTGATGTATATTTTTTTTCTACCTACGTGACTTTACCGAAAGAACCAAAGAGTATTATTGAGTGGCTTAGTGAGTGAGTGGCTAAGTGAGTGAGTGGCTGAGTTACTGGATTAATTAGTGATTTGTTGAGTGAATGAGTGGCTGAGTGAGTGAGTGGTATAGTGGCTGAGAGAGTGGTAGAGTGGCTGAGTGAGTGGTGGAGTGGATGAGTGAATGGATGGTTCAGTGAGTGAGAGGTGTGATTGAGCGAGTGGGTGAGTGAGTGAGTGGGTGAGTGGGTGAGTGAGTGGGTGGGTGAGTGAGTGGGTGAGTGAGTGGGTGAGTGGATGAGTGAGTGGGTGAGTGAGTGAGTGAGTGAGTGGGTGGGTGGGTGAGTGGGTGGGTGAGTGAGTGGGTGGGTGAGTGAGTGAGTGGGTGGGTGAGTGAGTGAGTGAGTGGGTGAGTGAGTGATTAATTGATTGAGTGATTGATTGAGTGGGTGAGTGGGTGAGTGAGTGGGTGGGTGGGTGAGTGGGTGGGTGGGTGAGTGAGTGGGTGAGTGAGTGAGTGAGTGAGTGAGTGGGTGGGTGAGTGGGTGGGAGAGTGGGTGGGTGAGTTAGTGGGTGGGTGGGTGAGTGAGTGGGTGGGTGGGTGGGTGGGTGGGTGGGTGAGTGAGTGAGTGGGTGAGTGAGTGGGTGAGTGTGTGGGTGAGTGAGTGGGTGAGTGAGTGGGTGAGTGGGTGAGTGAGTGGGTGAGTGGGTGGGTGAGTGGGTGAGTGGGTGGGTGAGTGAGTGGGTGAGTGTGTGGGTGGGTGAGTGGGTGAGTGAGTGAGTGAGTGGGTGGATGAGTGAGTGGGTGAGTGGGTGGGTGGGTGGGTGAGTGGGTGAGTGAGTGAGTGGGTGAGTGAGTGGGTGGGTGAGTGAGTGGGTGAGTGAGTGCGTGAGTGAATGGGTGGGTGGGTGAGTGGGTGGGTGAGTGAGTGAGTGGGTGGGTGGGTGAGTGGGTGGGTGGGTGAGTGGGTGGGTGGGTGGGTGGGTGAGTGGGTGGGTGGGTGGGTGGGTGAGTGAGTGAGTGAGTGGGTGGGTGAGTGAGTGGGTGGGTGAGTGAGTGAGTGAGTGGGTGGGTGGGTGAGTGGGTGAGTGGGTGGGTGGGTGGGTGAGTGAGTGAGTGAGTGAGTGAGTGGGTGGGTATGTGGGTGAGTGAGTGGGTGGGTGAGTAGGTGGGTGAGTGGGTGAGTGAGTGGGTGGGTGAGTAGGTGGGTGAGTGGGTGAGTGAGTGTGTGAGTGAGTGAGTGGGTGAATGGGTGAGTGAGTGGGTGGGTGAGTAGGTGAGTGAGTGGGTGAGGGAGAGAGTGAGTGAATGGGTAAGTGAGTGGGTGAGTGAGTGGTTGAGTGGGTGGGTGAGTGAGTGAGTGGGTGAGTGGGTGAGTCGGTGGGTGGGTGGGTGAGTTTGTGGGTGAGTGATTGATTGAGTAGGTGATTGAGTGGGTGATTGAGTGAGTGAGTGAGTGGGTGGGTGAGTGAGTGGGTGAGTGAGTGGGTGGGTGAGTGGGTGATTGAGTGAGTGGGTGAGTGAGTGGGTGGGTGAGTGGGTGGGTGGGTGAGTGGGTGGGTGGGTGGGTGGGTGAGTGGGTGGGTGGGTGGGTGGGTGAGTGGGTGGGTGGGTGATTGGGTGGGTGGGTGAGTGGGTGGGTGAGTGGGTGGGTGAGTGGGTGAGTGGGTGAGTGGGTGAGTGAGTGAGTGGGTGAGTGAGTGGGTGAGTGAGTGGGTGGGTGAGTGGGTGGGTGAGTGGGTGGGCGGGTGAGTGGGTGGGTGGGTGAGTGGGTGTGTGAGTGGGTGGATGGGTGAGTGAGTGGGTGGGTGAGTGGGTGAGTGGGTGAGTGAGTGAGTGGGTGAGTGGGTGAGTGGGTGGGTGGGTGAGTGAGTGGGTGGGTGGGTGCGTGGGTGTGTGGGTGAGTGAGTGAGTGAGTGGGTGGGTGAGTGGGTGAGTGAGTGGGTGAGTGAGTGGGTGGGTGAGTAGGTGAGTGAGTGGGTGAGTGAGTGGGTGAGTGAGTGGGTGGGTGAGTGGGTGATTGAGTGAGTGGGTGAGTGAGTGGGTGGGTGGGTGAGTGGGTGGGTGGGTGGGTGGGTGAGTGGGTGGGTGGGTGAGTGGGTGGGTGGGTGGATGGGTGAGTGGGTGGGTGGGTGAGTGGGTGGGTGGGTGAGTGGGTGGGTGAGTGGGTGGGTGAGTGAGTGGGTGGGTGAGTGGGTGAGTGAGTGGGTGAGTGGGTGAGTGAGTGAGTGAGTGAGTGAGTGAGTGGGTGGGTGAGTGGGTGGGTGGGTGGGTGGGTGAGTGGGTGGGTGAGTGAGTGAGTGAGTTGGTGGGTGAGTGGGTGAGTGAGTGAGTGGGTGAGTGAGTGGGTGAGTGAGTGAGTGGGTGAGTCGGTGGGTGGGTGGGTGTGTGAGTGAGTGGGTGAGTGGGTGAGTGAGTGGGTGAGTGATTGATTGAGTAGGTGATTGAGTGGGTGATTGAGTGAGTGAGTGAGTGGGTGGTTGAGTGGGTGAGTGAGTTGGTGAGTGAGTGGGTGGGTGAGTGGGTGATTGAGTGAGTGGGTGAGTGAGTGAGTGAGTGGGTGGGTGAGTGGGTGGGTGGGTGGGTGAGTGGGTGGGTGGGTGGGTGGGTGAGTGAGTGGGTGAGTGAGTGGGTGAGTGAGTGGGTGAGTGAGTGGGAGGGTGAGTGGGTGGGTGAGTGGGTGGGTGAGTGGGTGGGTGAGTGGGTGAGTGGGTGAGTGAGTGGGTGAGTGGGTGAGTGGGTGAGTGGGTGGGTGTGTGAGTGAGTGGGTGAGTGGGTGAGTGAGTGGGTGAGTGATTGATTGAGTAGGTGATTGAATGGGTGATTGAGTGAGTGGGTGGGTGTGTGGGTGAGTGAGTGGGTGAGTGGGTGGGTGGGTGAGTGGGTGGGTGGGTGAGTGGGTGGGTGGGTGAGTGGGTGGGTGGGTGGGTGGGTGGGTGAGTGGGTGGGTGGGTGGGTGAGTGGGTGAGTGGGTGGGTGGGTGAGTGGGTGGGTGTGTGAATGAGTGAGTGGGTGGGTGGGTGAGTGAGTGGGTGGGTGGGTGGGTGAGTGAGTCATTGGGTGGGTGGGTGAGTGGTGAGTGAGTGAGTGAGTGAGTGGGTGGGTGAGTGGGTGAGTGAGTGGGTGAGTGAGTGGGTGGGTGGATAGGTGGGTGAATGGGTGAGTGAGTGAGTGGGTGAGTGAGTGGTTGAGTGGGTGGGTGAGTGGGTGAGTGAGTGGGTGAGTGGGTGGGTGGGTGAGTGGGTGGGTGGGTGAGTGGGTGGGTGGGTGGGTGAGTGGGTGGGTGGGTGGGTGGGTGGGTGGGTGAGTGGGTGGGTGGGTGAGTGGGTGGGTGAGTGGGTGGGTGGGTGAGTGGGTGAGTGAGTGGGTGAGTGAGTGGGTGAGTGAGTGGGTGACTGAGTGAGTGAATGGGTGGGTGAGTGGGTGGGTGAGTGGGTGGGTGAGTGGGTGGGTGAGTGGGTGGGTTGGTGGGTGAGTGGGTGGGTGGGTGAGTGATTGAGTGAGTGGGTGGGTATGTGAATGGGTGAGTGGGTGGGTGAGTGGGTGGGTGGGTGGGTGAGTGGGTGGGTGAATGGGTGAGTGGGTGGGTGGGTGGGTGAGTGAGTGAGTGAGTGAGTGGGTGAGTGAGTGGGTGGGTGGGTGGGTGTGTGAGTGAGTGGGTGAGTGGGTGGGTGGGTGTGTGAGTGAGTGGGTGAGTGGGTGAGTGAGTGGGTGAGTGATTGATTGAGTAGGTGATTGAGTGGGTGATTGAGTGAGTGAGTGGGTGGGTGAGTGGGTGAGTGAGTGGGTGGGTGAGTGGGTGAGTGGGTGAGTGAGTGGGTGAGTGAGTGGTTGAGTGAGTGGGTGGGTGACTGGGTGAGTGAGTGAGTGGGTGAGTGAGTGAGTGAGTGGGTGGGTGGGTGAGTGGGTGGGTGGGTGAGTGAGTGGGTGGGTGAGTGGGTGGGTGAGTGGGTGGGTGAGTGGGTGAGTGGGTGGGTGAGTGGGTGAGTGAGTGGGTGAGTGAGTGGGTGAGTGAGTGAGTGAGTGGGTGGGTGAGTGAGTGAGTGAGTGAGTGGGTGGGTGGGTGGGTGAGTGAGTGAATGAGTGGGTGGGTGAGTGGGTGGGTGAGTGAGTGGGTGAGTGAGTGGGTGGGTGACTGGGTGAGTGAGTGGGTGGGTGAGTGGGTGGGTGGGTGAGTGAGAGAGTGAGTGAATGGGTAAGTGAGTGGGTGAGTGAGTGAGTGAGTGGGTGAGTGAGTGATTAATTAATTGAGTGATTGATTGAGTGGGTGAGTGGGTGAGTGAGTGGGTGGGTGGGTGAGTGAGTGGGTGGGTGGGTGAGTGAGTGGGTGAGTGAGTGAGTGAGTGGGTGGGTGAGTGGGTGGGAGAGTGGGTGGGTGAGTTAGTGGGTGGGTGGGTGAGTGAGTGGGTGGGTGGGTGGGTGGGTGGGTGGGTGAGTGAGTGAGTGGGTGAGTGTGTGGGTGAGTGAGTGGGTGAGTGTGTGGGTGAGTGAGTGGGTGAGTGAGTGGGTGAGTGGGTGAGTGAGTGGGGTGAGTGGGTGGGTGAGTGGGTGAGTGGGTGGGTGAGTTAGTGGGTGAGTGTGTGGGTGGGTGAGTGGGTGAGTGAGTGAGTGAGTGGGTGGATGAGTGAGTGGGTGAGTGGGTGGGTGGGTGGGTGAGTGGGTGAGTGAGTGAGTGAGTGGGTGAGTGAGTGGGTGGGTGAGTGAGTGGGTGAGTGAGTGCGTGAGTGAATGGGTGGGTGGGTGGGTGAGTGGGTGGGTGAGTGAGTGAGTGGGTGGGTGGGTGAGTGTGGGTGGGTGAGTGGGTGAGTGGGTGGGTGGGTGGAGTGAGTGAGTGAGGTGGGGTGGGTGATGTGAGTGAGTGGAGTGGAGTGAGTGAGTGAGGTGAGTGAGTGGGTGGTGAGTGAGTGAGTGGGTGGAGTGAGGTGGGTGGGT